>NC_044913.1:15544458-15870061 GCF_001633185.2 Quercus lobata | reverse complement strand
AGAACTTGAGGTAATTTTGTTCACTAGGGAAACAAGGAGTGAGCTTAAATAGAAGTGGGAATGTGGAGGTTCCCCCAACATTTGTGCTCTTAAGTCCACCCCTTGTCATCTTTCAATAAGTCCCCATTTCTTCTGTTGTGATATATTATCAACAATTCAAACAATCTCTCCTAGTAGGAGCAGGTCCATACGCAAGTTTACTTTTTATTTATTTATTTTAATTTTTGGCCAAATCCATTCGCAAGTCTAATTAAGTTATAGTTAGTTTTTGAATCACCTTTGATTAGAATTGAGGTTGATGGCATGGTTTCTTTTTTTTTCTTTTCTTTTTTTGGTTTGAATATATACTAATTGATTTTAATAACAAAATATATAAAAATATTAATTGTTTTACTGTATGGTGTGATTATTTATCATTGGCAACATCATCACTGGGCTGCTTACCTTTAGTTGTGCTAATTATTTATTATTCATATATGTAGTTGCAATTGCATTGATTTGTTTGGTGTGATTTCACGGATTTTCTTTAAAATACTGACATCATCTCATCATGGTCTATCTAAATCATTTGAAAATTTCCTTGAAATAGATTAATTTGAAAAAAAAAAATAGAGATGAAAACTATCCGGAAATTTACTTTCTTAATAGTTTGAGATTTTGAATTTTTTGAAAAAATCCATGCATTTGGGTTCTCTCTAGTTGATATAAAAATTTTAGTTGTCAATAATTGGCAAGATATTTTTTTAGTTGTTTATGACTAAAATATTTAGTTATTATCTTGTCAATTGAATTATTAATATTACCTCATGTATTTATTAAAAATGTTACTAAAATTAAAATGTAGAAGGATTAAGAAAAATAATAATTAAAAAATATATTTTATTGATATTAAATCCAAATCCAAATCCAAATTTAGGTATCCAAACATTGGAATTTGAAATGATGAATTTCAAATCTTTCTTTGTTTAAAAAGACCCAAACAAGGAATTTTAAAATCAAAGGATTTCAAATCAAGGCATTTTAAATCAATGGATTTCAAATCCAAATGTTGTCATCCAAACACAACCTAGATATCTAAAGACATTGACACGGAAGTGGACTTGAGTGTGAGGGTGGAGAGAGAGAGAGAGAGAGAGAGAGTTTTGAGAGTGGACGGCGAGACCAAACAAGGTGGCGATAGGCGGAGACGAGCTGAGATCAGAGCATTTTTTGAATGGTCCATTACTGAGTTATTATATGTAAGGTGTTTGATGAAATGCCTTCAAGTTTAAAACTTTACTTTCTGCTCTCATATATATTGTCTGTAAGGTTTTTGAAGAAATGCCATCAAGTTTAAAACTTTTTACTTTTCTGTTATCTATATATTGTCTTTTTTTCAAAGAAGTTTGGTGTCTTTCATTTAGCTTATGCTTATCTTTTACTATTGTCAACTGGTGTATCATGTGCCGTAGTAATGGGGAGACGGTGGATCATTCGTTACTACATTGTGGTAAGGCTTATCGGTTGTGGAGTTTGGTGTTTAGATCTTTTGGGTTTTCTTGGGTCTTGCCAAGATCGGTTGCGGATACTCTATTTGGTTGGTGGAATTGGCCTGGAAGGCATTTGTCTAGCATTTGGAATTTAGCTCCTTTATGCTTGATGTGGTGTCTTTGGAGGGAGCGAAATAGGAGGACATGGAGAGTTCAGATGACCAGCTTTTGGCTTTTTTCAGTGGCTCTCTGTTTGACTGGTCTAGAGCTTGGGGACTCACCTCTAGTGATTCTCTCCCTATGTTCCTTAGCTCTCTCCTGTGTATTTAGTATCTTTTCCTTTCTTTTTCTTTTTTCTCTTTCTTTTCCCTTTGTATTTTTCTCTCTGCTTTATGTTTTTCTGCATAAGGTAGTTTTCTTCCATATATATATCTTTATTATTTATCAAAAAAAAAAAAAAAATAGTTTATCCCAAAAATTCACTTTCTTTCTTTGAATGAAAAAACCTGAAGTGGGTGAGTTTTGAACAAGAAAATTTTGTACTTTGAAATATTTGGGTAAGGCTGAAACTTTATGGGTATAACTATAAAGGCAATGGAAAATGCTGATTTTTCTCTTTGTACTAAGGATGACATTGATGGTTCTAAATAGACTAGAAAGTAGAAATTACTGAATTGGGAATGGGATGAGAATTTCCCAATGTGAAATAGTAGTTCTGGAACTCCCCAATGGGTTAGGAAATCTGACACTTTTTTGAGTTATCTACACTTTCCCAGACATTTACTTGTTAATTGCATTTGGGTAATATTGGTTTGGAATTATGCAAGGTGAAAATTGAAGGTTATGGTTTTGGTGAGAAGTGGGTGGGTTATCTTTCAGTGACTTGGTGCTTGACTTTGGAGTTTGAATGCCATGGCAATAGGGAAGGGAGGAGCTGATATTTTGGATTGTTATGGGTTTATTTTGAGGATATTGGGAGTGGGTGTAAGGAATTTAAGGGCTGTCTAAGAGCTTGGATGAGGAGACCTGTAGCCCTTATATATTTAATTATCAAATCTTAGTTTGCGTGGTATTGTGAAGATTAGAGAAGGAAGGGTAAAACAGGAGCTTATGTGGTGAATTTTAAGGTTAAACGATGATCTAGGATTGACAAAAGAATTGGGACCAAAGGGGATTGGTTGGAACCAAACTTATACTATATTGAAATCCCTAGGGGTCAAGGTCTAACTTTGGTCATGGCTTTATGACAGTAAATTTAGCATTATGGGTGTTTACTATATTGTTCTTGAATCATGAGAAAGTATCTCATGTTATGTTGTGTTTGTTGGGGAGATAAAAACCTTGGGGAGCTTCCTTGAATAATTAATATAACATATAAAACACTTTAACCCAAAAGGCCTAAGCCTAATGAGTATGTGCTCAATTATGTTATATTAACTACTCATTCTTCTTATCATTACTCAATGTGGGACTTCACTCACACGTGTAACCCAATAGTATTGGTGTACGCATTGATATCCTTTTGAACTCATCCAGTCATCCTTAGGTTCTAACTAGTAAGTTAGAGCGCATCGCATGAGTGTTGGGAACATACTGTGCTGCTTAAGGTAAGTAAAGTTTACTAACTCGGGTTTTTTTCTAAAGATATACAAGTCTTTTCAAAAAAATTTATTTTGTAAGGAAAATAAGTGTTACATGAATTTGAATACTTTACTAAGTATCTTTTTATGACACAAGATTTAGGAATTATTTACAAATAATTCTTATGGGATGAGCTAGAACTTATAGTATGGGTACATTGAGGTATTTATGCGCATGTTTCTAGAAACTTGTTGTTCAATCTGCCAATGAATTGGTATGAGGAATTTATTGTTCATTTTACCCACGATACTTTGAGAAATTATCATGGTAGGTGATGTTATATTGAGATGTATGCCTTTTGAGAAATAACTATTTAATTAATCATGATGTTTTACATGTACTTTGATGTTTATATTATTTTGTAGTGGTTGGAAGGTATCATGATTTTAAATTATATATTTTGCAAAGATAGTACTGGAATACTTTTAGAATGATTAATTTTGAAACACATTTTACTATGAGAACATTAAGAGAATGATTTTAACACCCTAAGGCTAGTTGTGATTAGTGGCATGGTACTGTAGGACAGTAGGAAAGTCCTAAAGAGGGGACAATCCCAAAGAAGGGATGGTGCGCTTTTTGTAGCTCTAGAGATGGAGCATTTTTAGTGATAATTCCAAAGAAAGAATTTTTGTTGGTCATAGGTTTCAAAGAGAGAGCCCGAAAAGTCATAGGTTCCAAAATGGGGGCTGCTCTAAAGAGGGGGTCCTAGTTCCAAAGAGAGGACTGCATAACCCTGTCAACAGGGAAAAAGTGTTGACCATAAGTAGTGAAGCCTAGGGTTATGGTTTGTGTATTTAAACTCTGATAATTTTGATGTAATTGCCCACTGTGAACTTTATTCTAAAGCATCTTGCTGTCTTTTATGCTACTAGCCGTGCTAACTGCTAAGTTATGTTCCTTCTTATTGACATTAAGTTACATGATTTCCAAACTATGTTGCATCTTTCTTATAACATTTTTGGCTTATGTGAAATCTTAATACTTCGGAATTATACTGTTGTGAATCATTTAAACTATTAATTTGAAATACCTTTGATAGATTATATATAATCACAAAATTTAGTGTTTAAAAAAAAAAAAAATTAACTAGCTTTTTTCCACACTCAAGTTTGTAAGTCCTATTTACTGAGTTAGCTTAATCGCCCCTCCCCTCCTTTTTCCCTAATATTTTCTTTTTATCCAAATACTTGAGATACCATTTATTAGATGTTCTTGGGTATTGGTGAATTGGACCTTGTTCTCTTTGGAGATTTTCTTTTTATTTGTCAAGTGTTATCATTGTGGAGATAAATTTTGTGGACATAGTTTATCTTTGAGATTGATTATGTTTGAATATTTGATGTTATAAAAAGTTCATGAGAAATTTTGACTCTATATGAATAGTTTTGTTGATGTGGAGTCTGTGTTATGTTGTTCAGAGATTTTGATATCTAGATTGGAAAGATATTTGGTTATTTTGAATTAGAACTCTCACAGTCATTATGGAAATATTGCAGAATGATGGTTTAAGGGATTTTAAAAATTCATTGTGGAAGATCTCAAATAAAACAGAGAGATGTGTGCATGTTAGATAACTTAATATCTCATGTCCCTGGACCCTAGAGTCATGACCAGGTTTGGGGCATGACACATCACTAAAAGAATATGTGGATGCTCATTTGAGTCACCATATATGTGTGTGTATATATATATGTATGTATGTATTTTATACATACATATAAATTTATATATACATCTGTGTGTATATATATATGTATGTATGTATTTTATACATACATTTAAATTTATATATACATCTATGTGCGTGTTATTATGTTAGTGATCATAGGGTAAATAGGTGGGTTTGGTGGGTAATGGGCTTTTATTATTTAATTAAATGGATACATGTATATCCGACCCATTTAGGGCCTAATCCAAAGCCCGCAGGATAACTCATTTGCCGGCCCTAATCGTCGCTGGAATCGTTTGAGGGTCTTTTAGAATGAAATTTTGTGTGCTTATAAAAAAAGGTTTGTGCTAATTAGTCATTCTAGAAAGATTAACTTACTAGTCATTCTAGGAAGGGAGTTGAGATTGTGAACAATAGATTACCTCATTCACTATGGTTTGATTGAATAAATTTTTATCCATTAAAAAATTAATAATAATGTTCCTCACTTTCCAGTGTTTGTAAATTGGTGAACTTAATTGTCATTGCCCTTGTAATTTCTTTTTTACTTTGTTGTGTTGGTTAATTGGTGGACTTGATCATCACTGTCCTTGTAATTTCTTTTACTTTGTTGTGTTTGTAAATTATTCAACTAGTACATTCTTGTTTGTCATTAAGATATGCAAAATATAGCTTATGCAATGCAGTTGATGTTAGGTGAGCATGATATTCAGGCTTGGTGTTTATGGTTTTCATTGACTATATTATTGCCTAGGAGTTGTTCTTTCATATGATGAAACATATTAATAGCCATTGTAGCATCTATCTTTTGTTTAATACCCACATATTTTGATTGCCTTTCCAAGAAATGGAAGGACACGCTTTCTCTTTTGCGCTAGTTGATATTATTTTTTTCCTTTACAGCCAAGAGTTCTCAGCAGACTCCATGCAGTTTTAATTGTCATAAAGGAAAGGGTTTCATTTGCATCAAACGTTGCAACTACTTGGTTAAAGTATATGACTTCTTTTTAAATATATGTATTACACGTGCCATCGTTTGCACTGAGTATTCAAAAGCCATGAAGCTTATCACGCTTGCTAGATTCACTCGTGTCCGTCCCACTCTCCCTGAAATAACTGGTCCTTTGCAGTTTCGTTGCTTCCAGCCTGATTTTGTTCCTAGAGATCCCAATGCCAAGCCAAAAAGGTACAAATATCCACCATTCTATGATCCATATGGTCCAAGACCCCCACCATCTGATAAAATCATTAATCTTGCTGAACAAATTGCGGCATTACCCACAGAAGAACGCAGACAAATTGGTCCTACTCTCGCTGACAGGCTAAGGCATCCAAAGCTGCAGCCAATTTCTTTAGAAGGTATCGATCTGGGCCCACAGGGAGGGGCTGCTGGATCTACAAAGGCTGAGGAGAAGAAGGCAGAGAAAACAGCATTTGATGTGAAATTGGAGAAGTTTGATGCAGCTGCGAAAATCAAGGTGATCAAAGAAGTAAGAGCCTTTACCAGTCTGGGATTGAAAGAGGCTAAAGAACTGGTTGAGAAGGTTCCTGTTTTGGTTAAACAAGGGGTCACTAAGGAGGAGGCAAATGAAATAATAGAGAAAATAAAGGCTGCTGGAGGCGTTGCGATTATGGAATAAAACTCCCAGTTTGCTTGATTCTGCTTTAATGGGCTTTACGATTTTGCAGTGTATCCATTGTTCAAACATATGAAATTTGTAATGTGGATGGATAGTCATCACAAGAGATATTGAAGAGCAGTTAGAGTTGAACTTATTATGCTCATGCATGATTTGAATCGAGTTTACAGTTGATATTGCAAGATTAGTTACTTATGTTGATTATTGTTACATGTTTCAAATGTTACTGCTTGATTGAACCATGGGTTGTTTTGTTGGATTTACACACAAAAATGAACTAACACAAAAGGTCTCTTCTACAGCAAGATACCTCAAAAATGCAATCCTTTGATAATCCCGGAATTATATGGGAGTTGTTCTGCATGTATACTATGATAAGGTGTTTCATTCTTCTTATCTGCAATGTTCTTTTTTTCATAGAAATCAATTAGGGTATGTTTGGCAACTGCTCCACCCTCCCCATAGTTTTAGCAAACTAACTTTAAATTCACTTCACAAAAAGACATAAATGTGAATTTTAATTAGTTCAATTGGTAAAGTCTCTTTTTGAAATTTTATTGTAAAAAAAGAAAAAAGGAAGACATAAATTATATATTGTACTATACTGAGGTTGAGATAATTTATGGACAATCTCAATGTTTTGTTAATTGTGATAATTTTAATAGTTTTATTAATATATACTATTAGACGTTAGTAAATCATTTCCTTACTAACATTTAAAAAAAAAAAATTATGAGAAAGTAAAAAAGTAATTAGCTCTCTGGGTCTAGGTTCTCTTCAATTTAGAAACCTCTAATTCTCTCTTACCTTTTTTTAATTAAAGTTTATATATATAAATGAAGAAGTAAATATTAAATTAGGGGCAAAACGATGCAGTTCTCGGAAAATTGAATTGAAAAGTTTTGAAACTTGGCGAAAATGGGTAATTACCCATAAAAATCTAACTATTCAGTTAGTTGACCCGGTTTGTAAAGTATTTGGGATTTTAGCAACTCGAGCCTCAAAGGCTCGATTTTGGGCTCTAAATCGAGTTTTTAAGGCTCGATTTTCATGGGTCGTTCGCATCTGGTCTGGCAAATTTTCTAGGTGGCGTCTGAATGGAAATCGAGTCTCTGAGACTCGATTTACATATAAAAAGAAAACAAAAACCACTACAACTTATTCATCAAAGAAGAAAGAAAAAAAAAAAAAAAAAAAAAAAAAAAAAAAAAAAAAAAAACCAGAGAAGAATAGGTTCATCAGAGAAGAAAGAAAAAAAAAAATCCAGAAACAGTCGGCGACCTGGGCCGCGCGGTGCGACCTGGGTCGCGCGGCGACTTGGTCGCGCGAGGCTTGGGCCGGGTCGCGGCCTGGATCTGTCGCGCGCGGCCTGGGTCGGCTTGAGCTGATCTCCATTCCTTCTTCTTCTTCTTCTCTTTTTTTTTTTTTTTCATTCTTTCTGCGTTTTTTCCGCTGATTCTGCATTTGGGGTTGCATTTTGGGTTATTAATATTTTATTTTTGGGTTGGAAATCGAGTTTTAGAGACTCGATTTCCATGTAGACGCCACCTGGACAAAGTGCCATGTTAGAGAGAAATAACTCATGAAAATCGAGCCTCAGATGGTCGATTTAGGAGCCCAAAATCGAGTCTTTGAGGCTCGAGTTGCTAAAAATATATATAGTTTGTAAACGGACCCTACTAACTAATTAGTTTGTTTTCTATGGGTATTTATCCATTTTCGCCTTGGAACTTTGAATACTGAAAAGAGAGACCATAAACTTACCGAAATGAAAAACAGCAAAACTTAAATGGGTGAATTTTGGAATTCAGCCTAAAATCAAATTAAAATACAATAAACTGTCTTCCCACCGCCTCCTGCATAACAGTAAAATAGTTAATAGTTTTTATTCTAATTCTTTATGTATACACAACATTCGAAATTGAAAACCTAAACTTCAACGCCTGCATAAAATAAAGCTCAAATTCTCAACGAAAATGGCGATCTTTCAAGCAAGGACCTGGCTTTCCAGAAGTTTTTCAACTCTCTCTTCCCATCCATTGCGCGTTTGTGTCGTTGGAAGTGGACCCGCTGGCTTCTACACCGCTGAAAAGGTAAATCTCTCTCTCTCTCTCTCCCTCACAAAAATATTTGCTTGTATGTATGTAATTGTAGGTTTGGTTGCTAAGAAAGTAAAGGAACGCATAATTAATTACGAGCTTCTTTATTATTTTTCTGTGTTTGAATTGCTGCGTGTGTGAATAGATGCTGAAGGCACATCAAGAAGCGCAAGTTGATATCATCGATAGGTTGCCAACGCCGTTTGGACTAGTACGCTCCGGTGTAGCACCTGATCATCCTGAAACAAAGGTGAAATAAAAGTGTTTCAATTTTTTTTGCTTCTTCACCATTTTGTAATAATTATAATTGGATAACATCAAAATTGTGCATAAATATTAAGGTACACAAAACCACAATCAATTTGTGCCTGCAAACTAATAAATTATGAATAATGCTTGAGATATAAACTATTTTACAAACAGGCTAAGGCGGTGAGTGATTATTGGTAAATGAAAAAAATGATATTAATAGTAAGTCTAGATGAAAACCAATAAGAAGTTGGCTGCATCAACATTTTGTAAAAATGTTGTAAAATAATTTGTGGCGGTAGCATTATTCAAATTATTTGACAGGTGTATTTTTTTTTGTTCTTTTTGAAAATTTTGCATCACAGCTCATAATTGATTATTTATTATTACTCCTTAACTTGTACAAATAGGACACTCGTTACAAGACCCTTTTCGATATAGTCTCATGTGGGTCACAATTTGTATGTCTTAGAGATGATTCCAAGATCTATTGAGGCGTTTAGTCAAATTATTATTAATGTTTGTTATTAGATACTTTGTTTTAATTGAGCTTAGTTTACCAGAAAACTTGCAACAGATTGTCATCAACCAGTTTTCTAGGGTTGCACGCCATGACCGGTGCTCATTTTTTGGAAATGTGACGCTTGGGTCTTCAGTTTCCCTTTTGGAGCTTCGTGAGTTGTACCATGTGGTGAGAATGCTAGCACTACGTTGCTTTACTGTGCTGGAAATTATTTATTTATCTTTTTTGCGGTAAATATGGTTCTGAATGTTAAATTTGTTTGACTAACAGTTCAACAATTTGATCAGGTTGTTCTTGCCTACGGTGCTGAAAGTGACAGAGCGCTTGGTATTCCAGGAGAAGTATGTTTAATAAGAACTAGAGTATGATTGGTTGTTGTTTCTTTAGTTTGTCAGTGCTCAGTAGGACTGCTATCCTTGAAAATATCTTATGCAGAATCTTGGGTTTGGATGAAACATGGAAGATTGGAGTTTGCTTACTGTTTTTTATGTAATAAACTTTTTCTAGGATCTGGTTGGCATTCATTCAGCCAGAGAATTTGTTTGGTGGTATAATGGGCACCCAGATTGCAAAAACCTAGATCTCGACTTGAAGAACACTGATACAGCTGTCATTCTTGGCCAGGTAAGTTCATGTTTTATTGATTGTAAGGGAGCAACGTATTTTATAGATCATTGTCCAAATATTCCTTTTTATAACACAATAAGTAATCACATTTAGGATATGTATTGCAAAACTAATAGGTAGTGCATGGTCCCAGTTAAGGAGCCCAAATTAGGGACAAGGAGGAATTAGTTAGAGTGTGGTTACCAGTTACAACAACAACAATAGCAACCAAGCTTGAATCCCGAACTTTTTTGGGACTAGAGTGTGGTTAAGTTGCAATAATGTCATTTTGATCTGTATTCTGTAATTGAACTGAAAGTATGATCATAGATAGGCCAATGAGCTCTAGCTCAATTGGCACCTCCTCTTGTTGCAAGTGCTAGGTGGAGGGTTGAGGTTGTGGATTTAAGATTTATTGGGTGCGTGTAACTTAACAATAAAAATGACCCTAAATGGAGTGAACTTGCTTTATTTAATATGACCTATACCAAATACTTTGGATTAAATTCTGTTTAGTTAAGTAGAGAAATGATATGTGAATTGGAAAACAGATACGTAGAAACTGTGCTCTAAGATTGATGTGCAAGAGAACAATAAAACATGGATGGAAAAGCATATGACATTAACATGAGATTCCAAAAGTATGAGGTTGTAAATCAAAAATATTTGTTGGTAAAAAAAAATCTTTCTCTTGACTTTCAGGGTAATGTAGCTCTTGATGTAGCACGTATCCTTTTACGACCAGCAACAGAATTGGCAACAACTGATATCGCAAGTCATGCTTTGGCTGCTTTAGAGGAGAGCTCTATCAGGTTTCTTGTCTTGCCATTATGTAGCAGCTTGATAAACTTATGACTTGTGTGTTGTGTTTTTAAGTTAACAAATAATGCAGGAAGGTGTATTTGGTTGGAAGACGTGGACCAGTCCAAGCAGCTTGTACTGCTAAAGAGCTACGTGAAGTTCTTGGTAATTCTCAAATTTACTTGTTTTGGCACAATGTTACCTAATATTCATTTCCCTTTTCTATATTACAGTGCATTTATTTTTTGGTGTAACCCTGAGATAAATTATCTCATGGAGAGTATATTCTTGCCAAAAGTTAAAAAGTAAAAGAAAACCATATACAGCACATCTGAGTTTTTTGACAGGCTTTGTCAGCTGCTTTAATTCAGAAGTTTCTGAAGTTTTATATACTACTAGTTTTTTATCATTCATAGATAGTGACCTGATCAGTTTAAATCAAGTTCCACTGTTCAGTTTTTATCCACTTTTTTTATCATTGTCCTCTAAGTAAGGACTAGAAAACAACGGATTGATTTAAATCTATATTTTCCTCTCTCTCTCTCTTAACCATACTATACTTATAATCATCCACAAATCATGTGCCCCATTTAATTGGGTATATGTATATAATATCTTTATTGAAGTTGCCTTGTAACTTAGTGGTATTGCCTGGTCTCCTTTATAAGGATAACTGGGGTTCAAAATCTCCCCTCTCCCACTTAAATAATATTTTGATTAAAGTCTTACCATGTTCAATTTAGTATAACTGTTTGTGCAGTGTGTAAATTTTAGAGTGTTCAGCCTTTTGTTGCATCTAAAAATTATATGACTTCATCATGCGATGAGTAACAATTACTTCTGATTATTTGCAATTTGATGTTGTTATAGGAAGTGCTCCTTTAAAATGTGAAGTTAATATAATAATTGGCATCTTATTGCAGGTATTAAAGATCTTTGTATTCATTTACAGGAGGCTGATCTTCTTAAAACCCCGAAAGATGAGGTATATCTCTACTTTCAATTATTTCTTTGTGCCGTTCATAAAATTGAATAGGGTATATTTGTTACAAAAAGAATAAATAAATAATAGCATGACAACAATAGCAACCAGAATGGTGTTTGTGATGTTAAGGTCCTTTTTACTACCATTGACAATATAAAATGCCCTTGTTTTAGCGACTCTTATTTTTTATTTTATTTTATTTTTTTTTATCGTTTCATTTTTAATACTTGGTCCTTTCTATTGTTATTATATATATCTTGTGATGCTGCCATTTGGTAAAGGAAGAGATAAAGAACAATCGAATTCAGAGGAGGGTTTATGAGTTGCTCTCTAAGGCAGCCACCACAGGACCTTCCCATCCAAGATCCGGTCAACGTGAACTCCACTTTGTTTTCTTCCGGAAACCAGATAGATTTCTAGAGTCAGATGAAAGAAGAGGCCATGTTTCTGGCGTGCACTTTGAGAAGACAGTTCTTAAAGGTAGTAAGCGTTCTTGTGTCCTACAACGTATTGTGGCTGCAATAATTGTGTCTATTCAGCACATTGAACAAACTTTTGTAGATTCATCATCATTAAATCAACTAGTTATGTTTTATTCTTCAGAATTACAAGCTGACTTGTGAAAATGTCATGGAAAATAGGATCCTTTCCAAAACTACACAATCATTATGTGTCTATGGTTTGTCCAAGTGTGCATAATTACATGGAATTTATTCAATATTATTTGTAGATGTTGGTGATGGAAAACGTGTTGCAGTTGGTACTGGACAATTTGAAGACCTTGAATGCGGGTAATTTCTGCTAGAAGCTTTGAATCTTCATATAGTTCACA
Source organism: Quercus lobata (assembly GCF_001633185.2). Classification (NCBI taxonomy): domain Eukaryota; kingdom Viridiplantae; phylum Streptophyta; class Magnoliopsida; order Fagales; family Fagaceae; genus Quercus; species Quercus lobata. The sequence continues at coordinate 15,857,544 of NC_044913.1, read as the reverse complement.
TAAAAAGCTATTAATAATTTTACTAATACTCTCTTGAGGTTTAATTGTAAATATTACAACTTTTTTTAATAAAAAAAATATATAATTCCAGATCATGCTGTGCAATGTCATGGTTAGAAAGGAAAACCATTTAAATTACTAGAAGATGAATGAATTCCTTTATTCTTGGCGATGATCAATGAAACCAGCATAAAGAATAAACAAGCTAAACTGTGCCTACTACATCTTCTGACCAATTCATTGAAATGAGGTACTAACTCTATGGCAATGTGCCCTCTCTTTATGTAGGATGGTGCTAAAGAGCATTGGTTACAAATCAGTTCCAGTTGATGGTTTACCCTTTGATCATCAGAAAGGTAAAACAAAAGGATGGATGCACCAAGTTGGTCTTCTCATTCTTCTCTATTCTCATTGCTTGCAATCTGTATATGCTTTAGGAAAACTATGTAATTGTTGAGAATTTACATGAATTCCTAGATCTGTGAGATGCAAAAACATAAATAAAAATAACACACACACAAAGGCAATCACACAACACAAGAAATTACATGGTTCCACAATTTTCCTACATCCATGGAGTGCAGTGATTTTACTATTTTTGGGGAAATTATACAAAAAGTGTGGCAATACAATTTTCTCTCTAAAACAACATGACCATTATCAACACTAATCTGAAACAATAGTATTTATATCTCACACAAAGGATTCACAATGGGCTAAAAAAGGGGCCAAAAAGCCAAAGCATTCATGGACTGAGCCTCAGAATCCCCTCATTAAAAATCGTAACACTTTTATATCGGGTTGGATCATAATCCAGATCAAACACAAACTAGGCTTCACTTAGCCCTAACATAAATGTCGTTATATTAAGTGCAGAGTTCTCCAAACTCGCTCTTAGTTTTTTCCCAAAATATGCTAGATAAAAAATTTAATTAAAACATGTATGTAAAATCTTAGGGGGAGAGGAGGGAGGGGGATTCAAAACTTGAGTACTTGATAATTACTTTGGATTTATTCATTAAATTCAATTTTTATTATGCCAAAAACATTTGCCAATTGAATGTGTGTGTTTTGTGGAGTTTTTGTTAACTTTTTCACCAGTTTTTTCCTGTACTTAACATATTGAATTTTATGAACCTTAAAAAAAATAAAATATGAATAGAACCTCAATAATAAGACTAAAATACTTATATATATATAAAATAAAAAAATAAAAAAGTCTTGTAGGCTAAGAAGCACGGGCACAAACACGATACGACATGGCCGGGATACGACAATTAATTAATTAATATCTATCTTTAGGTCTTGGATTTGAGGTTTTACACAATGTTTTTCCATTTTTGATTTCTTACAAACTATTATTTCTCCTTCTTGATTTGTTTGTAACTATTTCAAGTACAATTTGTTCACTATGGTGAACATGATGTACTTTTTCAATAAAGCTTTTATTACCTCTATATATATATATATATATATATATATATCTTTAGGTTTAGGTATATTTTGTATTAGCAGAGGTGGCTGGTGCTCTGGAATTGTTAAAGGACTTTACAGGGTGGATTTGTGAAAAAGCATCAGAAATGATTGGACTAAATTTGCTTCATATACACACTTTGAGGTGGGTGATGGCAAGTGTAAATAGCAATTGAATTTTCAGTTGCTTGAGTTATTCGGATTTACTAGAGATACAAGGCCTTGATTTTGGATTATATGGAGTGGGTCAAAGGTCAGCAACATTGGAAGCCAGTGTTTATCAGAGAGGCTCAAGATTGGAAGAGAGAATCCTTGGCACATGTCTTTGATGATTAATATGCAGTAGGTCACCTCCACAGGAGGTGATAAGTTGGCGTGGCTTCCATCACCAACAAAAGGATTCCAGGTTAAAAGGTTTTATAGAGAGAGCTCCAAGCAAGAAATGTAAGTTCCACCCATTTTCCCTAGAAATGTATTTGGAAAACTAGAAACCCACCTAGAGTCGCATTCTTTATTTGGACTGTGGCTTTAGGGAAAATGTTTTTCGGTAAGTAGATTTAGAGAAAATCTTGACAACAGATATTTACGAAAGAGGGCATTCTCATTATTCTTTTTCATTATGGACTGGTGTTGTATGTGTAAGGAATGTAGAATTAATGAACCATCTCCTTTTACACTGTCCTATTGCTAGAGATTTGTGGGGATTACTTACTTTGCCTAGTTGGACTCAATTGGGAAATGCCCAATTCTGTTCTTGCTATGCTGGAGATTGGAGGAGTGAGGTGCTGCTCCTATATGTCTCAGGTGGTGCATTTGGGAAGAGAGGAATCATTCAAATTTTTGAAGGAAATGAACTATCATTGCCAAATCTTAAGTTCCTATTTCTAAAGACTCTATGAGTGGTGTCTCACGTCCTTTACTTTCTCTATGAGTTATTTTTTTGGGATTTCGTAGATACTTTACTTATTAGCCAACAAGTTTTCGTCTTGTATATATTTCTTGACTTCTTTCCTTGTTTTAGTGTTGTATACTTCCTGTATACAAGCTTTGAGTTTTATTAAATTTCATTACTTATCAAAATATATATCTTTAAGTATATTTTATTTAAGTTTTAAAATAAATAACAACCATCAAAATCTTTAAACACATCTAAAATCAAAGGAATTTACCAAAAAAATAAAGAGCTTTCCAACATGCATTCAGAAGTGTCTCTGGACACACCAGAGAAAGTGTCCGTGCCTCTTATCTTGTAGTTCACCTGCTGCACAACTCACAAATGAATTTATATGCTAACCCATGCAATGACTTTGTATTCAGGCGTGGTTCCCAACATCAGAGGTCGAGTTCTACATGATACTTCAGGAGATCCAACTCTGCTTGAGGAGGGATTGTATGTATGTGGATGGTTGAAAAGAGGACCAACTGGGATAATTGCTACAAACCTCTATTGTGCCGAGGAAACCGTAAGTGATCTATTGTGTTACATAGAATGAAAGTACAACTTTTTATTTACTTATCAAAAAGAAGAAGTACAACCTTTTATGAGAATTTAAATTTTGTCTATCATATATCTTTTTAGAGGTCTGCTAATCTGGCCTATTTATATGGTAGGTTGTGAGTATATCTGAAGATCTTAATCTATTGGCATCAAAAGCCAGCTTGCCCAAGCCAGGCAGAGAGGGTCTGCTCCATTTATTAGATAACCGGAAAGTCAAATTCGTGCAGTTCAGTGCCTGGGAAAAGATAGACTCTACAGAAACTAGGCTTGGGAGTCTTAAAAACAAACCCAGGGAAAAATTAACTACATGGGAGGAGCTACTCAAAGTTGCCAGGGAATAAATCAACACCCTTATCGTAGGGATTTTTTTTTCTTCTCTTGCTTGAATAGCCTTGGCACCCCCCCACCCCCTTTTCTCTCTGTATCACAGAAAATAGAATAAAGAAAAAATTATAGAGAAGAAATTATTATTTTTCCTGTTGGAATGCCCTGTTGAGCATCATGTTTGAGCCATGAATTCTTTTGGGCCAAAAAAATTATAGAGGGATTCATTCTTTTTACCTTCTCATTTTGTTGCTGACTTAGGAAGTGCTGCTGTCGGTTAAACTGACCTATTTGCATGTCAACTGCAGCATCACATACACAATCTAGAGAGAGTAGTTAGAAACTTAGAATTACATGAAGTCGTGATGAAATAATAGAGAAAATAATGGCTGCTGGAAGAGTTGCGATTATGGAATAAAACTCCCAGGTTTCTGTGTATCCATTGTTCAAACATATGAATTTTGTAATGTGGATGGATAGTCATCACAAGAGATATTAAAGAGCAGTTAGAGTTGAACTTATTATGGTACTGCCTCATTGAACCATAGCTTATTTTGTTGGATTTACACACAAAAATTAACTAACACAAAATAATCCCAGAATTAAGACTTGTTCTGCATGCATACTATGACACTTAAAAGTGTTTCATTATTCTTATCTGCATTGTTTTAAACTTCTTATTCTCACGGAAATCAGTCAAGGTATGTTTGGCAACTATTCTCCCCCTCCCTCCAGCAAACTAACTTTAAATTTAGTTAACAGTAAAACATAAATATAGGTTTTAGTTAGGTCAATTGGTAAAATCTTTTATCGAAACTCTATTGTATATCTAAAATTAAAGAAGACAAATCATATATAATGTACGATACTAAAGTTAAGAGAGTTTCTAAATAATCTCATTTTGTTAATTTTGAAGTGAAATGACAAAACTTTATATAATTTCAAATTTGTTATGGTTAATAATAATGGGTTTGGCCAATTACTTTACCTCGAATCCAACCTAACCTAAGCTAGAAAAAGTTTAAAGATCCAACACAACCATTCCATTCTTATTATTCAACCAATAAAACATCAGTCCGAAAATGTAAGAATTTTTTTTTTTTTTTTTTTTTTTTCTTGGTCAGCCGAAAATGTAAGATTTTTATATGGGCTTGAGTGCAAATCCATACCCATAAGCCCAGCCCTTTCAATACAAAAGAGCCTGTACAGAGCACCCATGTGGGAGTAGTCTTGTGTGGGACCAAAGGGCCCCACATTTAGCACACAAATTGTCCAACCCATGCAGACGACAAGACAAAACAAAACTATAAAAAATAGTAAAAAATCCAACCCCCCCCCCCCCCCCCCCCCAAATTCTTTTGACAAAAGAAAACAAAAAGCAATCTTATTTCTCCTATTCCTAAATTCCCATCATCTCTCAACCGTTGAAAAGCAGTTTCTAACGGCACCTGATTCGAAATTTGAAATTTCAAAACTACCAAGAGGGCGTCTCTCAACTGAAGTGGGTCCCTCATTCCCCCCAGCGCCAGCCAGCGTTAGCCGTTCAACTTTCAACCCCAACCAAAAAAAAAAAAAAATCATCATCCATCCCACCGCTCTTTATTCCCCAAATTCTAAAACTCTCAAACTTAGCATCACAAACCTACTCTCTCTATTTTTCCTCCACGTGTCGTATTATAATTAAGTGTCAGCCAATAGGAGCGAGTAATATGCATATTTTACACTCGCTGCGATTTGTGTGAATCTCAATCATACCTTTTTTTTTTTTTTTTTTGAGTTTCCCGCCCAATTAGCGAAGACAATAACAGCTATAGGAAGAGGTTAGTTTTTAAGGATATATATAAAATCCACTCTGTCAGAAGATTTATTCCTTAAAACGTCATTTGGATTTTGAGCGTGTAGTTACTTCAGTTTTCTCCGAAACAATCCCGTATTTTTTGCTCTGTGTGACCAAAAATAGAAAAAAAACAAAGAAAATCTGAAAAAACAGCCACAGCCATAGCCATGGAAGACCCAGTCAAGGAACAGATCCAGACTCAGACTCCACTTCCTGGTACATAACAACACCACCTCTCTCTCTCTCTGTTTTTTTTTTTTTTTTTTTTTTTTTTTTTTTTAAGAGTGTTTTTGGGTACTGAGGTTGTGGTGTTTGGAAGACATTGTAGGATCGGGGAAACCGAAGCTTCAGCGTTACCCATTGCGTTCAGGGACTAAACTCAAGGAAGAAAAGCCACCGGCCCCTGAATTATCAAACCCTTCTTCTACTTCTGTATCTAAGCCACGGTACAATTTACTTGTTCTTTTTCTGCAGATGTTTGGTATTGGGGGTTTTGATGACTGTTTTAAATATGTTGTTACATGGGGATATGTGATTTTTTTTTGAAAATTTGTTAAAAATTTTGGTACTTTTTGCAAGATATGGTTAACATGGCAATTTTGCTTGTATGGTTGGTAGAAGGGGAATTTTTTTTGAAGTGGTAGATCACTGAAGTGTTTGAAGATCAATTATTAGTAACATGATTTATAAATTAGATTCATTCATAAGTCTAATGTTTAAAATTTCTGAGTTTTATAGATAAGTTATTACATATTAGGGTTAGATGTAAAGGAGTGATCTTTCATGTAAATTAGTGAAGAAGGTCTCATAGTGGATTCAATTTTTGCAGTAAATAAATGTAGGATCAATGAGTAATGAAATCTCATTCTGTCTCTATTGGTTCTGCTTACAGTAAAAAGATGCATATATGATGTAATTGACATTTTGTAAAGAAAGCTAAGAGTGTCTCTAATGTTTTTGGGTATCATAAGGTGTCAGTGGGTAATTGAAAAGTAGTTTGTTTTGAGAACCCTTTGTGCAATGTGTAAAGAGGTAAATAACAGTTAGAATTATGGTTATATGATTAAATTTACCATTTTCTAACGGCTGAAGTTTTTGGAACAATCAGTATTTTTTCATGATATCAAAACAGGAGATCTTGAATATTCACTATTGATAACCATGATACTTCAAACTTTTAAATTCAGATTGGTGTTTTATGTATGTGTTTTACTATGTGATTCTCTCATTCTCAAATAATTTCTTGGAGTGGCAACTGGCTGATTTTCTAATTTATTTTTTAGGGTGAGACCTACATCAAGTGTAAGTAAAAGTGTTAGTGTTCTTGATCTTTCTGGCAAGGACAAGTCTGCAAAGCCACCCAGGAGGCTGTCTATTCCTGCCAAGTCTATTGTCAGTCCAGCACCAAAACCGGCTGGCAACATCACTCCAATTTCGGAGGCTAGACAGAGGAGAACTGTTGCTAGTCAGGGGAAAAATGATACACCTGTTTCCGATGTTTCCAGAACAACAAGAAAGAAATTCAATGTTTTGTCCTCGGCATCATATTGGCTCTCACAGATTAAGCTCTCTGAATCTGCTGCTAAGCACTCAATTTCACTTGGCTTTTTTAAATTAGCGTTTGAGGCAGGATGTGAGGTATTATTACAATTCATGTTTTTTCAAATTCCTCATTGATTCTTCTTACTTCTGCAATTGCACAATCAAATGCAGGATTTAGCCAACTCTTTGCAGAAACTTCTTACAAAACTAGTCTTCTATTTGTGTTGAAACAAAAAACCTAGCTAGTTAATAACCCATAATATTATAACTAAGAGGAATGTAGAAGCAATGGTTGGCAGCTATTTTCTGTGTCAAAAGGTAGGTGGAAACTTGGACCTGGATAGAATTTGAACAAAATGCATGATTGCTAACAACACTCTCTTTCTTTCTCACCCTTTTAATTGCGAAGAGTTTAGGCATGTGTTTAGTCATAAACATGAACTCTTGTATTCATTAAAATTTGTCATCTATACAAGGCATAGGGGTAAAAGCATCAAGGTCAAGCACATACTCTTTTCCTCCTTACCTAAGGGTTGTCTTTGTCGTTTATATACTCAGTTTTGCATGCCCACATGTGTTTTCATTGAACACATGGACTAGCAAATGAACTTTAATTTACTTTCTTTTCCTAGAATCTATGACCTGATTTTGACCAGTTTCTGACTTTTAATTTTTCCTTAAAAATAATATCAAGCAGCCTCTTCAGCGAATGCGAGATGAGCTCAAGTCCTACACTCAGCGACATGACCTCAGTGAACTTGGGGAACCTGTGAAGGAATTATTTGAAAGGTATAACATATCAGAAAACACACAGCAGGTGCAGGTCTCTGAAACCTTTTCTCAGGTGCCTGAAGAGGGAACTCGATCATCTGATGATGACGTCCACAGCTCTTCTTCTACTGGGGGAAGTAGGAAGTTGAAGCCCAGGTCTTTGAATGCTGATGCTGATCAAACTTCTCCAGTCACTGAATCTGCCAAGAAGAGAACTATTCAGAAGAACAATTCTGCAATCAGGACTAGGGGATCTTTGAATAAGAACTCAGCAAATTCAAAACTTGTTTCAGAGACTGGGGGTCGTAAGTCGCTAAAGAAACCTGAGAAGCCAAGTAAGCTGGATTCTAATAGAGAAAAGGGCAAGACCAAGCAGGGAAAGAAATCTGAAGCAGGTAAAGCATAGTTAGATATTTGCCTATTTCTCTCTTAAATAATATGGCTTGGGCAACTTAATAGAATTTGATTCACTGTCATTTGCAGTTCCAGTCAGCACTTTGCCTGCCGAGGATGTGCTCCAAGAGAACAAAGAAAATATGGTATAGTAATTTTATCAACATTCATTTGGGTTTATTCTAATTTTTTTTCTTCTGTGCACTAATCTATTTACATTTTCTGCTAGTGAATATTGTGCATTTTATAAATGGTCAATGCTGTACTGTAAACATGCATTTCAATATATCAGAATGCTCTAGCTTTTTTGGTTTGTTTTATGGTTTCTATTAATTCCTTCCTATTCCTCTTCTCTTGTAGGATGCTCCCCCCACAATGGAAGAGATCAACTTGTCTGAGGTAGTGTAGGCATTCTGCAACAAAGCTGCTGGATCTTTTCATTGTCAATCTCTTGGGTTTGTCTTCAGTGTTTTTAAGTGGGGGCTTTTCCTTTGTATAGAAAGGGTTTAAGGTGGAAGTGTTTCAGTCTGGTGTGGAGGATGATTTATATTTCTTTTATTGGTGGTTTAATCTTGGATTGTTTGTGTAGTACTATATAGTTGCTGGTGAAACCAAAGTGTATTTTGACTCCTTAAATTTATTTAATATTGGTCCAATATTATGTAATTTTTGCGGCCATAAATTTTGGTTGACATGCTCAGTAAAAAGAAAAAAAAAAAAAAACATATTGGTTGTCATAAACCATCTGATATCATAGCATGGCGATGAATGTTGTATTGTGTGGCATATCTTGACATAATTGTCTTCAAGATATGGGACTTTTTAGTGTTTAATAAGTCTTAATACTTAGTGGGTTTAGTTTATTATTTGATTTGAGAAGCATTCAGTTCTGTTATCATGCATTCCCTGCTTGCATAAAACAGTCCAACTCACAACTAAATTTCCCCTAAATATATATATATATATATATATATATATACATATATATTATTTGGTAATAAGTTATATTTTAAAGCATGGTTTCAAATGAAAGCTCACATTTTTTGGAAAGTTCAAATTGGATTCTGTACTTACCAAAATATTTTAATTCTTCCATAAAAAAATAAAAATAAAAATCAATTCAAACCATCAACTGCATTTTCACATATAATAATCCTGTAAGAGGTTCGCTATGTGAAATACGGTTGCTTATGTGACAATAATCGTGAGATGAAAAAATAGAGAAGTAAATAAACAAAGGATCCCATTCAGGAAAGAAAATCCCATTTCGATTATGTCAAAATGCCGACAACCATATAAAAAAAAAAAAAAAAAAATTGTCCACACCTCTTTGAATATATATATATTTTTAAGTGCACGCTTCCATCTCCATGCCTATTTAATATTATTATTATTATTTCTTTAGCCACCAAAATGGTTCATCTCTTAAATCTTGAGTTTATTTTTCTTCTATTAGTGTCTCGTCTACATGAGTTATTTTTTTTGATAAGCGTTTACATAAGTTAATTGTCTCATTATTTTATCGCTTTTTACCAAAATGACAAGTTACTCACCCAGCCAAAATTTTAGAGACAAGAAACTGATCATGATTCTCAAAAAAAAAAAAAAAAAATCCTGATTCTATTTTTTCGAACCCAACAGACCTGAAATTCACTTATGTCAGAGAGGAAAAAAAATGCTAATTGATCTTAAAAAAGTCTATGCCCCAACAACCATTCACTTGCTAAGCTGCTCTAATTTATCTACTTATTTATTTATTTATTTATAATGACTCCCCACGCGTCAGAATTTCTTGTATCTATAATGAAATCATCCAGCAACTACAACTTTTATGTTGAATCAAATTCATAACAATTCAGTGTAATGTGATAAGTAAATTCTATTTTACATGAGGATCAACAACACGCAATGCAGCAATTCATATTCAAATAAAACATTTGCTAGGTTTGTGATAGAATGACATGTGACATACAAGACAAAAGTTGATAAGTTTGCCCAATGTTTTCTTAGAGAGCAATGTCATTTCAAACATGCCATCAAACGCACCCATGAGTGCCCCGACTAGTGTCCCATTATGGGGTTAGTCTGCCGTCCAGCTCTGCTCCACAATTTCCCTCACTCTTCGGTTGTACTCACGTTTGTTCTCGCTAAACATCCGAGCAGCTTCTGAATTTGCAGGAGAGTTGGGGTTGGGGTCACACAGCAGCGACTGCAATGAGATTATGAAAGCCTTTAAAGTTCTATCAATAGTTCTCTATAAAATGTTTGTGTTAGCAGCTTCATCAGATGATTTCTAATTACCATTTTAATATTTCAACTGGAATTCCCTGCTCATTTTAAATTTTAAATGACATTGTTCCTCAACCACCGCCCCTTCCCCACCCCAATAAAGAAGACTTTGAAATGTATGCATTGCATGACAGCAGGCATATATTGTGGTGAGTGGGGGTCAAAATTCAATGTCATATCCATCACTGCTGCTTGCATTTATTACATGGTCCCAGCAATGCTATATTTCTAACAATGGGGTCGCAAATGTAAATATGGTCACAAATGGAGGAACATGTCCTTCATAGAGGTCCCTTCCAATAAATGACTCCTATTCTGAAACTGAATGCTTGCCCCTCCTACACATGTCTTTCAAATTTGAAGCAACTCCCAAAGGTAATGACACATAAGAGGGCAATGGCTAGCAGGCTAATTTGTATGACTCACGTATCAGTCCTACAACTATTTTACTTTTAAACTATGAATTACTTCAATTTTTTACCTCTAGAGTGCCCAGAGTTTAGCTGAAGTCCTAATTTAAATCTTAACACAGTCAAGCATTCTGTGAAGGTACTGTTTCTTTTTCTTTTCTTTTTTATGGGTAGATGGTGGGGGAGGGGGAGATGGTCAGAGAAACACTAACGAAATTGTGAAGTTATATATAAACACTGATGACAGCTCAGATTTAAATCTGCCTGAAGAAAAATGGGTGAGGTGAGAAAAGAATCTAAAACTCTATACATGGGCCTGATGAATGCTATACCATGACATTGGTCAACCAAAAAAACAGAGAATATGGGAAAAAAGCCCAAAGTTGTCAAGATATCAACAAAACACCGTATTTAAGAAGGATCAACAAACCCTTTAAATGCAAAAAAATCTATATTAAAGCCCCTTTACTTCATTTTTTGATAGAGCTCCACATGGAAGAAGGCTAAATGAAATGGGGATCAGGTTGAAATGTCAGAATACATGTTGATTGCACAGATGAACATGCAAAAAATGCACAAAGCACATGGTATGGAATACTTTTCACTTAACAATAAAGACAATTGAGGAATTTTATAAGAAAAAAGGTCAATTGAGGAAGGCAGCAGCAATTGTGTGGAGAGGAACAATCCCAGTGCTGATCCTAAAACAGAAGGGTCCCAGGAGGGGTGATTTGCACATGCTTCTAAACTTCAAGTCTTCAACAACAAATTACAATGTACCCATGCATGTTTTGTAAGCATGCCCATGTCCACATACATTGAAACAGAAAGAAACCTACAAGTCTTGCTCACTCAACAAAGGCATAGAAGCTAACTACTGAAGGGATCTTTTAAAATTAAACCAAACTTCATGATTTATATAAGAAGTGCATCTGCTTTGCTTATCAATAAGCTTAGAGTAAGATGGAAAGTCATGCATGGTAGATGATAAAGTGGTCTCAATGGTGAGCCCAAATGAGAACCAATAAAAATCTGCAGCTCAACTATTGTAAAATGTTGTGCCTATAGCATTACTCTTTGCTTATTAATAAAAAAATATCAAATGGGAAGCAATACTACAACCACAAGATTAAACATTATAACATACCTGGATAGATGTGAGTATAGCTGCCACATCATATATAGGACTCCACTGATTTTGTAAAATGTCCAAACAAATACTTCCATCAGCATAGACTGACCAAATTTTCAAAAGAAAAATTTGAAGTCAGAAACCCTAACTTAGGTAAGATATAATATGTAAGACAGTTCCTCATCCAACTTACTATTTGGATGAAACATTCGAGAAACAAATCGCACTGTAGGTGGTTTGTTTGGGTAGTCCTCTGTGAACTGCAGAGTCAACTTGAACGTGCCTGAATAACTCAAACAAAAATTCTTTTATGTAGATTTAGATGGCTTTAAGATACTTTTAACAGAAATCAGCATAGCTCCCACTTTCACAGAGGGAGGAGGAAACCAAACAGATACACACTCACAAAAATACCCCTCCCCCACCTCCCCTCAAAAAAAGGGAAAACCAACCAGCAGATCATTCTTGTTCTATATTAAACATATGGATAATACAAATGATTCAAGAACAGAAAGCAACTGGCCTACAATTAAATTATCTACAATGATCTAACTAACAAGCAATATAAATTTAGTAATATTCCATTCAACTTTATATGTGCACTTATCTGCACTCTATTTTTAGCATCCAATATACAGGGATATGGCACTAGCAACACAATAATGTTGGTCAAGTGATACTTCTATTTTTTGGTCATATGACCATATTGCCACATAATTATGCACTCTATTTTTAGCATCAAATACAAAGGGATATGGCGCTAGCAACACAAGAATGTCAGTCAAGTGATACTTTTATTTCTTGGTCATATGACCATATTGCCACATAATTATGCAACTGTGCACCTCACAAATTGGAAAAACTAGCACTCACATACTGCTGTTCATACACCATATATACTTAAAAAGAATTATTCCAAAAACCATTAGATTAGAATCCAAATATATGCAATACAATTAATTATAGATAAAATTCCATAAACAATGATATTAGCATGACTTATTAAAAAAAAAACCATCATCAATTTAAAAGCAGACTACAGAAACACAAACATATATCATATGCTGCTCAGTGACAAAGGCTATATATATTAAAGGGCATTTAGCATTCTCTCAAATATGAATTATTCGACTGTGTAAAACATTGGCTGAATAATATGGATTGTAGTGAAAAGTAGTAATCAACTATATAACTTCACATATATAATGAAAAGTAGTAATCATTTAAATTATACATCAACAGTGTAGATTTCCCCAGGATGTTGAAACATTTAGGAAATGTATCAAATAAAATAACACAGATGTAACCCATTTCACAAATGTACTGTAATCTTTTCAACAAAAACCTTCGGTGCAAGGATTTACTCACCTCCATCCCATGGTGTATCATCAGGACTGCAATCCAAACCAGACAAGAAACCAGAAATGGTTTATCCAACCGTACTTAAACATACTTGAAAAATGAAAAGAAATAGTTAAACAACTTAAGAAGAGCACAAGAAGTGATTTTATGCACATTATCCCCAGCTTACCCAAAAATTACAGCATTCCAAAGCATTATATTGTTATCTTGGGGTGCCCCGCTGATTCCTGCGGGTGGGTCTTGTTGCAATCTCTTAAAATCTCTCATCAGCCTCTTCCTAGATGGAGTCGACATCGTTAACACCTAAAATCCCACCAAGCAAAGAAACAATAAACAAACAAAACCCAGTTTAGTATAAGTCACCCAAACAATAATTTTTTGTATTAGCCACATTTACAAAAATGACTCAAGTACATGACTATGAAAACTACACAACAGTGCATCTCAATTTGACAGCAACGCAAAAGAGTAATACAGTAAGGCTTTCGTTAATGGGTGCTGAAGTGCAAAAGTTAATAAACAAAAACCCGGGCGAGTTCCTTAAAAAAGCTTATCGATTTCAATGAAAAACTTAACCTTAACCAATGCATTTCTTCGGCACTCGTTAACCGGATCCATACAGTAATTACATTTACATATTATAAAATTTTCCCACTCACAAAAATCACAAATTGACCATGACAATAGAATTGAAATTAAGCTGCACATACAAGAAACCCAGTACAAAACCACGATTTGATAATTTTGATTGTACAAAAGGAGCTCCAAAATCAGATTTTTCAGCTGAATTCATGAAAATTCTTTATTATTGACCCTATAAATTAAATATATTTAAAAAGTAAACAAAAAAAATAAAACCCTACTACTACTCAGGTAAATTAGGGTTTTTTTTTTTTTGAAGATTACGTTCAATAAACACGAAAATTAGATCATTTTCTGTGTTTCTCTCTCTATAATCATCGTCTACTAAAGCAAGCAATTGAAATCGAAATGAAAAGCGAGTACATGAGAAATTATATGCGAAAGAAATTGAAGAGTCAGACCTGGAAATCGAATGGAAGAGAAGCTTGGAGAAACTAGAAAAAAGCTAGGGTTTGCGATCCGTGTGTGGAGGAAGAAAGAGCATGCAGTAGATCGTTAGGATTTTTCGGAGCTCGATCAGATCGAATCGAAGCCACAAAGAAAGAAAGAGAGAATCTAAGAGAGAGAGAGAGAGATTTATTAGAAGAAGGAAAATAGAGATGTGATTTGGGGTTGTCCCCACTTGGCAACTCTCTCTCACTTTCTCTTTCTTTTGTTTATTTATGGCCGACGTATCTATCTCTTTTTTCTTTTTTTTTTCTTTTTTTGATAAAAGACGTATCTATCTCTTTTTTTTTTGAAGAGAAGACGTATCCATCTCTCTATCTCAGTATTAGTATATTTTTACTTTACTTGGTAATTGGAAAAACGGTACATTTGGGCGGTTTGTTTCTGTTTGTTTGTGTGTGTGTCTCACTCTTACCCACTTACGTGCTGTTCTATTCATGATAATGACATTTACAACAGATATTTTTTATTATATATTATTATATCATATTGTGGAGTGTATTGCATCATTTTGGCATACATCCAAAAAGTTTATTCTAAATTTATAAATGAATTTGACTGAATTGATTATTAAAATGTTATGCCTAAAAAAAAGAGTATTAAAAATTTATGATTTTTATTTAATTGTATTTTGAATACGAACCAAAGTTTAGTTTATATAAAAAATAAAAAAATAAAAAAACTAAATTATATGTCCAATTTTAGTTTTTTTTTTTTTTTTTTTTGAATCAGAGCTTGTTGCAAATTATTAAATTAACTTATTCTTTCTTATAATAATAAATACCATGGCCAAGAACCTTGGAACTCATTTAGCACATTTAGGTATTTCCAATAAAGATGTTTAAATTTCAAGTTTTTTCATTATAACTATTAAATTTAACAAATATATATATATATATATATTAAATACCATGAATAAAACATTTTACTCCTCCAAATAGCTATGTTAATAGTTAATAATTAAATCATAATTGAAATTATATTATTTTAGTTGATTAGTTAGAATGATATTCATTCACAAACATATAAATTTTTTTTTATCAACCTTGTATGATTAAGAATTATATATAATTTATAATACAAAATGGGTTATTTATTTATTTATACATACCTATATATTAAATTAAGGCTCATATTTGTGAGTTGTTCATGAACACATTATTACAGTTGAACTTGGCTCATTTAACACGAAAATTAGATAATTTTCTGTGTTTCTCTCTCTATAATCATCGTCCACTAAAGCAAGCAAATGAAATCGAAATGAAAAGCGAGTACATGAGAAATTATATGCGAAAGAAATTGAAGAGTCAGACCTAGAAATCAAATGGAAGAGAGCTTAGAGAAACTAAAAAGATAGGGTTTGTGATCCATGTGTGCGGAGGAGAAAGAGCATCCAGTAGTGAGAAATTGTTAGGATTTTTTGGAGCTCGATCAGATCGAATCGAAACCACAAAGAAAGAAAGAAAGAAAGAGAGAAAGAATCTGAGAGAGAGAGAGAGAGAGGGAGGGAGGGAGAGAGAGATTTGTTAGAAGAAGGAAAATAGAGATGTGATTGGGGTTGTCCCCACTTGGCAACTCTCTCTCTTTTTCTTTTGTTTATTTATGGCCGACCTATCTCTCTAGTCTCTCCCTATCTATCACTTAGCCTTTGTTTATTTTGGACACTCGTTCGTATTTCAATGTGTCTTGTGAAATTGGGCGCTGGACACAAATGCCACCCTTATTTTTTTGGACTTAATTTAGGTCTAGTGCATCCAATGCACTAGATTCGGTTAGATGGTGACACGGGTCCAAAAGTGGATACATGTCGTTATCTCAACAGGTCCAGTATTACTAGACACTAAACTTAAGCCTGGCCCTATTTTTTTACTTTACTTATTAAGTAGTAATTGGATGGGCCCACCTCTACGCATCCGCTTCTGATAATAATACTCTTCTTTATCATCAGATTAAGACATCAATTCATTTTTTATGTAGGTAGAAATTGAACTCTAAATCTCTTATACTTTACTATTAAACTAACTCATACCTGTAATACCTTTTAAATATAAATGCATTGGAAATACGGTACATTTAGGTAGTGTGTTTTAGGCCTGTTTAGATTCTGTCTATAGTCGACAAAACCGGTTTGCACCGATCCGGACCACACCCATTTGAGCTTCACCAAAGGTGTATGGCATGGTGGTCGGAGACTGTTTGCGATTACTGACGAAAGCCGATGCGGCGAGTGGTTGTGGGTTTTGCATTCCGATGTGTAACCGAACCGACCGCCATGTATGTATATCTATATATATATATATATATAGTTTAACATATACGTATATGTATATGTAATCATGTTTCAGTTTTAAAATAAAAGAAATTTCTAGAGAGAGATATAGAGCACCAGTGCTATGCAGTAGAGAAAAGAGGCGTGAAAGTGAGAAAGGAGAAGGAAGGTAGAAGAGAAAAAAATAGGGTTAAGTTTAGTGATTTAAAACGACATCGTTCCATTAATTTTTTTTTTTTTTTTTAATCTGATACAAAACAAATTTGTTTTAGTTTGTAGGTTAATTTTCTGAATCTCTTTAAATGTTGTCTTCTCTTATCTCTAATCTTTTGTCTGCCTCTCCCCCTTTCCCCTCTCTCTCTCTCTCTCTCTCTCTCATTCCTCAGCCCCTGCCTTCGCCACTAGCCGACCACCATCGTCCACTGGATGCCACCGTTTCCAAGGTTTCCCCTCTCATCTCTCCTCTTTGTCACAACTATTATCTAGAAATTTCAAGAGAATGTTTTGATGCTTAATACCTAGCTAATATGGTTCTACTTTCTATGCTTTCTTCCAAGTATGAAAATTTATATAATGCTCAATATATACCTGCTTCTCCTTGCAATGCTTTTTAGAAAGATGGAGAATTTGTTTGAAAATTTTGTGAAAGATTTTGAACATGTTTGTTTGTTTTGTTTTTTTTTGTTTTTTTGTTTTTTTGAATATTTGGGTTGTTTGATATTTCTATGTGGGTTGCTTGATGATTCTTTTTTTTTTCTTTTTTTAATTATTTGTTTAATTTATTTTTGCACCGAATTAACCGCATCGCCCCGCTATGGTCAACCGAACCTGATGTAGACTGGTTCTTGCCCTTCATATGGGAGGTGCGGTCCAACATGAGGGCAAACTGCACCCTATAGGTGTGGTGCAAAATTCCCCCCCATAAACAGCCGCACCGCACCATGTACAGGCCTAGTGTGTTTGTGTTTGTGTTTGTGTTTGTGTGTGTCCTACTTACGTGCTGTTCTATTCATGATAATGACATTTACAACAAATATTTTTTTCATATATTATTATTAAATTGTTGAGTGTATTGCATCATTTTGGCATACATCCAAAAAGATTGTTCTAAAGTTATAAATGAATTAGTATTATGCTCGTGCGATGCACGGCCTAATTAAAAATTATATATGTTGAAAGTTGAAACTCTATTAATAATTTATGAGTCACATGATAAAAACAAATTAATTTTGCAACATGTGTGCATAAATATATTGAGTCACTTTGTGTATACATGGTGTGTAGTATATAAATTTTACATATTAAAACATAAAATTATGATATATAATCAAAATATTTAATTTATTTTAAATTACTTGAAACATTTAATAGAATTTGAGGTGGACGACGTCAACTCAAGTCGTCCCTCTCTACCCATTTTTTGTTCATAAAAAAACTACACACACACACACACACACATATATACACACATAAAAACTATATATTCAAAACAATAGTGAGAAACCTATCAAATTTTGATTAAACAAATAACATATTTCTATCATTCTTACCTCTACTTCCATATTGGAAAGTTGCGTTGCAAGTACTTTTTTCTCTCTTTGACTCCCTTGTTTTTGTGCCTTGCATTTGATTCTTTGGCATATCTTTATGCTTATTTAGACTTGCATATTTGCAAATTCTATTGTGTCTCCAACTTGCATGTCCAGCATGTATCTGAAATATTATTTTTCCATTTACATCAATTAATATTTATATATATTCAAAGTTAACCAATGGTAAATGTTATCATTCTAACATAAATCTCAATATTAACCAAAAAAAATCTAACCTATTCTTTTTCAATCTTTATAAAGGTCAAAATTAACAAAATGCAATGACTCAATCTTTTTCACTTTCTCATCAAGGTTGAATTTGGATTCTTCAAAACTGTATTGAAATACAACATATTAAAATATAGTTTATTGTTAAACTATTTTAGTTCACAAAATACTAATTTAAGAAAATATAAATTGAACTATTAGAAATAAGAAGTTCTAAAATTGTACTAACCCTTTTCTTTTTGTTAGCAATAATCTAACATTAAATTAATGTCAAGATTAAAAAAAAAATATATATATATATATATATATAATGTGTAAGTAAAAGAACTTTCATGAAAATAATTAATAAATTATAACAAATACATAAGCCAAAAAGAAGATTGTCCTCAAAATCGAAATTGAGGGGATGGAAACAACATATCAATTTTAAGGAAATTAGCTTAAACAAAAGAAGCAAATACATAAAACCTATTCAATTTGATTATAATTAAAAAAAAAAATTAGAGTAAACAAATACATACTTGTGAGGTTGTAAGTGTTGTAGGTAGAAGGAAAGACTAAATCAAAAAACTGAACAATTGGTAAGAGAATGAAAAAATACATCAAATAACCATGTGTGTGTATATATATATCCTAAACTTATTGAAGAAGTTGACTTGAAAAAAAAAAAAAAAGTCCAGAAAATCAAAAAGGATATAGAACTTCTCATATCAAGAAGTTCATATGGAAAAAAAAAAGAAAAAAAAAATGAGTCCATGACGTTAATGACATTAAATTATATATATCCTAAAAAAAGTCCGTAAAATCAAAAAGATATAGAACTTCTCATCTCAAGAAGTTGATATAGTATAAATGATAAAAAATAAAAAATAAAGTTGATATGGAAAAAAAAAAGTCCATTATGTTAAATTAGAAAAGATATAGCTTGTTAATTTAGTTTTTTCTATTCAAACTAATTAGGGCTCTTAGGTATGGTAGTTATATGCCACCAAATAACTAAATTTAATTTTTTAAACAGAAATTTGATAAATTTTTTGCAATTTGATGCACCCACTTTAAACAAAATAAACTAAAGAAAAAAAAAAACCAAATTAAACACTACGTTACTGTATTTTTATCCACTTAGAAATATAGCAAGTGTAATTCAACTTTAATCAAATTAAGATTTTTATCCACTTAGAAATTATAGTTGAAGAAAAATTATATCCACTTAGAAATTATAGTTGAAGAAAACTTATATATATTTTTTCTTAAAATCTAAGAAAATTTCTACAATTTGGTGTCGCCACTTAGCGCAACCACAACATCTAAATCTAACTTCTATTATATAGTACATGATTTGACTGAATGGATTATTAAAATTTTCTGCCTAAAAAAAAGAGTATTAAAAATTTATGATTTTTTTTTTTAAATTTTATTCTAAATACGAACCAATGTTTAGTTCATAAGAAAAAAAAAAAAAAAACTAAATTATATGTCTAGTTTTATTTTTTATTTTTTGTTCGAATGAGAGCTTGTTGCAAATTACTAAATTAACTTATTCTTTCTTATAAATAATAAACACCACGGCCAAGAACCTTGGATCTCATTTAGCACATTTAAGTATTTCCAATAAAGATGTTTAAAGTTCAAATTTTCTTATTATGACTATTGAATTTAACAAATATATAAATATATATATATATATTTATTAAATACCATGAATAAAAAATTTTACTCCTTCAAATAGCTATGTTAAAAGTTAATAATTAAATTATAATTGAAATTGTGGGGCCCGAAATCTGAGGTCCCGGCCCACTTTGTATTCAGGGCCCAAAGTCTAGGCCGAGGAGCCCTACTGCCGAGGACGTATGATGAAAGCCCCTCAAAGGCCCAAGGATGTGGCCAAGGATGACCTCACGCTCAACACCTCACAAAACGCCTGAAGAAAAAGACAAACTCAGTACAAGAGCAGTACAAGGGAGAAATCTGCCAACACCGTAATGTGGAGCTCTGCGTCTGACAAGCCCATACTCCAGACTATGCTATTTAACTTTTCCTAACCACCCCTAACCACTCTGACGTATGGATTGATAGGACGAGTCAATACCCCAAAAAGGCAAAACTGACACGTAGACGAAAAACGGGAAGTAAACACTGGTATAAAAGGGGAAGAGAGCCAAGGGAAAGGGGGGGGGGGAAGATCCTACAAAAAGAAGAATGGGAAGAATGTGATGCTCCTCAGACTAAGTCCGAGGACTCAAACCCTCCGAGCTACACCGATGTGAAGCCTAACTATCTTGGCCAAACCTACCTTCGTATGAGCTTCCATGAAAATCATGACTAAACCGCCGTCCAACGACCAAGGTTCAGCCTTTTTAGCCCACTCTCTATGAATTATATTGTTCGGGCCTTTTACATACGAGTCCAATGTCATTCTTGGGTCGCTGAATAATTGTGTCCCTACAATTGGCGCCGTCTGTGGGAAAGGCTTGCGCGTTGGCGCAGGTGGCGGTGGAGTTAAGCCTCTATCCAGCAGAGGTTTGCAAAGGTTCCTCCATTTCCAGCAACATGCAGTTGTTGCCCTAACATAAATTTCCGCTAGGGGCTATGCCTCGCAGTGCTGATGGCATGGGCAGCTCTAGGGGCTTTCAACATCAAGCTAACTCTCCCCATCTGAGTCGAGGGGCTAAAAAGAAAAAATACAAGTTTTGGACAGAATCAAGGCCTTGTATGGTCCTCGGACTCAAGCCTATGGGGAAACCAAGTACTTAAAAAGAAAAAATACAAGTTTTGGATAGAACTAAGGCCTTGTATGGTCCTCGGACTCAAGCCTATGGGGAAACCAACTACTTAAAAGAAAAAATACAAGTTTTGAACAGAACCAAGGCCTTGTATGATTTTCGGACTCAAGCCTATGGGGAAACCAACTACTTAAAAGGAAAAATCCAAGTTTTGGACAGAGCCAAGGCCTTGTATGGTCCTCGGACTCAAGCCTATGGGGAATCCAACTACTTAAAAAGAAAAAATACAAGTTTTGGACAGAACCAAGGCCTTGTATGGTCCTCGGACTCAAGCCTATGGGGAAACCAACTACTTAAAAAGGAAAAATACAAGTTTTGGACAGAACCAAGGCCTTGTATGGTCCTCAGACTCAAGCCTATGGGGAAACCAACTACTTGAAAGAAAAAATACAAGTTTTGGACAGAACCAAGGCCTTGTATGGTCCTCGAACTCAAGCCTATGGGGAAACCAACTACTTAAAAAGAAAAAATACAAGTTTTGGACAGAACCAAGGCCTTGTATGGTCCTCGGACTCAAGCCTATGGGGAAACCAACTACTTAAAAAGAAAAAAAATACAAGTTTTGGACAGAACTAAGGCCTTGTATGGTCCTCGGACTCAAACCTATGGGGAAACCAACTACTTAAAAAAAAAAATACAAGTTTTGGACAGAACCAAGGCCTTGTATGATCCTCGAACTCAAGCCTATGGAGAAACCAACTACTTAAAAAGAAAAAATACAAGTTTTGGACAGAATCAAGGCCTTGTATGGTCCTCGGACTCAAGCCTATGGGGAAGCCAACTACTTAAAAAGGAAAAATACAAGTTTTGGACACAATCCGGTACAATCATACCTCGGTCCTCGGATCAGAAGCCAGGTGTTATCGAAAACATGGCCAAAATTCCACACTACTTGGCAACCGTCTCGGATGGTCTATTTTGGGTTTCTCATTCTCGGGCAACTGCCTCACACGCGTCACGGTACACTCAGCTGTTACCTCGGTTAGTCTCATAAGTTTAATCTGCTATTGATTGATATTATTATATTTGATAATTTCAGTAGGTTCAAATTAATGGCTTTTTGTTACAAGGCTTCCTGTTCTAAGTATTATTAAAGGAAAATACACATGTAGCATATCCATTCACAAAGTAATTGCCGTAGAAAAGAAAAGTATTCTGAGGGAAACAAATTCATCTTTTATTAGCACAAAGAAATAGTACAACGTACAATGAAAAAGCTTGAATAAGCTTATACTAAAAGCTAACTACATAAGCGGAAAGAAAAGATACAAGAGAGAGAAGAAAAAGCCGAAGAAGAGGTGCAGAGAAGAGGGATGCTGCCATTCCAAAATGTTGTCTAAGGAGACCATTTCTCAATACTTTTACATGCCTATAACTCAGGCAGCAAAAGAACCCAAATTGGGGCTAGCACCGTTGAAGAAAAGGTGCAGGGAGCCCAACTTGAGGCTGGCACCGTTGAAGAAAAGGTGCAGGGAGCCGGAAGTTGATGAGCCTTCATGTTAGCCATGCCTGCGATAAAGCAGACGGCGCTGATGACGGAAAACCTTACTTCTGACGCACCAAAAATCTGATGCGACCAGTGCCTGCTTCGGATTTTGACTGAAAGAGGTAGAGATACCATCCCCACCTTATCAGAGCGAAAGATCATCTTGAGTCTATGGCTTCCTTGTCCAGACCGCAACACCTTGAGTCTTGGAAGGATTCGGTGCCTCTGAAGCGAATATAGATCCTTCATTCCCACCCATGCCTCAAACATATTGCTCTAAGGGTGGATGGCACTGAAGATGGAGATTGTGGGTATGGCGGAAGGATTATGAATTGGGAGGGGGATGAAGGGTTTATATGTAGGAGGAGTAACCGGTGGCATTTAATCTACGCGTGTTCCCAAGAAATGCTACAGACGAGATAGTCTTTGCTCGGCTCCCAACGCCACCTGCAACCATAAAGTCTAGATGGCCTCATGAAGGAGACATATTAATGGCACGCCTAGAACACTGAAACATCAAAGGCGCCGCGTGAGAAAATCTAGAGGGATGTCTCACAATTTGGCGCGCCCCCCATGCAAATGAAGAAACCCCAGCATTAGAGAAATGTTGAGCTGGGCAAGTCATGGTTTGGGCCTAACATTATCAAAACCTTCCTCCCCAACAACAAGGCCGGGTAGTAGGATTTTGAGGGGCTATTGTGGGGCCCGAAATCTGAGGTCCCGGCCCACTTTGGGGCTAGCAAAACCCTTCTCCCCAATAACTTGGGGCTAGCACCGTTGAAGAAAAGGTGCAGGGAGCCCAACTTGAGGCTGACACCGTTGAAGAAAAGGTGCAGGGAGCCGGAAGTTGATGAGCCTTCATGTTAGCCACGCCTACGATAAAGCAGATGGCGCTGATGACGGAAAACCTTACTTCTGACGCACCAAAAATCTGATGCGACCAGTGCCTGCTTCGGATTTTGACTGAAAGAGGTAGAGATACCATCCCCACCTTATCAGAGCGAAAGATCATCTTGAGTCTATAGCTTCCCTATCCAAACCGCAACACCTTGAGTCTTGGAAGGATTCAGTGCCTCTGAAGCGGATATAGATCCTTCATTCCCACCCATGCCTCAAACATATTGCTCTAAGGGTGGATGGCACTGAAGATGGAGATTGTGGGTATGGCGGAAGGATTATGAATTGGGAGGAGGACGAAGGGTTTATATGTAGGAGGAGTAACCGGTGGCATTTAATCTACGCGTGTTCCTAAGAAATGCTACGGATGAGACAGTCTTTGCTCAGCTCCCAGCGCCACCTGCAACCATAAAGTCTGGATGGCCTCGTGAAGGAGACATATTAATGGCACGCCTCGAACATTGAAACATTAAAGGCGCCGCGTGAGAAAATCTAGAGGGATGTCTCACAATTTGGCGCGCCCCCCATGCAAACGAAGAAACCCCAGCATTAGAGAAATGTTGAGCTGGGCAAGTCATGGTTTGGGCCTAACATTATCAAAACCCTCCTCCCCAATAACAAGGCCAGGCAGTAGGATTTTGAGGGGCTATTGTGGGGCCAGAAATCTGAGGTCCCGGCCCACTTTGTATTCAGGGCCCAAAGCCCAGGCCGAGGAGCCCTACTACCGAGGACGTATGATGAAAGCCCCTCAAAGGCCCAAGGATGTGGCCGAGGACGACTTCACGCTCAACACCTCACAAAACGCCTGAAGAAAAGGACAAACTCAGTATAAGAGCAGTACAAGGGAGAAAGCTGCCAACACCGTAATGTGAAGCCCTGCGTTTGACAAGCCCATACTCCAGACCATGCTATTTAACTTTTCCCAACCACCCCCAACCACTCTGACGTATGGATTGATAGGACGAGTCAATACCCCAAAAAGGCAAAACTGACACGTAGACGAAAAACGGGAAGTAAACACTGGTATAAAAGGGAAAGAGAGCCAAGGGAAAGGGGGGGGGGGGAAAGATCCTACAAAAAGAAGAATGGGAAGAATGTGATGCTCCTCGGACTAAGTCCGAGGACTCAAACCCTCCGAGCTACACCGATGTGAAGCCTAGCTATCCTGGCCAAACCTACCTTCGTATGAGCTTCCATGAAAATCATGACTAAACCGCCGTCCAACGACCAAGGTTCAGCCTTTCTAGCCCACTCTCTATGAATTATATTGTTCGGGCCTTTTACATACAAGCCCAATGTCATTCTTAGGTCGCTGAATAATTGTGTCCCTACAGAAATTATATTATTTTAGTTGATCAATTAGAATGAAATTCATTCATAAACATATAAATATTATTTTTATCATCCTTGTATTATTAAGAATTATATATAATTTATAATACAAAACGGGTTATTTATTTATTTTATACATACCTATATATTAAATCAAGGCTCATATTTGTGAGTTGTTCATGAACATATTATTATAGTTGAACTTGGCTCATTTAACAATCAAGCTTAATTTAAACTTTAGCTTGGTTTGATTGCTATATAAAGGAACATAAACAAATTTCTTTTCCAAGTCAAGCCCGACATTTCATTTGCAACCCTTGTTTCTTCATTCCAAACTCTCTCATCTCTATACTAATTACTAATACCAACTTATCTAGCTCAAGTGTAGCCCTATCGATAAAAGTATGTGGATGGCATGTTGAGCATGAGCAGAAGAAATAAATGAGACGCATAACTTTGTCAATTAAGTGCCCTGCCAAAGATAAATATTTCTCTGATTTTCGACCATCCAAGAAGTATCAATGTTCAACCTCTATAGAGTTTCAGTCCTTATAACCTCAGGCTACTATTATAAATGTTAGGGTCTTTTATAATGGTACTTTGGTTATATAATATATTATAAGCCTATTTAAAAATCTCTATATACTACTTTCATGTTCGTGTGTTTTAATAAGTATTATTGTTTCCTCAAAAAAAAAAAAAAAAATTCAACCTTTATACTATCTCGAAAGTCGAATCCATACAATGAAAAGCACTGAGCTTCAACAAATCGATTTGTATCTTTCCTGTCAATAAGTCAATGACTCAATGTGCACAACAAAACTGCTATGTAGATTATAGCCTATAGGTTGCCCAAGGTTAACTGCAACCTCATGGCCCAAAATGTAGACCCCATTTTTTGTCGCATTGTTGGTACTATCTTAACTATATGTTACTCCATTGAAATACATTTTCCATATGATGTTTTCCATTATTAATGTATATCCTGAAAACAAATTTGTAGTCCTATTTTTGTGTTCCATTTTATGCTTCATAAATCACAACTTACTATGTATTTATTTAACTTTCTTTTTTAATTATAAAATAACTGAAGTCTAAAATGAAAAATAAAATCATACACATGGCATATGTAATATAATTGGTGGAGTATAAAATAGAATACAAAAAGTAGAATAGAAGATTTCTATTCATATGAAAATTGGGCTGCAACACCTTTTGCCTCAACAAAAGGAAAATTGGGCAACATAATTTTCTATTGCTCATCCATTCATATATTTCTATAGATGATATTGAATTTTGATAATAGTAAGATCCATTTTGCAGTCTTAGAGCATTCGCATCAGTCTCAAGGAAATTTTAGTTCAATTTGGTCTAAAAGGCACATTTTTACTACTTTAGCTAAGATACTATTCATAGAGAACTACATCAACCTTAATACTCTATGACATTTCTATTTATTTTTTAATCTTTATCTCTCTCCATTAGTTTTTGAGGAAAGAGCTCTACAAGAATGAAAGAAAGAGAGTGGTAAAGGGAGAGAGAAATTAATATTAATTTTTTTGTAGATGAATAGTGGCAATATTGAGACTATTTTGTAAGTTTAGTCATTTTTCGTGCATTGAGTCTAACGTGAGTGCTCTTACCATCTTTAAATGTGACATTGATGAATATGGGTCAAGGTTAGTGCATGTTTGGTTTGGGTTTTAGTATAGGTCTAAAGCTTAATTGATGTGATCCTTCTCCAAATGAACACGAGCTATTAAGAATGAATGGCAGTTCTTAGATCCAAAAAATTTTGATGGCAACAAGGAAGTGTCTTTACTTAATGACACAATATTTTCTACACTGTCAATGCCAATGATCAAATCACAAACCCTTTTACTAATAGTGCAACATGCTCGGAAGATCTCATTTCGCTGATCACTATAATCCACCCTTGGTGTGAGTAATAACCTCTGAATCACTAAAGACCTCCCTAATAGCACGCCTTCCTCATCTTCTTGGACCTCATTGGGACCATATTTATATGGATTAGCATCATTATATTCTTCTTCATCCTCCTGTTCATCCTCTACCCCGCCCTCTTTTGATACTACCAAATTCGATTGGGACCACGATAGGGAGGGTTACACGCTTGGTTATCACGTCGCTCTTTGTCATCATGATTAGGGTTTGGGGCAAGAAGGGTTGCGAGTGCTTCTTGAATCCCACGCAATTCTTGTTAGGTCTATTCACGAAACTGTTGATTATTTTCATGAAATTGTTGAGTCTCTTCACGAAACTTGTAGAACAATCCTAGTAAGGATTGGGTTGTTGACGTCATCATCGCTGTCATTGTTGTGGTGGTCACCGTCTCACCTGTTAGCCATCAGACCAGGGTATGTTAAGGTTCTGATACCAACTGATGTCATGGAAGTTGAAGAAAGCACACATGATGCTTTCTACATGATGCTCTTTCTGATAGACAGAAACTAAACTGCTAGTTTCTGGGTAGTATATCTCGAATCCACGAGGGGTACCTTAATCCACAAGGTGATAAACTAGAATACAGCAGAGAAAAGTTTAAGAAAAACTCTGCAATTTTATTGATAATAATCTCTCGTCTTTAATGGCTACAAAACATATAAATATTGAGAAAGTAAAACCTTAGGACAATTAGGAAACATTTAAAATCCTAATTCACACTAATTATGTGATTATGTGATAAAATACCAAAATTAACCAAAAATGGTAAAATTGCGTTAAATGCAAAATCGTAAATTACTGACCTTAAGGGTCGCCCCAAAACAATTATGAACTTATTCTGATTTTTGAGTAAAAAGTTATTAAGGAAAAAAAATTACTATAAACGACAAAATTGCAATTTTCGAGGCTTAAACAGAGGAATTTGCCAATTTCAGGGGTTCCCTTGTGAAAAAGCGACAATTATTGCTCAGAAGGCAGTTTCGCTTCAGCCTGTCAAATTTCTTGCAATTCCGACTTCGAGGCCCATGATTTCTACTACTACCTTTTTGTCTTGTGTGATGATTTCAAGTGCGCGTGAGAGTCTAGAAAGGCCATGATGGTCTGTTCTACATCATAAGATGACAATTTTAGCCATTAAATCTTAACTGGATTCTAGTCCCAACAACCCTTGCAGGGTCACCATTATGAGAACCATAACTTGGTACCAAAAATGTTTGGATATCCCTCTTGGTACCAATATATATAATGCATCATAATGCATCCTACAAAATAATACATCTCACTATGTACATCATAATGCATTTTGTACATTTTACTATATGCATTTGATTATGTAGTGTGGTGTATCATTCCACAATGCAATATTCCACTAGTTCACATATTCTATCAAACAAAAAGACAAAAGACAATGATACACCACATTGCATAATGTAGAGCATAGAAAATAGTTAAAGTCAATTATAGAGCAAATAAGTGACCTTACTTTGGGTAGGGATGGCAATTTCTGCCCGACTCGTGGGTACCAGCCCAGCCCGACCCTAATGGGCTAGGTTTTACCCGAACCGAGAAGGAATAAGGTCAGGTATGGGTTAAAAAAAATTGAAGCAGGTTCAGGTCGGGTCTGGGTTTTTGGTCGGGTTCGGGTTTTTGATAAAACCCAGACCTAGACTTGAACTAGACCCGGTTACTTTGAAATTACTAAAAACCCCATTATATATATATATATATATATATATATAGCTATAAACAAACCATAACCTTCATTTCAGCTCACGCCTCACTCTTACAGAAGCACACTCACGCATCACCCTTACAGTGCCTTACCCTCACAAAAGCACACTCACAGTCACAACAGCCTCACTCACGCCTCACCCTCACACCTTACACAGTCACACAGCCTCCGTCTCACTCACTCTCAAGCATAGCCGGCCCAAGCTCTCTGCCTCTCACCACCGGTCTAAGCTCTCTGCATCGCCGGTCCAAGCTCTCACTCACTCTTGATCTCATCGCCGGCCCAAGCATTCACCACTGGTCCAAGGTCTCACCACCGTCCCTAGCTGTTATCGCCAATTTGTTCTCTACTCCTCTTCAAATTTTTTTCTTAAGTATTTCATAAAATGTTTTTTTTTTCTTTTTTTTTTTCTCTACTTAAGAAACCTCAAAACTATGGACTTCAACCATTTTGTGCTACTTCTAGTTATTGTAGGTTAATACATGATAGGTCTCTTACTCCATTTTTTTCAGCATTAGCTTCCTTTGGAAGCTTCATTAGCTTCTTCCCAAACCTTTTATTTTTTTTTTCCTTTACAAGTTGAAAGTTGAAACTCACTTTCCTTTTTAAGTTCCAACAACTCAAACAATATTCTTTTTCTTTGGCTTACACAAACCTAGTCACCTAGTCCTCTTCACTTCACATGTAGATTCTACTCCACAAAAAAATTCATTCTACTCTTGTTTCAACTTTAGAATTTCAACTTCAAATCCAAACTAAATTATCTAGTTACTGTGAAATTTATTAATGAGTTCTGTAGCCTAGCAAAGCCTTTTCATGCATGAAATGATTTACAATTATGAGAGCTGTGAGAAATTCTACATAATTCTATAGGGTGCTTGAATTCATTTAGTGCGCAATGTTTTTTTAGCTCCTTTATTTACAAGAAAGGGAAGTTGTGTGATGCTAAATTTTGGGTATATGGTTTGGTTTGTCAATATATGTTAAACTGTTAAAGCCTTGTTATGTTAGCTATAAAAAAGTGAGTGGGACATTTCATTTTTAATGAGTGAATAATTGAGTGTAGTTTAATGGAAAAATAAATTTTATGGGAAAATGTTTTTCAAAGAAAGTGTAATTGTTTAATGGAAGAAATTGTTTGTTGTTTTTTGAGTTTGTTGTGAATGCAATGCCTAAAACGGAGATGGAAGACAAACAAATCTGGTTCTCCCTTACCAAGCAGCTCTCTCTTGAGAACTGGACGTTGTCCCTTGCCAGCTATGCAGTCTCCTTTGCCATTTTCACGGTCACCCTCGCCATTATCGCCTTCTAGCAGCCCACCCTTAGGATCACTATCACCTTTATGCCCATTAAACAATGAGTAAATGTTTGAATTTGTCGTTAATCATGTTTAATTATCATTGGGTTGATAGAATTTGTGAATCTGTGTAATTATGAATTTGTGCCCGTTAATCAATGAGTATGTGTAATAATGAATTTGTGAATATTTGTTTTGATTGATAGAATTTATAACTCCCAAACTTTTGAACCAATTAGGAGTCCGAAATCCCCAATGGTGGACTTAGTGGGAGAGGACTTAGAGGTAGAGGAACAAGAAGGGAGTCAAGGGACAGGAGAAGAGGGAGAGCAAGAAAGTACAAATGAGGATGAGGATACAAGTAGAAAAAAGAAACTACCTCAAATGTTTGGGAGCATTTTACAAGGAAGAAAGTTGATGAGAAATTTAAAGCTCAATACCATCATTATAGTAAGCATTACTTGGGTGACTCTAGCCAAGGTACATCTCATTTGCGTAATCATTTAGCAAGATGTCCACGGTAGGGGTGGCAAATGGGCGGGTTGGGTCATAAATGGGTTGGTTGTGTAATTATCCATTTATCCATTTATGACCCGTTTATATATAAATTAATTATCCATTACCCGCTCAACCCATTTAATTAGTAACCCGCCCATTTAACCCAATATGACCAAAATACCTCCAAAACTAGTTGAATACCCTATTGACTTTCAAAATTACCAAAATACCTTTAAATACCCAAAATGACCCAAATACCCCCTAAACTTTCAAAATTACCAATATACCCTTGAACATCCAAAATTACCAAAATACCCCTAGAATGATAAATATACAAGTTTTCTCATTTGTCAAATTAGTTAGACAAAAAAAAAAAAAAAAAAAAATCAAAAATTAAACTAGATTCCTGAATATGAGCTATATTTCCATAAGGTCCAACATTATCCATTTTTTTAACATAATCCCACTAAAAATGTAAAGATCCAAAATTTTAGGTGTGGCTAAATCTTTTAAACAAATATAAGCAACTTCTATTTTATGTAATTTAGAAACACATGTATGTCTCATAATTTCAATCCTACTCATTAAAACATGATTAGAGATTGGAACCCAAAGAAATTACTAAGTAGCTCATAATTCAACACCAATATCAAAACAATAAAATTTATAACCTTAATTAACATTGCCCAAAAACTTAATTATGCTCCAGCAATCATAGAGAAAAATAAAACCACAAACACAGTAATGAGCTATATTTTAGCTTAAAATTTTAATGAATCTTTATCAGAATAGTACTCTGACATCCACAATGAAAACCACTTAAAATTTGAAGCCAAAGATGGTTGCACCTAAACAACTCCAAAATTGGCTGTCATGTGCTTTAAAAAATCAAATGTGGAGGAACCCAAGATTTCATCAAATATAGTTTTAGTACAAATAAGGCAAATGGAAGAGAAACTAATCAGCAAAGAACATAATTTAAGTATAAAACCATTGGTGCTCAACAATTTCGTCATGAATTTCCTTAAATGAAATCATCTTATACATCCTCTGCTTCTCACTATCATCAAATTCAAGAACGGATGCTGCAACAAAAGTTCAAATATCAAAAGATTAACATGTGATGGATGGCAACTACAGAACACACACACGTCAGTAGGAATGTATGTATATTAAAAATAGAGCAAGGATCAGGGAAAAAAGGTCAAATAGTGGACGTTGAATGCCAGGTTCAAGTATAAAGCCATAGCAGTAAATCCCAAATTGACTCTTATAGCATAGTGTCATGGGTCCTTGGTGCTCAAGTGCCGAATTGCCTAAGATGTTTGTTAGTGTTCATTGTTCAGGTTTAGATAATTATAACATGCTACCTAGTACATGCTCCTGCAATCTTCTCATTTGTCAAGTGAATCTAAAGCTACAAACTTCAAATAACTATAATTAATTGGAGCGAAAATAAATGTTTTCTCATTACTCAAAAAGTCCCAACCCACACAACTAAAACAAAACTAGAAGAAATGATAAGAATTATGAAAAGTATTCTCCTACCAAAATAGAATCTGAAAGTCCAAAGTATTAAAAATTTAAAACCCATGTCTTACATCTAAAGCTCATTTAAATAAGAATCCTAGCAGGAAACCAGAGAAAGTAATCAGCAAATGAGTTACATAAATAGGTTTGGCCTTGATGCCTTATATGTGGTCTTGAGCTTCCTTGAGGGTGGTCGAATTTTCTTGTAAACCAGAGGGAACTTGATTTTGGAATTGTGGAACAGCTTAGAGCTCTCCCTCTTGCAAAGTTTAGCGGGTATGGTGGCTATTTTGATGATTTGAATGCATGGGAACCAAAAATGCAACATATCATCAGGCATTTAATTAGAAATATATTAAAAACAACAAATAGTCTAGAAAAAAATACTTGGCATTTAATTAGAACTAATTGAGCTGGAATTATTAAAATTACCTAAACCTCATCATTATATGTAACTTGTCCAGAAATGCATGGGTGTTCAAAATTCTCCACAAGGTGCTCATCATCATGATCAGGTATAACTAGCAAAGTAAAAAACTAGTAAGTAAATAGAAAAAGGGAGAATGCATAATTTAATAAAAATTACAAGTATATGAAAAAGATATTTACTCTGCCCAGTAAACAACCAGCTACGGGAACATAACAAAGCCTCTGCATTTTGTGGCAATAGACAACTGCGGTACTTATCAAGAATTCGACTACCAATGCTAAACGCAAACTCTGAGGCAACAGTAGTGATAGGAATACTCATAATGTCATGAGCCATTAGTGAAAGTTCTGGAAAGCTACCACAATGTGATTCCCAATATTCAAGAATATCCAAGTCCATTTGAGTGTTATGGTCAAACCGGGCCTCTTCCAAATACACATCTAATTGTGACTTACTATTGATTGAAGCAACAATTTCACTCTTAAATGTATCAAAACCAACAATATCAGCATCTCTTACCTTCTCATTAGCACGACTACTAGATGCATTTTCAACCATATTGTGTGCTTCATAATTAGTGGCGCGCAAATATCCTTCAAAAAGGGAATATAACTTGTTACGAAGATCATCACCATTATTGTCCCATTAGTGCCATAAAGTCGCCTATAACTGAACTCCACAAACTGCAACTTATACTAAGGATTTAAAATTACAGCAAATGATAGCACAATGCTGTAACAATCCCAGTATTTATCAAATTTTTCTTTCATGCTTTTTGCCATGTTACTAATTACTACATCTTCATCTTCCATCTCTTCTAAAATACGCAAATGAATTTTCCATACACCATGAAAGTATAAGTTGGCAGTAGGGTATTGAGTGCCTGAAAAGAGAGTGGTGATGTCATAAAATGGCTTCAAAAATTTTGCTATCTTCTCAGCCTTATCCCATTCATCATCTAAGGGACAAGTGCAAAAGCTTCCATCAACAATACTCAAATTGTGAAATGCATCCCGAAATGTAAGAGCTGTCTCAATCATTAAATATGTCGAGTTCCATCTTGTTGGCACATCTTGTCGCACTTTCTTACTAGTTAAATTAGGGAGTTCTTGAAGACATTTGGCAAATCTTAACTTCCTCATATCATTGCCTCTCACATATTTAACACTTTCACGTATGTTGTGCACAGCATGCTCTATAATTTTCAAACCTTCTTGTACAATAAGGTTTAAAATATGAGCACCACAACGAACACAAAAGAACTCACCACTACAAGGCAAAGATGATCTAAAAGAAGGGTTTTTCTTCAAACTATTCACCAAGGTATCATTATAAGAAGCATTGTCTAAAGTGATTGTAAATACTTTTTTCTCAATGCCCCATTCTTTTAGAATGTTAACAATCTCTCTCCTAAAATCTTACCACTACGAGGAGGTGGCGTATGAGAAAAACATAAAACCCTTATTTGCAACTCCCAATTTGCATCAATGTAGTGTGCAGTGAGAACCATGTACTCATTCGTTGTGGAAGATTTCCACAAATCTGATGTTAAGCAAATCTTGCCCGGGACTAACTCTAAAGCACGTTTGAGATTTTCTCTTTCTTTCTTATAGATTTTTAGAACATCTGACTTTGCTGTATTCCTACATATTGGCTTAACATCGGGATTTAGAAAGATATGAAGCTCTCTATTAACCTTATGCTCTGCAAATGAAAATGAGTAATTATGTCTAATAATTGCCATTGCAATCTTTTCACAATACATATCT
Organism: Quercus lobata; assembly: GCF_001633185.2. Classification (NCBI taxonomy): domain Eukaryota; kingdom Viridiplantae; phylum Streptophyta; class Magnoliopsida; order Fagales; family Fagaceae; genus Quercus; species Quercus lobata. Next base: position 15,823,616 of record NC_044913.1, on the reverse strand, counting down.
TGATCAAGGGGAGGACGGCAAGGCACACTATCATTTTCTTGATGACATTTCTTAGCATGACAGCGTAAATTACTAGTCCCATTCTCCTTATCTGCCATTAAAATATTAGTACATTTTCTGCACTTGACTTTTCGATGGCCATCTTCATATAAAGGTAATATTTCGAAATCATTCCACACTTCAGAAGTCCTACTCCTACTTCTTTTGCTACCACTTGAAATTGTTTGTTCAAATTCATCCATCCCCTCAGTTACAGACATGGTTCACCTTAAAAGATAAGACAATCAAAATGAAAATTTCTACAAATATATATTTCAAATCAACCAAAATCACAAAAGGCAGAAACATAGGTGACAATTTGAACAGAACCCAAAAGGTAAAAGTGGATAGATGCAAATCATCAAACACCCAGAAAAGAAAAAAGACATTAACTTAGAACTCAAAACCCAATTGAGAGAGGGGTCTTAATCTTACCTTGAAAATCTTAACGAGTCCAAAGCCACCTTCACCGAGCTTGTGAGTTTGTCTACACTAACAGAACAAAGTAAACTATTACTAGTGGTTTTTTTTTTCAATCATTATACAAACAATCAGTTTAGAATGCTAGAGTAAAAGTACTACCTACACAACTAGTTGTTGACTTATAACAAACACGTAATTTACATTTCAAACCCACAAACAAAAACAGAGAATAAAGACAAACCCACAAACAAACAAAAAAATCAAATGAAGAAGAAGAAGAGTTGAGAGCCCATTTCTCCATTTCAGTTCGACACAAACAAAGAGAGCATTATCTTTTGCCAAGCATTTCATCAAACACGTAATTTACATTTCAAACCCACAAACAAAAATAGAAAATAAAGACAAACCCACAAACAAACAAAAAAATCAAATGAAGAAGAAGAAGAGTTGAGAGAGAGACAAACCTGAATGGTCAATAAGGTCAGTTACCGATGAATGATTCAACGGCCACTGCAGTATTGTGTTCCGATTGTGAATCGGAGATCAGGGATTGAATCAGGAAGCTTCAACGGCCACTGAGCACAGCAAATGCCAAAATCCACTCAATAAGGTCAGTTACCGATGAATGATTCAACGGCCACCGCAGTATTGTGTTCCAATTGTGAATCGGAGATCAGGGATTGAATCAGGAAGCTTCAGAGAGAGAAACAGGTGTACACGCAACGCAACGCAAGAGAAAGAGAGAAAGAGAGAGAGAGAGATAAGGAATATAATTTTTTTTTTTTTTTGGTAATTACTTTTATTTGGTTACTAAGAAAATTTGAGGGAAAGTGTTTAGGAGAGTGAGAGTGAGAGGGCTGAATGTTTTGGCTTAGAAAATCTAAGGGAAAGGGAAAGTGTTTAACGTTATATTATTTAGTGGGTAATTTGTGGGTTTATTTAATTTCAAAATTTAAATGGGTTTAGTGGGTATAGTGGATTTATCCATTTAGACTCATCTAATTAAATAACCAAATAAGTCCTTATCCATTTAACCCAAATATTTAAATGAGTTGGGTTAAGACTTATCCAAATAAGGTGGGTAATGGGCGGGTTCATGGATATGGATAATTTTTGCCACCCCTAGTCCACAGTTAAAGTTTAAACATATAAGGAATATGCGTCAACAAGTGTTAATTAGACAACAAAATAAGGTAGATGAAACGATAGGTTTAAATGCTTACCAATTTGATCAAAACAAAGTGAGGAATAATCTTGTTCATATGGTCATCCTATATGAATACTCACTTTCAATAGTTAACCACAATGGATTTAGAGAATTTATGAACTCTCTTCAAGCTTTGTTTAAGCTTATCTCAAGAAACACTTTGAAAAGTGACATTCTTAAAATTTATGATAATAAGAGGGAGAAAGTTTTGAAGATAACAGACAAGAATGGAAGTAGGATGACAATTACAACTGATATGTGGACTTCAAGTAACAAAAAAAGAGGGTTCATGGTCAGTACTGCTCACTTTATTGTTCAAACTTGGACGTTACAAAATTGGGTTTTAAGGTAATTTTTTAATCTATGAATGTTAAATCTATTAAACCATATGAATTGAGTTTATGATATTGGGTTAAATTGATATTAAAAGCTTTATGTTTAGAATGTTTATTGAGTTATGTTAAATTGAATGTTTATCAAGTTATGTTATAATTATTCCTATTATTTTTCTAGGTTTGTTTATGTTCCTTCTCCACACACGAAAGTTGTCCTTGTTGAAATCTTTGTTGATTGTTTTTTAGGGTGGAACATTAATAGGAAGTTGTCCACAATAATTGTTGATAATTGTAGTACTAATGATACAATGATAATACTTCTCTTATGATGAGTGGCCCTATGTTGCATATGAGGTGTGTTGCACATATTTTGAATTTGATTGTGCAAGATGGGTTGTCTCTTATTGGTGATGGTATTGAAAGGATTCGTGATAGTGTGATTTATTAGACTGGATCACCAAAAAGGAGGTAGAAATTTGATGAAAATGCACACCAATTGCATGTTCAATGCACCAAAGAGTTGGTTTTAGATTGTAAGACACGTTGGAATTCAACTTACTTAATGTTTTCTACTACATTGATTTATAAAGATGTTTTCTCTCGTTTGGCTAAACGTGAAGTATCTTATACTTGTTTGCCACATAACTATTATTGTGAGGTAGCCAAAGATATTTGTGGGAGGTTGGAGTTGTTTCATAGTGTGACTGAGTTTTTCTTTGGTCGTAAGTACCCCACAACTAATATGTATTTTACTTTGGTGTGTGAGTTGAAAATTGCATTCAATGAATACAGTTTGTCTTTAAATGAGATGATAAGTACGACAACAGAAAGCATGCCTACTAAATTTACTTCTTATTAGGCTAATGTTAGTGTTGTTATGACTATTGCTGCTATCTTGGATCCAAGATATAAAATGGAGTTATTTGAGTTTTATTATCCTAACATTTATGGTGATAATTCTGATCTGGAGATTGAAAAAATTAAGAATCTTTGTTATGATTTGCTTGATGAGTATGAAGATGTAAATGAGTCCCCTGTAGATAATGAAAGAAGTTCTCATATTCCTGCAAGTACTTCAAATCATGTGGCACAAATGAAATCTAGGTTGAGTGGGGCAATGTCATCTTTTGATTTGTTTGTGAATAATAATTCAAGTAGTTTAAAGAAACATGAAAGTGCTAGAATAGAATTTGATCATTTCATTGATGAGGGAGTGTTGAAGAGGAGTGAAGACTTTGATATTTTGGCATGATGGAAAAGTAATGGTCTCAAATATCCTACTTTACAAAGGATTGTAAGAGATATTTTAGTCATTCCTGTAACAACTGTTACTTCAAAATCTGCCTTTAGCATTAGTGGGAGATTGTTAAGTTCACACCGTAGTAGGCTTCATCCCAAGACTATAGAGGTAATGATGTGTGCTCAGAATTGGTTATGGAATAAAATCAACGGTTAGCAATTGACTAATTTATATTTATAAAATCAAAATTATATTTTTATATTTGGTAGTTATAATTTGATGAAGTTTATTCCATTTTTAATTCATTGTTGTTGTAAGTTCTTCAACTATGCCAGAAGATTGTACACTTCAATTAATTCTTGATGATGGGGAGCCTAATGAAGAGGATGAGAGTTGTGTCACAGCTATGGAGGATTAAATTTTTTGTATTAATTTAGTAGCCTTTTTAATTTCTTAGACTTCTTGGATTAATTTCTTGGTTTGTAATTATTCTAAACTTGTCACTTGGGGGATTTATTTTGTAGCTTTTTAATTTTTTGGACTTGTGATATACTTATTTCTTGGACTTGTTGGATTTATTTTATTTTTATGTTTAGTAGGTGATTTTAGCTATGATTTATTGGTTTATGATTAAATGGTTATCTTAGCTAGATGATTTATTGATTTATAATCTTAGCTATGATTTATTGATTCATAATTAACATGTGATTTATATTGATTTATGATATTAGTTATGATTTATTGATTTATAGATTTATAATTAAGAGGTGATTTATATTGATTTATGATATTAGTTATGGTTTATTAATTTATAGATTTATAATTAACAGGTGATTTATTAATTTATGATCAATAGCCTATGATTTGGACTGATTTGGCATTTGGGCCATGTTATCTAGGCTTGAATTTGCACGTCATAGGGCTTGAATCTAGGCAAAAATGAATTTGGGCTTCAATCCAAATTTTTTTTTTTGGTTGGGCCACAGATCGGGCCCAAATTTGGTGCCCACAGGGCGGATTTGGGCCCCACATAAAAACCTGTTTATTAAACGGGCCAGGTCTGGGCCACGGGTCCAGGCCCGCAGGACAGGTTCGAGTATGAAAAAACTCGGCCCGAACCCGGCCCGTTACCATTCCTAACTTCGGGTCCTAGTTACAACATAACAAAAGGAAAATTATATGGAAAGATTAGTAATCAAGGACCTTTGGTCTTTTGAATGCGAGGTTGCAAGATTATTAACTCAAAATAACTACTTTTTTTTTCACCCTCAAACTTGAATTTTTGACCAGTTACAAAATAGGGTGTAAAGTATTGCAAGGCCAGCAATACTTTTCCACTTCTGATTTGATGGGAGAAAGTGATTAGGTGATTCATCACCATCACTCATTGAAATCTAAAGATTTACAAGTTGAAGAAACTTAAGTGGTCGTTATCTCTTATAGCATAAGATATATACAACACCTACATATACGTAGTTGATTAAATTAGGATGAGTGAAAATCTGCGTACACTAGAATTGGGACTAGATAAGATGGAAGACAAGACAAACCCAATTAAGTTGCACTAGAAAACAATGTGAAAAACATATATACTATAAAGTTTCTGTCACACGTTCAAGCTGAAAAAGAGCTGTCAAAGATGTCAAGTGGACGAAAAGATCAACAAAAAATCCAAATAATATCAATGAGTTAAGTCTCGAGTCTCAATTGTCATCTTCTTCACTGGTAAACCATACAAATATGCTTATTAATTAATATGTTACATTGTTACTCAACTAGAGCTATTTAACATTATCATGAGGTCTTAGAATGTCATCATATACATATTCCTGTCAACGACGTTGCTTGTGTAATCTCCAAAAACACTTCAAGGAACCCCTTCTAATTGGTGTATGAACTATATTTAAATATATATATATATATATATAACAATTAATGTTGAATAAACCATAATAGTAAGTAGGGTTTAGTAGGCGTTCTATTTCACATTTAGACAAATGAACAGTCATTCATCCTTTGGATATGAATATAAGAAATATACAGAATACAGTGTTGTTGTCGTGAACGCAATTGCAATGAGATAAAGAGTTAAACCATATATTAGGTCAAAGAAAGAATACTTTTTCCAATATTTATGTGAGGTAAGCTTTATCCACTATCTGAAAAATATGTATTCACATGCTTGCTGAATCATCATATAATATTGTTCCCAAAACATAAATATCTGTTAGGAAAATAAGGAAAAAACTTATTCAAATTCCCTTGCTTGCTGTCGCCATCTTCGTGAACAAATTTCTTTATCATACATCATTACAGGCCAACTAAGACAAAATAAACAACATTCTAATTGAGTATAATTCAAAACCCATTAATTTGAATGGTCTCTATTGTCACTAGGAGATGCAGATGCACTCTTGGAAGTAGATAACGGCAATGAAGGTGGTAGAAACATCAAACTTGCGGGTTGTGAATTTGTCGTTGATTGCGTTTCGTTTAAGAAGCTTGATGCACAACCGTTCCCTTTAGGCGGAGATGCCGGGAAGGTGGTAGAAGGCGCTTCAAATAGCTCACTACCCCATCGTGATTTCTGGCCAAAATTATTATCTCCTCCACCATGATTTCCTTGGGCACCACCACTTGCAGCAGTACCTCCAGTGCCCATGATTGAAGAGAGTGCAGCTACTAAAGCAGATTGGAAACTTGGGTCAGCTGTGATTGCTTTGGTTGCAGCAGCAATGGCACTATTCTCTTGTTGAGAGTGTTGAGGAGGAGTTGGGTTGGTCTTTTGCATGTAGGACTGATATATATTGTTTTCTATTTGTCTTCCAATAGGCAAGTTTCCAATTTGGTTCCTATTGTAGTAGGGTTGAGTGCTGCCATAGCTAAGGAACCCATTGGCCCAAGACACTGCATTGGACTCAGAAGAACTAAAGTTGAGACTTGTGGAAGAATATCTTGGAGGGTAGTTTGAAGAAAGCCTATTAAAATGAGTTGAAGAAGAAGAGGATGGAGCAGAAGTGAGATCAAGAGTGATTGTTGGGCATGAAGGTACAGATGATGAGAAAGAAGAATTATTGGGTAAGTAGAATTGCTTTGATTTTATATCATCTGATAGATAATAGTTTAAGCCACTGGCAGCTAATGGGTTATGGCCAGGTAATTGGGAGCTTGATGATGAGCCGGACAAAAGCATTGAAGCCGCGGCTGAAGTGGTGGAAGCCATAGCAGTGGCTGACATAGAAAGTGGATGGTTGTGTGTTCCTTCGTAGGTGGTGATCAAGATGGTCATATCTTGGGCACATCTTTGCACCTGAAATTGCAAACAAGCTAATTGTTAAAGGGAGTGCTAAATTTTTAAAAATAATTATCAATGTGATGGCTTTTGAAGTCTATTAATAAGATGAAATAAAATTGTTTATAGTTGTTAGATTAAATGTACTATTTCTTAACTTAAATTTTTTAGAAATTGTGAATTTAATCATTTAATTTAATACTAAAAGTTCTTCAATTTTAGTTGGAATGAATTAATAATAATGCATGTACCAATTTAAATGGTGATGACAAATTATGACGTACCTGTTTTCTTACTGGGCATGATGGTGCAATTGTGCATCGATAATATGCTCGAGGGCATGGGTTTCCTTTTGCAATCTTCTGTCCATATTTCCTCCATTGGCATCCATCATTCATCTATATATAAAATAAAATAAAATAAAATGTTATTTGGTCTCAATGAGTAATATAGACATAGCTTTTAATACTAGTTACCTCTCCCAGACTTCATTTAAGTCAGTTATTTATTTAATTATTATTATTATACATACGATAGAATTTTAACTTATAACATTTGTTCTATGATAATTATTATTTATCATTAAGTTCGGATATTAATTGGTTTATGGTGCAGTTGGGTTTGAACTCTATATCTTTTATTTGATAAGAGATTTTTTCAGTTGAATTAATTGGAATTCACTATATAAGTTGAGACTTTTTATCTTGGCTATAACATATTTTTTACATTAATGTATCAATAAAACTTAGATTAAAGCATTACTGCTTAAGACAAAAAACTTAATGTATAAAATATTGGGATAAAATTCCCTCCCATTGAATCCTTCAATTCTCTCAAATTTTAATTTAGATGTGGTTTTTTTTTTTTTTTTTTTTTTTTAAATCAAATAAATTTCATATGTCTTACTTTTGACTAAAAATGGGAGAGAATTGAAGGATTCAATGTTTTAAATGTCACATCTTTTACATCTAAATAAAAATTAGAAAGAAGTTCAAGATCAATGGGAGGGGATCCTTTTCCAAAGATGTCCATGAGGTGCATGATTAGATACTTACAGTTGGGGTATCACATCTGGCCCTCACACAAACCCTAGCTTTCTTCACAGGATTTTGTTGCGGAGCTTCATCATCTCCACTTCTCTTGAGAGCTTTACTAGGTGCCCAAGTCTCTCTAGCTTCTTCCTTTACTTCTTCAGAACTATTAACAGGACTTTGATTTTCTATTGATTTAGACAATTCCAATTTGTAGTCCAGTCCAAGACTTAGGCCTTCCTTAGTTTCCTCATCTTCTTTCCATTGGGTAGATACCACATTAATCTTTTCTTCCTTTTTTGTATCACTTAAGGTTCTTCCAAGCCTAAGGGAAACAAACTCGGGTTCTTCAATTTCTTGATGATTGTTAGCTGTATCCATAGATTTTCTCCCTTCTTGTTGAACAATGTCACGGAATTTCATTTCAAGGGTCTGGTAATCCTTCATCATTCTATCTAAATACTTCTTTAGCCTTTGATTTTCTTCCCTTACCTCACCCATTTCTGCTCTAGCAGATTGAAGCTGATCATCCTACATACATCCACATATATAATTAGAAACTGATCATTTATTATTGATCATATTATCATGGAGGAATTTTTATATTTTGTAACCGGTATACATTACATCCCTTTCACACGGGGATAAACCTCACAAGTGTGAAACCCACTCCATGTGAGAAAGATGTTATATATCCACCTTACACCCACCTTCTCATGGAGAGAGAAAAAACTATAAAATTTGTTATTAAACTTTGAAGATAGTGGAATGCTATATAGGATTTGATTAGGTTTCACTTGCATGACATAAGATTTGAAATGAAAGTCTATTTTTTGTGGGGATCCTAGCTATGTGAAACATATTTAAACACCAAAGCCAAACTGATTCTCAAATTGAAGTAAACCCAATTGAATCATTTTATATGTTACATATGGAAGATTTAACTATATCAGTTGCATTGTTACTTTGAGTTAGCATGCAATGCCAAACACAAATTATAACATGTGTTTATAATTTTTAAGCATATGTGTACACATTCATATATTCATTAATGTATGTGCGTGTGTGTATAAGATGATGAATTTTAATTAACCTGTTCCTTTCGGCTTGTAGAAGATGTTGAGACAGGTTCCTTCAAGGATCCTCCCATGGGTGGCACCTGCTGAATTATCATAGTTAGAACAAACCCATACGAAGCAATTATACATGTAGGTGAATTAGAATACATATAATTGAAATTACAGGCATACATCTACACAGAGATATATAAATGATAAGTAGTCCAGCTACTGATAAGTTTTAACACATGATGATCAGCGCATCTATGGCAGGATAATAGTTGAGGAAAAACCAGTACAAATTTGTGGTCATGGGGAGGAAATTAAGGTCGAAAAGTAATCATGTGTCGCACATGGTCACGGTCAAATTCTTACTAATCAAAAGTTTAGACTAAGCATAAACCGTTAAAAAGATAGTAAGTCATTTTTTTTTTTTTTTTTTTTTGAGAAGAACAGTCAGTCAATTAGGGTGACTAATTGGCAAGATATAATTGTGGCGGTCCAATCAATATCTTTGAGTTCTCACTATTATTGGCAATTTGGTTTCACCTTTCTTCCAACCTCATTTTCTTTTCAGTCCCACGAAAACCATCTATAGAAGTTGACTGATGGTTTGTGTCTCTTTATTAGAGATATAGGACCGACCATGCATTAATGATTCAAGGATGATTTTTTTTTTTTTTTTGAGAAACCAGGAAATTGTTATTTGAAATTATTTCACTCTTTTTTTTTTTTTTTTTTTTTTTTTTTTTTTTTTTTTTTGGGTAAGAAACACAAATTCAACCTTTACTTACGATAAAATTGGAATAATAAGCTAAAGAGTAAAAAGTTGATTTATGCTTTGATTTTATAGAAAACTTCTGTATTCCTTCTTGCTTCAGCTACCCTTTTGTTTATAGGTGTAGCTAGCTTCATATGATTTTCATGGCATGCGTGGTCTTCTATTTCCAATTTGAATTACATTAAAAGGAGCCCATCAAAAATAATAATCGATTTTTTATTTTTAGAAAAAGTTATCACGGGTTGGAGTATGCATGACAGGATTTCATGAAAGAAACAATCATGACCTTTAAACTGTTAATTTTCACAAATATAAGAGATCAAAAAGCTCGTGATCAACATAAAATATAAAAGACTAGATATATGAATTAACTGATTATTATTTCACCCATAAAGTTGTGGTTGCTGATTCTTTAGAAAAATCTTGATACCATAAAAGAACTCAGGAGTTTCTTCTTATAGATTAAGGTTTAAACACAAATTTGAACTTGTTTGGGAAATCAAACTATGTGTAAGGTTAATGAACAATTTATATAAGAGAATAATTTTCTCTTTGCAGACCAAAAGTGATGGCTTTCAACTTTGAAAAATCTTACTACTATTGGATTGAAAAAATTAGAGAGAAAAAAAAACACACACACACAGAGATAGAAAACTTCAAATAGATTCTCATAAGAGTGTTTGAGCCAAAAATATCTAAAATCAAATCGATAATTAGATATTCCAAGAAACATGAAAAGAAGAAGAAGAAGGAGGCTTCACCTTGATTACAGTATTCTCTTCTTTACATCCTTCTTCATGAGCACTAGATTCATTTCTTTTCTCCTCGTTAACTCCACCTCCATGACTAGATCTCTCCTTAGCAGCCTCCATGTATAGCTCTTTATCCTCTTATGTTTTTTTTTTTCAAACTTGATTTTCTGGGTCTCAATTTCCTCCTCTTCTTATATAGACAGCACGAAGTATTTGACTCCGTTTAGAAAGAAAAAGCAAAAATGTTCAAACTCACAGCTTTACAATCCAACACGTACAGACACAAAAGGTCAACAGCCCAATCCAATTGCATTTTATGAAATATTAGTACTTATATTATATTCATTAGTTTATGTATTTTAAACCAAATATGGAAGAATTCAACTTCAACGTCTGTGATAACATGTCACAGAGAGAGAGAGAGAGAGAGAGCTCTTTAAGCCGCAATGCTCGGACCCCACGTAATACCGCTATCATCGTTGAAGTTTCGTACATTACAAAAGTCACATGGGCATTGGTTCACGGTCAAAGTTTTGCTACAAGCGTGTTGCCACCGGTGACCTGAGTTTTTCTCAGGTGGGGTAGGGTATGGTTTTTATAGGAAGAAAGATCTAGGTCAAATAAATCACCAAAGAAGACAAAGGATGATTAAGGTCAAATATGGCCCATGGGTTTAGGAATGGTTGCTCATTTAGTCATTTATCCATGCATTCAACTTTAGTAATGTACAATCAGAGGGTCAATTGGAGTGAGAATCCCATGTGCTACTCTTAGGCCTTAGCTCTTGGACCCTATATCACTTGGCAATTGTTGCTCATGCTCAAAATAATAATTATTGTGAGCATGAATGACAATTGATTTTACAAAAAAATGCCAATTCCGTTCCATTATGGCCGGAACAATGGGTTTAACCTCTGATCATGACTCAATTTGTCTTAACAAGTAATTTCTTACAAATCCAAGGCTCGTATACTGTGTACGTAGTTGGGATAATCTGGGTGTGGGGTTATTTGTAAGTTGATGAATGATGGAGGGAAGCTCTCATGAGAGGTCTGAAATTTAGGATCCATACACATGAAGAGCATGACACCATCGTTGGAGTGGTGATGATCGAGGAGCACTCCAAAGATTAAGTCAGTAAAATAGTTAAAAATGAGTGAGTAAAGTGTTTGTTCAGGGATGCATACCTCCAAAGGTGTCTTGGTAAGGGGGCATTTATATCCTTCATTTGCACATGCTGGATTGGCAGTGTGGGGGAGGATTTGTTCCAAGCCTGCAAGCATTTTGTCCGTTTTGGGACCGAAGGACCCGCACGGTTTTGTTCTTTGTAAGCGACATGAGCAGTGTTTTAGACTTGTACCCACATTGAAGAAAGATGCACTCCACTTACAGGGGCGGAGCCAGGAATTTTTGTTTGGGGGAGCCAAGTTGCAATACTAATATATTTATCAAGACAACACCATACACACACATAAATACACATTTTTTTTTTTTATTATATACACACTTTTTTATTTGATAAGTTATATATATACACACACCCAACAAAAAAAGAGCTTAATGTTTTTAATCAAAATTATGTTTGATGGCTATCTTTCATAAAATTAATAAAATATATTTTCACAATTTTCATAGTGAAATTCTTAAAAAGTTTCATTTTCTATAAAAATTATCAAATTTTATACTAATGTAAGTAAAATTATTCAATTGAACTAATGTAATTTTCAAAAACAAGAATGATCCAAAACTTGGAGGAACAAATTAGGCTCCAAACATATTTAAAACTATTTTGCTTTGACCCATTATGTGGCAACTAAAGAGACATTTCATGTGTAGTTTTAGTGACAATAATTTTTTAATGAGTCAATGACTTGTTAATCGCCACATAACAGGTTGAAAAAGATAAATTCAAACATGTTTGGTGCCAAACTTTTTCAAATATTTAACAGATATAAAAGCACATTTTACAATAAAAAATAGAATTGCGAAAAATAAAGTTGTCTCTATAACTATTAGACCAATTATTTTTTTTAAAGCATCATTGGACTAATTTAAATACTTAGGGGGGGGCAACTCTTATTTTTGTAGACTAAATTTTGAAAACATTAAAATAATTATATATATATTTAAAAAAAATTCAAAATTTTGGGGGGGCCATGGCCCCCCCACCCTTCAACATGGCTCCACCCATGTCCACTTATGCTTTATAAGCCTTAGCTGAAAGCAAGAGTGTACCATTACAACATATGTGTAATGGTACAAGTCAGATATAACGACAATAAAAAACTATTAACAATATATTCTATTATGAATTTTAGATGTATTTATCTAAATAAACTATCCTAATAGGTTTAAAAATCCCATCAAATAAATCATTTCATTTTCAAAATTCTAAGAATTTTTTAAAATTAATTAAAGTATTTGAATTTTTTAAAATTAATTAAATTATAAGACTTCTAATAATATTTCAAATTCTTCGTCCAAACATAAACACAATATGGAGCCAATAATGCCCTTGTAAATTTTTATATACATATTTTTTTTTTAAAGAATACTAAGTATTTTTAATACACACAGGGAAAGGGGTGAATGTTTTTTTTAAAAATTTATAGTGGTGTATATCTAAAAATGCCTAACTCTTGAATACATAGTACAAGTTTTAAACCTCTTAAACTCACACTCATTTTCTAATATGGGATTAACCCACTATTTTTTCTTTTGAGAATACTAAGGGTCTGTTTGGATACAGCTTATTTTGCTGAAAATTGAAAATTGGAAACTGAAAACACTGTAACAAAATAATTTTTAAATATGTGAATAGTATCGTAGGACCTATTTTTATTTTATTTTTTTCTTAATAAAGTGGTTGTGGGTATGTGAATAGTGTGTGAACAGTGCTCAATAGTGCGTGTACAGTGCACTTGTCCCCTAAAGCTGAAATGCGTGCAGGAGGAAGAAAAAAAAAAAAACGCAAACGTTGGAAACGCGTTATCCAAACGCTGCTTAAATATTTTTAACACACACACGGGAAGAGGGGATAAAGTTTTTTAAAGAAACTTATAGTGGTGTATATCTAAAAGAACTCAACTCTTAGATATACATACCTTTATGGCTGTAATAATAGAATTGTAATGATAGCATCGTTAGTAATAATTCATTATCATAAGTAGTAATAACCAAGGATGTCCAAATCAATAATTCCAGCCAGATAAGAAACTCGATTGAATTTATTTATATATATTATCAATAATATTGTCACGTCTTCGAGTTAGGTGTTGACAACAAATTTTGAAGTTGAAAAATAGGAAGTAATCAATGATATATCATATATATATATATATATATATATATATATATAGCACACGATTTAATAAAGAAAAGGAACGAAATTATATAAGAAGTTATATTGAAAAAATTTTAAGTACATAAATTGTTTTTGATTAACCAAATGAAGTAAAGTCATTGCTAATTTGCTATTTTCCAATCCAGGTAGGGATCAGCATTCAAATATTGACAAGGAAATTCCCTGAAAGAAGTTTTTCCATAAAAGCGGGATAAGAGAACACGCAGAAAAGTACAAAGCCGACAAAATTATGCTTTGAAACTTCACGAGCATATTATTATTAGTTCTATTCAAAGCAAAAACATTAATTTCCCGTGGCTTTTAGACAAAGCCTTCGGGGCAAAATTACGTGTTTGAAAGTTTAAAATATAATGACAACTTGCTTTTTTTTTAAAAAAAATGTAATGACTAAAGAGAACTTCATTTGCAGATCATCTGAAAGTTGCTCATTGTAATGCTTTTAGGAGAGAGTTGATTAATGAACCCCAAATAGTCACATTAATATTATATTATACTATAGTATTATTATTTAGGGTTTTTCTTTTCTTTTCTTATAAGAAGTAGTAGTATTAATGTGACCAAGCCCATGGACACAAATGGGACAATTTTGAGGAAAAGAAGCCATCAGGAATTAAATACAGAGGTGGTAGTAGAAGATGGGTGTAAGAGAAGTAGGAATGCAGATTTTACAGATTTAACGGTGGAGGCTGGTTGCCAGCCCCGCCAAAGCCAATGAATCTCTTAGCTTGGAACTGTCGGGGGCTTGGAAACCGCCGTGTAGTTGAGCTTGGTGATTTAATCCAAGCAAAAGATCCCGGGATAGTTTTTCTATCGGAAACATGGTCGACAAAAGAACAGATGAAGGGAGTTCGAGATAAGTTTAAGTTTGATGGGTTATTTACTGTTTCTAATGAGAGTAGGGGAGGGGGTTTGGCTATGTTATGGAAGGGGAGTACAAATGTATGGGTTGATAGTTTTTCGAGTTATCATTTTGATGTTATTGTTAATGGAGGATATGAGAATGCATGGAGGCTTACAGGGTTTTATGGTGAGCCTGATACAAGTATTAGGAATGAAGGGTAGAATATGTTAAGGATGCTAAGTTCCAAACCAAGGCTGCCATGGTGTTGTTTTGGTGATTTTAATGAACTACTACAGCTACAGGAAAAGAGGGGTGGTCCGCCAAGGGCTCATAGTCTTATGTAGAGTTTCAGGGACGTTCTTGACCTTTATGGATTTGTGGATTTGGGGTTTTCAGGTCCAGAGTTTACATGGCATGGTCGTCGTAGAGGGGAGTTGATTTGGGAACGACTAGATCGGGGTGTGGCCAACTATGAGTGGTTGGCAAGGTTTCCTACAAGTAGAATTAAACACTTGCATTATTTTACCTTTGACCATCATCCAATTCTCCTTTCTTTAGATTCAAATGGTGAAAATCAACGGTGGAAGAGAAAGCCATTCCATTTTGAGGCAATGTGGTTGTCCGATCCAGAGTGCAAGAGGGTTGTTTCAACTGCATGGGCATGTAGTCTTGAAGGTACACCAATTGTAGTGGCAACTAAGAAAATTAAGAAGTGCAAAAAGATGCTAAAGACCTGGAATAGAGACCATTTTGGGAGTGTTTTGTAGAAAATTAAAAAAACTAAGGAGCTGTTATGGGTGGCAGAAGAGGTCTTGGCCAGAACTGGGTGCTTGGAAGAGGTGAATCGTTTGAAGAAGGAGCTGAATGTCTTATATGATAGAGAGGAAAAAATGTGGCAGCAATGGTCTAGGCTTCAATGGTTGCAAAGCGGGGATCAAAACACGAAGTTTTTTCATGGTACGGCTACCGGGAGAAAAAGAAGAAATTTCATAAAAGGGCTTAGGGATGCAGATGGTATATGGTGTGAAGATGAGGATATTTTTTCGGGTTGGTTTACTACCTATTATGCAGATTTGTTTAAATCATCGAGCCCACATGATTTGGATAGAGTGTTAGACGGGGTACAATGTGTAGTGAGTGAAGAGATGCAAGCTGACTTGGCTAGGCCTTATACAGTGGAGGAGGTTGAGCATGCAATTAAAGAGATGGCTCCTTTAAAAGCCCCGGGACCTGATGGAATGCCTCCCTTGTTCTACCAAACATATTGGACCGAGGTTGGTATGGATGTTTCTCAAGCTGTATTGTATTGTTTAAATTCTGTCTCTTTGTTGAAATCCATTAACCATATTTTTATCACTTTAGTCCCAAAGGTCCAAAGCCCTGAAAGAGTGACGGATTTTAGACCTATAAGCTTGTGTAATGTGATTTATAAAATTGTTAGTAAGGTCATTGCAAACCGTTTGAAGCCTCTACTAAACTCTATTATCTCTGAAGCTCAAAGTGCTTTCATTGCTGACCGTCTGATTACTGATAATATTCTCATTGCTTTTGAGTCCCTTCACCACATGAAAACCACTTGCACAGGGAAGACAGGTTTTATGGCTCTTAAATTGGATATGAGCAAGGCTTATGACAGGGTGGAATGGATTTTTCTTGAAAAGATCCTTTTAAGGATGGGTTTTAGGGAGGATTGGGTGGCTCTGATTATGGAGTGCATTACAACGGTATCTTACTCAATTTTGGTTAATGGGGAGCCAAAGGGCTTGATTAAACCTTCTAGGGGCTTGAGACAGGGTGATCCCCTTTCTCCATATCTGTTTCTCTTTTGTGCGGAAGGGTTGAATGCCATTCTTAGGAAAGCGGCTTTGAATGGGGAAATTCAAGGATTTTCTCTAAGTCGTAATGGACCTAAGATTACTCATCTTTTCTTTGCTGATGATTGTCTCTTGTTTTGCAGATCTACTTTGGAGGAGTGCGAGAAAATTCAAGAGCTTTTATCTTTGTATGAAGCTGCCTCGGGCCAAATGCTTAACAAGAACAAGACAACTTTGTTCTTTAGCAGAAACACTGATGAACAGATGAAGGAGGCAATCAAATCATCTCTAAATGTCCCAGCCATTCAACACTATGAGAAGTATTTAGGGCTCCCCTCTTTTGTAGGGAGAGCGAAAAAAACAATGCTTTACTCATTTGAAGGAAAGAATTTGGGCGAAGGGAAGGAGAAATTATTGTCCCAAGCTAGAAAAGAAGTCATGATCAAGGCGGTGGTTCAATCTATTCCCACATATTCCATGAGTGTTTTTAAAATACCGGTTGGGTTGTGTAAAGACATTGAAGCCATGATTCGAAGGTTTTGGTGGGGTCAAGGGGATTCAAAAAAGATCCATTGGTTCAAATGGAGTACTCTTTGTTCTTCAAAGACCATGGGAGGTATGGGTTTTAGAGATATTCAGAAATTTAATAATGCTTTGCTTGCTAAACAGGTATGGCGTTTGCTTCACCAAAAGGAAACGTTGTTATATAAGGTTTTTAGTGCGAAGTATTTTCCAATGAGGAATATCCTTGAGGCTTCAGTTCATCCTAAATGCTCTTATGCATGGCGGAGTATATTGCAGGCGCGTGATGTAATACGTAGAGGGGCAATGTGGAGAGTTGGAGATGGGAGTTCCATTGCTATTTGGGGTCAAAGATGGCTGCCTGACCAACCTAATGGTAGAGTTATTCACCAAAACTTGCTTCCATTGTGACTTGTGTTAAGGATTTATTTTATCCAGGTACAAGGATTTGGGATCCGGGGCTGTTGGAGAGGACCTTTGTGCCTTGGGAAGCTGAATTGATTAAAAATATCCCAGTTAGTGAGGGGGGGATAAAAGACTTGCTGATCTGGCCATTGACTCCAGATGGACACTATAGTGTTTGTAGTGCCTATCATATGCTGTCTGAGGATGAAAGCAGGCAAGAACCAGGTTCATCCTCCTCCGAAAATTCACAGCAGGTTTGGAAGAGCATCTGGAAAATCAGAACTCCGAATAAAATACGACATTTTATATGGCGTGCTGCAAGAGATTCGCTGCCCACTAAACAAAATTTGAAAGCTCGGCATTTACCTGTGGAAGAGACGTGTGAACTGTGTGGAGATCATCAAGAGTCACTCATGCATAGTATCTGGCTATGCGAACATGCCCAATCGGTGTGGAAGTCTGAACTCTGCTTCGTCCAGTATTACAGAAAAGGTTTAAGAACGTTTTTTGACTTATTGGAGGAGGTGTTGCGGAAAGGGTCAGGATTTCATGTGGCTTGGTTTTCTACAATTGCGTGGAGCTTATGGCAGAGGCGAAACCGTTTGCGAGAGAATCAATCCGTTTGGCCACTTCATGAGATTGGAGCACAAGCAAAAGACTTGGTGACTGAATTTTTGGATGCCACAAAACAGGATGTCAGGTAGAGAATTAGAGGCACATCTGCTCGCTGGATTCCTCCTAAGGATACGTTCTATAAAGCAAACTTTGATGCGGCTATATCTGAAGATATGGGTAGTGCAGGTCTGGGAGTGGTGATCAGAGATTGTCATGGCCAAGTTATAGCTGCCTTAAGTCAGAAAATCCGAAAGCCTAACTCTGTTGAAGTTGCTGAAGCGTTAGCTGCTTGCCGAGCTGTTGTGTTTGCAAAAGAATTATGTATTTTTAAGGTGATTGTGGAAGGGGATTGTTTGAGGGTGGTGCAGGCCTTGAAAGAAAAGGAGAGGTGTAACACTCTGTATGGGAATATAATTGAAGAAGCGCGTAATTAGAGTTTATCCCTACAGTTTTGTCAATTTCAGCATGTTCGCCGGGATGGTAATAAGTTGGCACATGCTCTAGCTAGGAGAGCGGTTTCATCCGTAGACTTTGATGTATGGGTAGAAGATCTACCTAGTGAGTTGGAGGTTGTATTCCAATCTGATTTACCTTAATAATATTGACTTACCGTTTTCTCAAAAAAAAAAAAAAAAAAAAAAAGTAGTAGTATTATTATTATGAGATGGGTTCAAGTTACACCTAATGTAACTTCAAAAGAGTTACACCTATTTTAAACCATTGATTTCTCACATATCTAATGGTAGAAAAAAGGCTAATATTTATTGCTTTACAACTCATTTCATCTAATTAATACTAGCATTTTTGTCTCTCTCTTATTTATTACATTTATAAGTATCTTAACATTTATGGAGATAAAAAAGTATTATTACATTTATAAGCATCTTAACCTTTAGGGAAATAAAAGAGAATTGCAAAATCACCGATAACTACAAACCTGGATTGCATCCAAAACTAAAGAAACAATGAAACAGCAAATTGTGAAGCTATGTAGGTTTAGTTAAGTGTATCAGGTAGGGACTTCGGCTTGCTTTTCCCTTTCCCATGGTGTTTATTTATTAAATATTTGGGCCATGGGCATGTAGTCAGTGAGGTAGTCGCAAATATTGGCTCTCGATTTCACTGAAATTGCTGAGTATCATTGAAAATGTTCTTGTGATGGACATTGATAAATTCCTGCATTTGGGTTTTTTTTTTTTTTTTTTTTTTTTTTTTTTTTTGGAGAAAACCTGCATTTGGGTATGAGAGTTAACCGAGAGATATTTTTTCTTTAATGGTAGAAACGAGAGAGATAGAGATCAGAGAAGTTAGCTGACTTTTACTTTATTATAAGATGCTTATAAATGGTTATATTTAATAAATAAGAGAGAGACAAAAATGTTAGTATTAATTAGATGAGATGAGTTGGAAAGCAATAAATACTAACCTTTTTTCTACCGTTAGATATGTGAGAAATCAATGGTTTAAAATAGGTGTAACTCTTTTGAAGTTACACTAGGTGTAACTTGAACCCATCTCTATTATTATATAATTATTATGTGCATATCGAAACCCTCGTAGTTAATAAAGTATCATTTCGATTTCCACACTCTAATAACAACTAAAGAATTAAATAATGAGTAATTTATATTTATTTAAAAATAAAATATAATTCAATAGTTACTGTAGGTCTCAATTTTTGGGGCCCAAGCCCAACAAGTATGGGGTCTTGGTCCAAAGGGTCCTGAAATAATGAATTTGTAAAGAGTGGGTTACAGAACCAGGCCTTAGCGAAGTAGATGGAGGCTAAGGTTGGGCTACACAACACTTGGGCACCAGAAGATCCTGTTAATATCCATATATTCTTAGTTCGAGGAGACGAGATAGATATTTGTAGGTTCTTACTTTAAGTTTTCCAATTCTTTTTCTGTTCCTCCTCCTTTTCTCGCGTGCCCTTCCTCATAAGGGCTCCCTTTCTTATATAGCCTCCTTGAAGCCATCGTGGACTTACACTTGTTGATTATCTGGACTCCCACTTGAATGCTTGTCCCATCGGACACCCCTTCCATCTTTCTGTGAGTTATGGTAGCCAAGGCAGCACCGTTCACAAGTCTTCTCCACATTAATGCGGTTAGAAAAGCAACTGCAACGCATTTAATGTGGTAGTTGCAGCCTCTCCTTGGGCATCTTTCGTTTCCTTCTTTGCCACGGGTTTGTAGGACTTGTCCTTGCTACTAGTGTTCGTTGGGATGGGTCCTTTTAGTAGGCAGAGTGCATGTTGAGCCATATTCGCCACGTCCGAAGAGACATTTCTCTTAGGATTGCCCTTTAAGTGACTTCAGGCCTACGAGAACTAGACTGGGACCCTTTTTGGCATCCACGTCCTCTCCTCAGACATGGTTGACCATCCCGTATGGGGCCCAAGGCCCATCGCATGATTTTGGGCCTTTGCCTCTACAATAGCCCCTCAAAATTCCGGTTTTTCCCTTTCATTCGAGGAGAAAAGGTGGGATTTTGATATTTATTGGATAAATTATCACAATTCCTTGACTCACATGTGTGGGAGTAAGGTTTCACGTGCCTCATTATTGCTATTGGCGTTTCGTAGCCCACGAGGTGCCATTAATTGCACCAGGCGGCTTTATGTTTCCTCGCATCCAACGGTGGGGCACTTGATCAACGGTTGGCATTTCCCCAATTCTTTGAGCGGGAGTAATCCCGTTTGTTTCTTCCCATGCTATATAAGGCTTCTGAGGGGAATTATTTTCCCTTTTCTAGAAAAGACACTCAAGCGTTCTAAAGCACTTCAGCACCTTCTCTCGCAAAACACTCAAAGTCCATAGCCATTTTTGTAAGGATTCCCAGCGGATCCTTTGAAAGCTTGAGAGGTTTAGAATTCGCATTCCTCATAAGTGTTCATTTCCCTGTGTTCCTTAACTCCCCTTCTTTGTTGTTCTCCTCGGCCCCCCTTCCATTAGCAAACCCTTTTTCATGCCACCTAGGGTTAGTAGCATGGATAAATTTCAGAACCTAGTAGATTCTCCGACCAGCATGGAAGGTTTTATGGCCAAATATCGTATCCCACAAGGAATGGGTCTAGAATACTGCTCCTTGGATCAAATCCTAACTAAGAGAGAGACGGGGCAGGTCGTCATTCCTATGATCGCTTTCATAGAAGAAGGAATGACGATCCCCATGGGGAGGATACCTAGGGATTACTTGCATGGTCATAGGCTGGCCCCCCACCAGTGTGCCGCTAACGTGTTCTAGATCTTAGGGTGCGTAGATGCTTTAAACGAACAGATGAACCTCAACCTCTCATGGCACGATGTAGTTCACTTGTACGAGTGCCACAGCCTTAATGAGTCGTATTACCTGAAGTCCAGGTCCGACGAGGTGAGGCTAACATCCTGCCTTCCCAAGTCCAACAAAGGCTTGACGGACGATTATTTGATTGTCTCCAGAGCATGGCACGACGGTCTTCGTTGCCCAGTTAGGGCAGGAGCACCAGGTGGGGCGCTTTAGGGTCAGGTCCCCCGGTAGGGATCTTAGTTTTGAGTTCTCCTTTCATTTATTTTGATCTCAGCTTTGATTATTTGCCTTCTTGGATTAACATAACCTTCCCTTAGGTTTTTTGCAGACAAAGCGCACACTACTCTGAGGATAAGTTTAGTCAACGTCCAAGCTCTCAACTACCTCCTCAGGTCCGAGATCTTTGTGAGTGAGGACAGGTAATTGCGTGCTGCTCACCTCATCTTGGACTATGAGCCTCTCTCCCGCACTTTCGTGGATGTGGGTCAAGCGATAAGGACTAGGAGTCCGCGATAAGGGCTAGGAGTCCCCGATTAGCCCGAATTGACGTTTCTAAACCAGGCTTCCTTGCTTGGAGAGACCTACCACCAATCCAACTACCTACACAACGCGTTTTCCAAGAGGTAGCCGTTCCAAGGGAGGGAATTGACTCCTTACATTCATCTCTTGAAGCTGAAATCAATCGCTTCCATCTCCACGAGGAGGACGAGGTATCAACAAGGCCAATAGAGCTTTTAGATTCCAACTCGAACCTTGATCGCTTCTCAACGGCTCACTCTCCTAAGCTGGTGGTTGCTCGGATTGACATGAGCCAGGAAGTCGAAGAGGAGGGTATGGATTTGAAGCAGAGGTCCGGGCTTAGGGGGCTCATGTCCAATAGGAACAAGGGGCAGTCCTCTAAGGATGCCCCTAAGGAGCAGGTTCCAGCTAAATTTCCTCCTCCTCTTCCTCCTTCCGTTGACCCCGCGCTACAACCCATTCCCACTTTGAGGCAGAAGAGGCCAGTGGAAGAATTGGAGGAAGGTGAGGTCGGCCCTCAATAGGCCAAACAACAGAAAAAAGGCAAAGAGCCAAAGGACAAGAGGACAAAGTCCGTTGATAATCGAGAGAAGGCGGCTATCAGGAGGGAGCAGCACACTTGGTCTCCCTGCCTGGAGCTGGATGGCGCCCCTATCCCGTGGGATGTAACCCTTTGGGAGTCCCAGCGGGGGCAGGCATCCTACCTTGCCGAGGCCCTGTAGCAGCCCCTCCTTCTGCCTCGTGACATGGAGGGGCTCCGAGCCACCAAGAAATCGGACCTCTTCATGTTGTTGAAGAGAGATCTTGCCATGGTAAAACGAAGATTCTTCCTTGTTCAGGTTCTTTATTCCATGCTCATCTATCTATCGTTCTCGTTTTGATGATCTTTCCGTTATTTCTGTGCATGTCACTCAACAGATCTTCGTCGCCGAGGAGTGGACGAAGAACTCTCGGGAAGAGCTGAACACTGAGGTTCAGTCTCGCCTCGCCACAGAGAAGGTTGCGGGTGCTCTCAAGCTGGACAAAGAGCGCTTGAACAAGGAGATCAAAGAGGCATTCAAGGCCCGGGACAGTGCCAAGGGGGGCCTTAAGACTACAACGAAGCAGGCTGAGGACATGCGCCAGCAGCTTTACACAACAGAGATAAACCTTGCGACTGAGAGGCAAATGGTCTCGAACCTCAAGGCTCAGCTGCTACAGGCAAAAAAGGCGGCTCGTTTGGCCAAGGAGGCGGCTGAGGCTACAGTGGCAGCCTCCTATGAGTGCGGAGTGGCGAATACTGAAGCCAGGCTAATTAAGGAGGTGGCTGTGGTTTGCAAGGACTACGTCACCGAGTCCTAGGGAGTAGCCTTGGATCGGGTAGCAGTTCCTGCGGACTTCGACCTTAGGAGGATCGAGAATATCTTCTTCCCTGCGGATATTCGCGAGATTCCAGGTTCGGGTACCCCTGAGGAGCCCACTTCCGCCCCGACCACTGTTCCCGATCCCATTATACCTGGAGGGAAAGGGGGGAATGAGGAGGTACAGCCACCAGCCAAGGACAAGTTGCCTAAGGACGCGCTCACTATACGGGACGTTGTTGCGTAGGCCAAAGAGGTCGGACCCAAACCTACAAGAGGAGGTGACCGTCCTGAGGCTGAGGACCCTGCAAAAAGCTCAACTCAGGATAAAGTTTAGGACATTAGTGTAGGACTTCTCTTGTAGTTATTTTGTTTTGTTTTTCATTTCCTTAGCTTTTGTTAATGTTTGTAAGATGACGCATCTCGGAGCTTAATGAATGATATAATTTCTTCTTTGAACTTCATTTTACTGCTTCCATTTTTGTCTTCATTGTGAATGAATTTTGACTGTGTTACTAGACCTCCAAGGATAACCTATTACTCGTAGTTTAAGTAATACGGCTAAGTATGAATGAGAGAATAGTGACTAATTTCCCCCAAGTCTGTAGTCCGAGGAGCCATGTAGGACTTGGGTTCTGTTTAACACTTAGATAAAAACTACGTAGTGGTTAATTTCCCCCAAACCTGTGGTCCGAGGGGCCACGCAGGACTTGGGGTCTGTTTAACACTTAGATAAAAATTGCGTAGTGGTTAATTTCCCCCAAGCCTGTGGTCCAAGGAGCCACGCAGGACTTGGGTTCTATTTAACACTTAGATAAAAACTGCGTAATGGTTAATTTCCTCCAAGCCTATGGTCCGAGGAGCCATGCAGGAGTTGGGTTCTGTTTAACACTTAGATAAAAACTGCGTAATTGTTAATTTCCCCCAAGTCTGTGGTCCGAGGAGCCACGCAGGACTTGGGTTCTGTTTAACACTTAGATAAAATCGCACAGTAATTAATTTCCCCCAAACCTGTGGTCCGAGGAACCACGCAGGACTTGGGTTTTATTTAACACTTAGATAAAATAGCACAGTGATTAATTTCCCCCAAGCCTGTGGTCCGAGAAGCCACACAAGACTTAGGTTCCGTTTAATTCTTGGATAAAAATTGCGTAGTGGTTAATTTCCCCCAAACCTGTGGTCCGAAGAGTCACGCAGGATTTAGGTTCTATTTAACACTTAGCTAAGAATGCACAATAGGTAGTACCAAGAATACAAACTTTCATTAATAATAGTACTTTTTCAGGTTATTTACATTCCAAGGATGTGGCACTACATGCTCATCCAAATCTTCTAAAAAGTAGGCCCCTATGCTAGCCACCGAGGTGATACGATATGACCCTTCCCAATTTGGTCCGAGCTTTCCCCATGCGGGATTTTTTGCAGTGCCTAGAACTTTTCTTAATACTAGATCTCTAGGTGCTAGTGGCCTTAGTTTCACCTTGGCATCATAACCTTGCTTAAGTTTGTGTTGGTAGTAGGCGAGTTGGACCATTGGTCTTTCCCTTCTTTCCTCGATGAGGTCTAAGCTTTTTTCCAGCAGCCTATTGTTGACATTAGGACAGAATGTGCTGGTCTTCAATGTTGGGAAGTTTGTTTCTAGAGGAATGACAGCTTCAGCTCCATAGGTCATCGAAAAAGGGGTCTCCCCTGTGGATCTGCGCGGCGTGGTGCGGTACGTCCACAAGACATGGGGCAATTCTTCCACCCATCTCCCTTTCGCGTCATCTAACCTCTTCTTTAGCCCATTTACTATGACTTTGTTGACGGTTTCGGCCTGCCCATTCTCCTGTGGGTAAGTCAGTATGGAGTATCTATTCACAATTTCCAACTTGCTTCAATACCTTCTGAAAGCTTTACTATCGAACTGGAGACCGTTATCCGAGATTAGGGTGTGAGGGACTTCGAACGTGGTGACGATGTTCTTCCAAATAAATTTCTTGGCATCTACATCTCTAATGTTTGCCAGTGGCTCAGTTTCGACCCATTTTGTGAAATAATCAATGCCGGCGAGAAGGAATCTTTTGTTTCCCACTGCTTTAGGAAATGGTCCTAGGATATCCAGGCCCCACTGCGCGAACGGTCAAGGGTTGGACAGCGGATTAAGGGTCCCACCTGGTTGATGTATATTTGGGGCGAACCTCTGGCATTGGTCGCACTTCTTCACCTATTCGTGCGCCTCTTTCTGCATGCTCAGCCACCAGTAACCTTAGGTTATGGCTCTATGGGACAAGGACCTACCCCCTGTATGGCTCCCATAAATTCTTTCGTGCAATTCCTCTAGGATAAGCTCCATGGCATCCGGGTGTACGCATAGCAAGTACAATCCTAAAAATGAGCGCTTATACAGTTTCAAGTCCTAGGACAGCCAGAATCGAGAAGCCTTTCTTCTAATCTTGTCGGCCTCGCTCTTCTCTTCGGGTAAGACGTCCTCCTTTAAAAACAGTATTAAAGGATCCATCTAGCTAGGCCCTGCCCTAACGCTGTGAACGTGCATCAACTCGGCCTTCACCACCGAGGGCCTGTGTAGATCTTCCACAAGTATAACTTGAGGTAGGCATTGCGCCAAGGAGGTGAATAGCATGGCAAGAGAATCGACATGGGTGTTTCCGCTCCTGGATACATGCACTAGGCTAAAATAGTTAAAACGTGCCCGCAAGCGCTTTGTTTGGACTAGGTACTCTTGCATTCTTTCATCCCTTGCCTCCAATTCCCATTTACTTGTCCTACAACAAGCCTTAAGTCAGAGAACATGTTTATGGATTTCCCGCCCAGTTTCTCGACCATAGACATTCCTTCCAATAGGGCCTCATATTCTGCCTCGTTATTCATGGTCGAAAAGCTTAGCCTTAGTGATATCTCAATGGTAATCCCCTCGGGGGAAATCAGGACGAGCCCCACCCCAGAGCCCCTTTGATTTGTTGCGCCGTCAACATATGCTTTCCAACAGGTGGGCCCTTGCTGAGAGACTGTGTCGACCAATTTTTCGTTTGTGCTTGGTATCCCTCCCCCTTCTTCTAGTGAGGGTTCAGCAAACTCAGCTACTAGATCCGCGAAGACTTGGCCCTTCACAGCGCTGCGAGGCATGTACCTAATGTCAAAGGAGCCAAGAATGGTCCCTCACTTAGCTATTCTCCCTGTGTAATTGGCACTTCAGAGTATTGATCTGAGCGGAAGTTGGGTTAATACAACAACGGTGTGTACTTGGAAATAGTGGGGGAGTTTTCGCGTGACTTGTATGATCACCAGGATGGCCTTTTCCAAGGGGAGGCAACAGATCTCTGCCTCATGCAACGACTTGCTCATGTAGTAGACAGGTCGTTGTATACCATTGTCCATCCGGATCAACACCAGGCTCACTGCATGAGGGGCCACGACAATGTTGGCGAATAAAACCTAATCGGTTTTAGGACTAGACATGATTGGTGGCCGAGACAGATACTCTATGAGCTGCTGGAAGGCTAAGGCACATTCTTCAGTCCACTCAAACCCTTTCCGCTTGTTTAATAAGAGGAAGAAAGGCCTACACCTATCCGTCGAACGAGAGATAAAACGGTTCAAGGCGGCAATCATGCCGGTGAGCTTTTGGACCTCCTTAGGGTTCTGAGGGGGCTGCATGCTGTGGATAGCTCTAATCCGGTCGGGGCTGACTTCAATACCTTTGTGGGTCACCATATAACCTAAGAATTTCCCTGATC
Source organism: Quercus lobata (assembly GCF_001633185.2). Classification (NCBI taxonomy): domain Eukaryota; kingdom Viridiplantae; phylum Streptophyta; class Magnoliopsida; order Fagales; family Fagaceae; genus Quercus; species Quercus lobata. The sequence goes on along the minus strand of NC_044913.1, from coordinate 15,797,010 downwards.
CCACTCCGAACAAACATTTAAACGCGTTTAGGCGCAGCCTGTACTTTCTCAGGATTTCAAAGATATCGCCGAGGTCCCTCAAGTGGACACCAACTTACTCTTCACCACCATGTCGTCTATATAGACTTCGATGCTCTTGCCCATCTGCAGTTCAAACATCCTCTGGTAGGTGGACCCGACGTTCTTTAAGCCAAAAGGCATCACCTTATAGTGGTAGTTTCCAATGGGGGTGACAAAAGCCGTCTTTTCTTGGTCGTCGACCGCCAGGGGTATTTGATGGTATTCTTGAAAAGCGCCTAAGAAGCTCATTCGAGGGTGTCCCACGGTCGAATCCACCAATTGATCTATCCGAGGCATAGGAAAAGGATCCTTCGGGCAGGCCTCATTTAGGTCCGTAAAGTCCACGCAGACTTGCCATTTCCTACTCTACTTCTTCACCACAACTGTATTGGCCAACCACTCGGGGTAGAAAACTTCTTTGATAGCCCCTGCTTTCTTTAGTTTCATAACCTCCTCCCTTACCGCATCCGCATGTTCTTTCGACGGTCGCCGAGAAGGTTGTTTCTTAGGCGTAACAGCTGGACTAACATTAAGATGATGGCATATGAAATTCGGATTGACCCCCAGAGCCTCGTAGGCGTCCCACGCAAACACGGCCACATTCTCTTTGAGAAAATCAATCAGCTTTTCCTTCTCTTGGGGTGACAGTTCCGAGCCGACCTAAAAAAATCTTTTCGGATTGGAGCCCAAAAGAACTTTTTCCAAATCCTCAAAACTTGCCTCCTCGGTAGGTCCCCCATCACCCGGGGCTGGGGCTGGGGCTGTTAATTGCTATAAGCCATTCTCAGTAGAGGTTGAAGGCTCGGTACTCGGCCGTCGCGAGATGGCAGACACCATGCATTGCCGGGCCATGGCTTGGTCCCCTATCACTTCTTTGACCCGACCCTCCGACGGGTACTTCACCTTTTGGTGTAAGGTTGAGGATATAGCTCCTAGGGCATGAAACCAAGGTCTGGCTACAATGGCGGTGTAGGGTGAATATGCGTCCACCACTATGAAGTTCACCTCCACTATGTCCGAGCCTATTTGTATAGGCAGCCTAATCTAGCCTTTCGGAGTAACAGTTTTCCCTTCAAAACTTACCAAAGGGGAGTCGTATGCTGTCAAGTCTTTCGGTCTCAGCTTTAGCCCCTTGTATAGGTTGGGGTACATTACTTTCATGGCACTGCCCTGATCAACTAGCACCCTCTTCACGTTATATCCTCCAATCCTGAGTATGACGATTAGAGCATTGTCGTGGGGTTGGATGGTTCCAACTTTATCCTCATTCGAGAATCCGAGTATGGGCGAGGCCATCCCTTTAGCCCTCTTAGACTCACGATCGTCAATTTCAGCGGGGAGTCGGGCCACCGACATTACTCTGAAAGGATGGGAGCCGATTCTTCCTGGAGCGGCAAGAATGACATTTATCGTGCCAATAGGCGGTCTCAAGGTGCTTTACCTTACCTCGATGCTCGTCTACTCTTGTTGGCCACTGGGATGATGCAAGAGATGTCTCAGCTTTCCTTCTCAGACCAGTCGGTCCAAGTGGTTTTTCAGATTTCTACAGTCATTGGTGGTGTACCCCAATTCCTGGTGGTATTCGCAATATAGGCTCTAGTTGCGTTTTGCGGGGTCGCCTGCCATCCTATTTGGCCATTGAAAGAACGGCTCGTTCTTGACTTTCTCTAAGATCTTATGTAACAGTTCTTGGAACACAGCGTGGACTGCCTATGCCCCGATAGATCCAGATTGCTTCGAGTAATCCCTTCTCAACCAGTTGTTGTTGCTAAATCGGTCCGACCTGAAGTCCCTCCTCTCTCAAGGGACAATCTTCGCCTTACCCTTTCCCGTCTGTTGGTCCTCTTCGACCCTCTTGTACTTGTCGATTCGGTCTATGAGCTGGCGCACGCTGGTGACCGATTTCCTAGTCAGGGATTTCCTTAAACCGTGCTCTGTCGGCAAGCCTCTCTTAAAGGTGCTGATGGCAACGTCATCATAATTTCCCTCTATCTCGTTATACATCTCCCAATACCTATTTGAGTAGGCCTTCAGGGTCTCTCCTTCTCGCATGGATAAGGACAGGAGGGAATCTAAGGGCTGAGGAATCCTACTATTCGTTATGAAGTGAGAACCGAAAGCCTAGGTTAGCTGCTTAAAAGAATTTATGGAGTTTGGCTTGAGGCTGTCAAACCACCTCATCGCCATGGGTCCCAAACTGGACGGAACACTTTGCACATCAAAGCTTCTTCTTTGGAATGGACGGCTATCCTCTGGTTAAACTGGCTTACATGCTCTACGGGGTCCGTTCGACCATTATATATGGCGAAAGTGGGTTGGTGGAACCGCCGAGGAAGTTTAGCCCCCTCTATCTTGCGCGTGAAGGGTGATTGAGAGATACGGTCCAGGGCCTTACTCATGGCGTCGTTTGCTATGCCCTTGTAAGACCGACTTTTGTGGCCGCGTTTGTGAGGTTACTCTTCCTCATAGAAGAAGGTTTCACTTGGTAGGGTTCTCGACTTTCGCCTATATTCGTTGTCCTCTTCATCGCTGGTATCAAGACTGGGGGAAGGACGCCTTCGCTGTGCTCGGCGCAACTTCCTCTTCAGGTCATCGATTTCTTGTTGGAGAGCCCTATTATCGCCCCGCTTTTGGGATGCATGACCTTTCCCTTTTGAACGGCTTCTGCTCATATGGGAGGCATTTACGCTGCCCTCTCGTCGCTTGTCTTGATCTCTTTCCCGTTTGAGGTTAAGAAAGTTGTCCTATCGTTAGGAGTCTGCGGGTCCCGTTTGTCGCAGACCTGATCCTTCCATTTCTAATGGTCGTACTTGCTGAGGCACAAGTTCTCCCCACAGACGGCGCCAATTGTAGGGTCTCAATTTTTGGGGCCCAAGCCCAACAAGTATGGGGTCTTGGTTTAAAGGGCCTTGAAACAATGAATTTGTAGAGAATGGGTTACAGAACCGAGCCTTAGCGGAGTAGATGGAGGTTAAGGTTGGGCTACACAACACTTGGGCACCAGAAGATCCTGTTAATATCCATATATTCTCAGTCCAAGGAGACGAAATAGATATTTGTAGGTTCTTACTTTAAGTTTTCCAGTTCTTTTTATGTTCCTCCTCCTTTTCTCGCGTGCCCTTCCTCATGAGGGCTCCCTTTCTTATATGGCCTCCTTGAAGCCATCGTGGACTTACACTTGTTGATTATCTGGACTCCCACTTGAGTGCTTGTCCCATCAGACACCCTTTCCATCTTTCTGTGAGTTGTGGTAGCTAAGGCAGCACTGTTCTCAGGTCTTTTTCACATTAATGCGGCCAGAAAAGCAGCTGCAACGCATTTAATGTGGCAGCTGTAGCCTCTCCTTGGGCATCTTTTATTTCCTTCTTTGCCACGGGTCTGTAGGACTTGTCCTTGCTACTAGTGTTCGTTGGGATGGGTCCTTTTAGTAGGCAAAGTGCATGTTAAGCCATATTTGCCACATTTGAGGAGACATTTCTCCTCTGACTGCCCTTTAAGTGACTTCAGGCCTACGAGAACTGGACTGGGACCCTTTTTGGCATCCACGTCCTCTCCTCGAACATGGTTGACCATCCCATATGAGGCCTAAGGCCCATCGCATGATTTTGGGCCTTTGGGCCTTTGCCCCTACAGTTACAATTAAAAATATGAGGTTTAAATAATGTACGTTTCAGTTGCAAATAACTAGTGTCAATTGAGCTAATGGCTCTTGAGTCTTGACAAGTAATTTATAATCTATAATTAATCTATATAAAACCAAAATAGTAATTAAACCTTCTATTAAAACTTTTTTTTTTTAGGGTGTTCTATTAAAACTTGACATATCATATTTTCTGTAATTAGTATTGTAGGGGCAAAGGCCCAAAATCATATAATGGGCCTTGGGCCCCATACGGGAAGATCAGCCATGTCCGAGGAGAGGAAGTGGGTGTCAAAAGGGCTCCCAGCCCACCTCTCATGGATAGGGAGACATTTAAAGGGCGGTTCGAGGAGAAATGCCTCCTCGGACGTGAAGATTATGGCTTAAACATGCACTCTGTCTATTAGAAGGACCCACCCCAACGGACATTAGTAGTATGGTTGAGTCCCACAGACCCATAGGAAAGAAGGAAACGTAAGGTGTCCAAGGAGAGGTTGCTGCTGCCGCATTAAATGCGTTGTAGCTACTTTTCTTGCCGCATTAATGTGGAGAGGACCTGTGAACAGTGCTGCCTTGACTACCACAACTCACAAAAAGCTGAAAGGGGGTGTCCGATGAGACAAGCACTCAAGTAAGGGTCCAAATGATCAACAAGTGTAAGACCACGATAACTTCAAGAAGACTATATAAGAAAGGGAGTCCCCATGAGAAAAGGGGACAGAAAAAAGGAAGGAGAACAGAGGAACAGTACAAACAACCGTAATCTTCGAATAGGGACCAGCATACATTCATCTCATCTCCTCGGACCGAGGATCTATGGATATAAACAGGCTTCACTTGTGTTCAATTGTTGTATAGCCCAATATTAACTACTGTCCACTTCGCTAAGACCTAGTTCTATAGCCCACTCTCTACAAATTCATTGTTTTTGGACTCCTTGGACCAAGACCCCATACCTGTTGGGCTTGGGCTCCAAATTGTGACCTTACAAGTATAATAGAATATATAATTCAAATACAAATATAATCATGTCAAAAAAAATGTGAAAATATATAGTTCTATATATGCAAACACAATCATAATATATTCCAATTAATAACTGCCATAGTTGTTCAAATACATATGGCACATAATTGTATTGGAAGAACGGTGAAACTGTTTTTACAAGAGAAGGATTCTAAAGTCTAAACCATATTCAAGATACTTTGGGACTAAAATTCTCCTGTTAAAATGATTTTGAATTTTAACATAATTTTTCCAATGCCAAACCCTTTATTTTTTGGGTTACATTGTATATTTGATTTTTAACTTTTTGACATTTGTTTCACTTTAGATACAATATTTTCAAAATTATTTAGAAAATGATCAAGAATTCTTAGGTTATTTCACATTTCTTGGTATGTTTCTAATGGAGACATGTAAGATTCAAATCTCCTATTTTTCCACTTAAAACTTGTCAAACAAATATTTCAAAAATGTCATTATCTAATTTAATAGGTAGAAAATATTGGTGTGACAAATAAAATTTATGAAACCAAGATTACTTTAATAATGTGGAGCCTATAATTTTCTTTTTGATTTTTTTGATTTTTTTTTTTTGGAGAAGAGTTAGAACTTGTAACCTTTTTTCATTTTCTTTACCATTTTAAAAACCATTTTAATTAAAAGGGTGTAATTAATGACCAATTTGTATTAACTTCTTCTTTTGTCTAAACATTTAACAATATTCATCATGGGTCTAGACAGTCCACTTTTTTTTGGGAAAAACACTGTTCACGTGGATTGAAAAAACATATCAGACTTATCAGTACTAGCAATTCTGAATGTAGAAAGATAAGAAGAATGAAAACAGTTATGAAAGAGTCCAGATCGATCTAACCAAATAAACGGTGAACGAGTCAGTAGGGTCTCCATATATATACGGAAACTTCCTTCCATTGACGGAGCCAACAGGTGAGCTTTCAATTTTCAGCGTTTTTGTCAAATATGAAAGTCTGAGAACCACTTAGCGAATGAGGTAGTACTCATCATCATAAGATTATTTCTGACCTAATATTCTTCTTATACAATTTTTTTTTTAAGATTCTATTTTACATATATTGGACTCCCTCTTAGGGGAGTTTATAAATTAATATATAGTTGTACATATTGACCTTGTATGCATTCATTAAATTAATACACCAACCTTTGAAGTTATCTGTGAATAGTTTCATGCATGTACGTAAGACACATGTACACGTGTATGTACCAACATATTCATTGTAAAGATGGAACCAATCAACCATTCCTACAAATCTAAAATAATCTATATATTTAAAAAGAAAAATGTACCCAATACGTCCTCACTTTTACTTAGTAAATTAGAAGCTCAACTAATTAAGCTATTTTTTTTGCCAAGTGTTTGTAATAAATAAGATTTTAAATATACTTAGAATTTGTGCCAAAGTTTCATTCCAATTTAAAACTATTTCAAAGTCCAAACCCATTTAAATCTACTTTCAACCCAGTTGAAACTAACCCAAAACTATCTTCCCAAAACTTATAATTAATTCAAGCATATAACTTCATACAAAATTGTTTTATTCTAAAAAATTGGTTGTGCACCCTTTTTACTGAATTTTCATAATGGCTAAATTTTGTAGCTTAGGCCATGTTTATTTCAAATTAAAACATTTTTTTGAAAATATTTTTGCTCATTTTCAAGCATTTAGAATGGCAAAAAATTTACCCAAACCAAAATCATTTTCCATTGATTAGGGAAAAACAACATAAATTTTTAGGATTGGAAACGTTATTCGCCCTTTAAAAAAGTGTAAAAAAAAAAAAAAAAAAATCAATCTTAAGAGAACAAAACTCCCGTCTCTCTCTTGTGAATCCAAAATCCTTTCTTTCTTAATTAAGAGAATAGAAACACTAAACATGCATTTTAAATCTAAAAAATGACAAAAATATCATGAAACTTCCAAAATGATGAAGGAATACTTTTCACATCTTCAAGATGACCAAAATACTCTTAAAACTTCTAATATGACTAAAATAACCTCAAAACCTTTTAAGGGATGAAAACACCCCTTAGAAACCCAAAACATTATTTATAGGAACTCCCCCCCCCCCCCCCCCCAAAAAAAAAAATCCAAATGATAGAAATAAACCCTTTTAATTACCTAAATGACCAAAACATGTACCAAACTTCTTAAACAACCCCCCCCCCCCCCCCCCCCCCTAAAACCTTCAAAATGATTGAAGTACCTTGCAAACCTATTAAATATAGGGTTGTAAGCAAGCTCAACCTTAAAAATTCAAGCTTGTTCACTTAATTTTATTTAATTTGAACATAAGTTGAACTCGAGCTTATCACTAAACAAGATTACATGTTTAAACTTTGTTCATTTTTTTCGCAAACTTGTTCACGAGCTAATTGATTTTTTTTCCTATATATAGTAAAAGCATGACTAAAATTTTTTATTTGTTCATTAAACAATTTTACATAGTCCATTCTCAAGTCTATTTAAATATATTTTTAGACAAATATATATTAAAAATATAAAAATTATATATATATATATATATAGAGAGAGAGAGAGAGAGAGAGAGAGAGAGAGAGAGAGAGAGAGAGAGAAATTGAGCCTTATATTCATAAACTTATTCATGAACACATTATTATACTTTAGCTTGGTTTGTTTAATAGTCGAGTTTAAAGTTGGGCTTGAGCTTAGCTTTGTTAGCTAAACAATTGAAAAGAAACAAATTTTTTCCCAAGTCGAACTCAAATTATTTGTAAACAATTTGGTTTATTTACAGCTCTAATAAAATAACAAAAATACTCATACAATATCCAAATTAACCAAAATACCCCCTAAGTGTTCAAAATGACCAAAAATATCCCCAACTAATAAAATAACAAAAATATATTCAAAAGCTCCAATATGACTATAATACCATCAAAATGACAAAATTACCCTCATGACTATCGAAATGGCGAAAAGACCTTCCGAAATCTCTATTTTGATTGTGATATGCCTTTAAAATTTTGAGAATCACCTCCACACTCTTAAATAAAGGTGTGCAGAAAACCCACCAACCCGCCAAACCCGACCCACCGGGTTGGGTTGGGTTTGGGTTATAAAATTACAAACCCGCCAAACCCAACCCGACCCACCCATATTTAATATATATTTAAAATATATTTTTATATTTAATAATTTTTTTAAAATCAATTGTAGGGAACTTATATATATATATATTTAAATATATATTATATATTTAATAATTTAAAAAAAAAAAACAGTTGTAGAGCAGCATTTCCTTAATTCCTCCTACTAATACTGATTTAATATATATATAAAATATATTATATAATTAAAAATTTTTTTAAATAGCCAATTCTTCCTATCTTATATAAAAGCCAATTAGTTCACACAAATCCTAATAAATTACTATTGTTGTTTAGTCATTAGTGTTGTTTGCCTTTAAGGAGTTACATTGATACTAATCTTTAGGTTTTTTTAATATATTAATATTTTTTTTCTACTCAATTTAATAATAATAATAATAAAATTTCAAACCCATGGGTTCAACCCGACCTAACCCGACCCATGGTGGGTTGGGTTGGGTTTTTTTTTACCCACCATGGTGGGTTGGGTCAAAAAATCCCCTCAACCCGACTCATGCACACCCCTACTCTTAAAAAGTAAAAAAAAAAAAAAAAAAAAACTTAAGTGTCCTTTTAGATGTTTTAATTAGTGGTAATTATGAACGTGAATTTGCAATTAGATAAATGAGTGGGATGGGTCCCGCCAAAGATTTAGTAAGTTCAATTTTTTTTTGGCAGTCTGATTTTGTTTGTGCTTATTAGGGTAATTTATAACAATATTTTTTTTTCCTTTTTTTAGATTTATTTTAATTTTTATGTATTGATATATTAAAGAGGTAAATTAAAGTATCTAAATCTATATAATATAGAGTTAAAAAACGTTATTTTTAGTACGATCCAAATTCAAGAAAATTTACAATTTTTTTTTTAAAAGTACCTAAAAAATAAGCAATTTTTCTAAAAAAAATTTCAATTGAAATTGTGGGGGCTGGTTAATTAATAATTATTAAAACCGAGCTAAATAGGCCTGTGGCCCATCCGAGGACTTAAAACCGTCCGAGGAGGCCCATATAAGGTTATAAGGGGAACCAAATGAAAAGAGGAGTAGATATCACATAAGATGGGTCCAGTATTCGTCCGATGACAAAATCCTTCTCGGCAATATGTGTCCGAGGACGACCTGAATGCCATATTGTTACAAACACACTTTAGAGCTACATTACCACTAAAGATGGGACATGGGACCAAGGGTAAGAAAGAAAAGATAAACAAATATCTTGAACAACTGCTGCCTCCGCATTAATTGCCTCTCAACCAACTCTCTGGCCGCATTAATGTGGAAGTGATGCCTGAACAGTGATGAAGCAGCTTTACAACTGCTGGTTGAAGGTTCTAGGAAGTGTTGGATGGGACAGGAAGGGATCCCCCGAATCCAACCTACACATGTGTGGTGAAGATGACACCAAGAGGACAGTATATAACATGGAAGAATGCATTGAGAGAAAAGGATCGGAACTTCTAAACAAGTGACGCCTAGAGGAAAATCTTATGAAATAAAGAACTTAGCTTATTTCAAGGAGACATTGATCGTAATATTTGTGCTAATCCATCTAAAAACATGAAGTTTAATTGTTTTTCTTTTGAAGTTAATCTAGTTCTTTTATATCCACGCTCTACAAATTTATTGTTTGAGCCCTTAGCGTTTGAACCCAATACGAGTTTGGAATCGTTACAAATTGAGTCCTTACAGAAATCATTTTAAAAACCATTTTAGGCTGAAACAATCAGAGACTTAGGCTGTGTTTGGCAATATGTAAAATGTTTTCCGAGTGTAAAATGTTTTACGTAAAGAAAAACATTTTCTATTATTTGATTGTGTTGTGGAAATTACACCAGAAAATTATTTCTTGTATTTGGTCTTGGATGTAAAAAATCTATTTTCAAAAAATTTAAGCCCAAGCCAGCCACCCACCGCCACCACCACCAAGAACAAGCACAACCATCACCACCCACACAATATCCAGATCGGGAAGAGGGAAAAAACTGCCACCACCACCACAGAAAATCCACCATCCATACAAAACCCATCACCACCCATACAATATTGACCACCACCCACACAAAACCCACCAAAACACCACCACCCACACCGCACAAAAACCACCAAAACACCACCACCCACACCACCACAACAACAACAAAATTAGAGATCAAACAAAACGAAAATCAGACACAAAAATAAGTGGGGGGTTTGGTTCGGGTTAAAGAGAAAAAGTGAGATGAGAGAGAGAAGACCACTGGGGAGTGGTATTGCTTGGGGTTTGCTACAAAAGGAGGGTGAGATCCAGCCGTGAGTGAGAGTGGAAAAGAGGGTATGGTTCTTGAGTGAAGGCACTAGATCGGTGACATGCAGTGTCCGATTCGACCTTGGTTGGAGGCAGATTGGCGAGAGAAGGCAAGTGGGCACGGGCTTGACCGTCGATGGACACAAGCTTGACCTTGGGTAGCTCTCTCCCAAGTTCCTTTGGCTTGGTGTGAATCTATGAGGAGAGGGATGGGCCAGTGAGAATGAGGGATCAGGGGCGGCTTGATGCATTTGGAGGCCTAAAGCGAAAATTGATTATCTTATTTTAGATACAAAATTATTACTAATTAACATGAACTACGTAGAATTTTTTTTCTTTTTTTAGAAATTTTATAGACAGAAAAAATTTGACAAAATTTTTCATACTTGTTGATGTGGCAAATTGATAGTGGTAAGTAAGAGTGGTGTTAGTGGTAGACTTAAATGAGAATTAGTAAAAGTTTGCTAACTGAACTCTTATTATTATTCTTTTTTTTATTAGAAGTGCAACATTTAAAATATTTTTTACAACAAATCCTAGGTTTTAAATTGGTTTTTGTTTTCTATTTGAAAATATCATTATAATTATTTTTTTGCCATCAATAATAGACTGTAATAACCTACTACTTAACATTAGTTGCAAATGTGTTGTAAAAAATATTGTGGACATTGTATTTTTCTCTATTTCTTATTTGTTTTTCATATGATAAAAAAAATATTATTTTATTTATTGATTATAAATAACCCTTGTAAGAACCAAGTATAAGACTTCTGGGCCTTAGATCACTTGGGCTCACAATTTATTTGTAGTGGGCTTGAGGATTTTCTACTATGGGTCGTTCTCGGCGGAGAGACTCAAAGCAACGCCCAGTTGATATTCACTCACTTGACTGTTTTCTCTCAAATTTTCTGAACCCTTTCTTCTCCCAACTTTCTTCTATTTATAGTCAAGGTTAGTGGGGAGATTATGATTACAGCCACTGTTAGTGCTACTAAAGGTCCAATATTATTTGATTAAAGTGGATGTTTAGGTGAGAGGGCGGTGCTGCATTTATGATCTTGGAACTTGGTTTCATCTGGACCGATTATGTTCGGCAACTCAGTTTCCTGTGCATACCACATTTTCCCGGGAACAGTTCATATACTTGACCGGGAACGTTTGACCGATCACCTCTTGGAACTCAATGCCCTACACTTGTCTGTGCATTAAGGAAGCTTCAAGAAGGGCGCAGGATAACTGGACCTTTCTACTGGGCCTGCGCCCAAGGCCGGTATGGGACTAGGCTCAGGGCCTGTATGGGCCTGGGATCTCGGCGCCGTACAATTGGGACTGGGCCCAGGGCCTGTATGGGCCTGGGATCTCGGTGCCGTACAATAGCCCCCCTTTGATTCATACTCGGTCGCCGAGAAGAATCAAGGAGCTGCCTGGGCCTTTTAACCTCGGGAATCTTTTAGCCTGGGACTTATGACTGTTACTTCTTATCAATATTCATCTCAAAAGACGCGCCGTTTCGCGGCGCCAGGCGCAGTCGTCATTATTGCCTGACGGTTCGTGAACCGAAGCGGCGCGCGAATCGGTTACGCCTGGCATTCGCTGGGTCGCTCGTAAACTGTGCCCATTTATTGCTTGATTAAGCGCTTCTTCTTCCCCCATTTCTTTTTGGCTCTATAAATAGTCCTCCTCTGAACACCATTCCATTTTTCCTTCGCCTGATCTTTAGTGCTTACTCTCTGCCGACCACATTTCTATGCGCTTGCTTGCCCAGTGTTCTTTTCCTCCTTAGAACCCAAAGTAAGTTTTTCTTCCCCTTCCTGTTCCTTCAACTTTATTTCTTTGAGTTCACTTCTGTAGTTTTAGGCGTTATAGATGGGTTACTCTTACTTTATAGAATCCCCGGCTGCTTTGGCTACCTTTAGGAATAAATTTAACATTCCCGATGACGTGGATGTGTCTTACTGTCATGAGAGTGATATTGAACTCCACCGAGGGCAGGGTACAGCCTTCTTTCCTTTGATGTCCATTTTAGAAGGTGGGGTCAGGTTCCCCGTAGATCCCCTCTTGATAAACACACTCACTTACTATGGGCTGTGCCCTGACCAGCTTCCCCCCAATTTTTACCGGGTAGTTAGTTGTGTCAGTAAGTTGAACCACACCTTTAACTTACAGTTAGACCACCATGACATTAACCAAATGTATAGCCTCTGTAGGAGCAAAGCCACCAATTATTACCTAAAGACAAGAGATACACGAGTACGGCTGATATCATGTCTACCTGATTCGAACAGGAACTCCGCCGGGGAGTTCGTTAGGGTGCGCGACAATTGGTTTGCCGGGGAGATCCCTTGCCCCCTTACACGGCGTGAAGTGGGTTCGTACCATCCCCTTCATATAATTGCTTTCCTCCACCTCTTCTTTTCTTCTTATTGGAGTAAAAAATTTTATTATTAGAGACTAATGCGTCACCTGTTCTTTTGCAGACGGCAAAGTGTTTGTGCAGGACCTCAGAGCCGTCCACGCCAAAGATTTAAACTTCGTCCTCCGTTCCGAGATATACGTGCATTGGGACGGACAACTCCGGGCCTCGCACTTGATCCTCGGAGTGGAGCTGGTTTATTCTACTTGGCAGTCTTTCAAGCAGGCACTGATAGTTGACAACCCCCTGCTATTATATATAGACGTCCGGTACGTAAACTTTTTGCCGCCGAAGCTTACAACCGGGGAAGCGAGGGAGTTTGGTCGGCGGTTTACTTGCGCGGACGAGCTAGCCCCTTTGCGAGACGAATCCGCAGAACAAGCATCCCGGCGCCTCAGGGAGATAGCCTATGAAGCCATACAGCAAGCAGACCAAGCGCAAGAGCAGCCCATTCCCGAGAATCCAGCTGCCGTGCCTCAACAGCAAGTGATAGAAGCAGCTGCCCTGCTGGCTGAAACTATCCAACCTAGCGGAAGGATGGTATCAAGGAAGGTGATGACGATAGAACGGTTCGTGCCCGGTGCCCGGCAACCCAATCAGCCCCCGCCTTCCCAGGCCCGGGGTCAAGCGCCTCAGCCCCCACCCTCCTCACAGGCCGGACGTGCCCGAAATAAACAAAAAGTTACCGATCAACCTTCCACGGGCCCGGGAGATGCCACTGTCCAGACTCCTCCCCGACCAACAGGTGGAATCGTTATCCACGAGCCGCCAACCGAAGCTGGCACGGAGGGCGCGTCCTCCTCCCAAGTGGCTCCAGCGTGGGAGCCAAAGTTCCTTCTGGACGGCAAGCCATTGCCCTCAACTGCCTGTATTCGGATGTGGGATAAGGGCGAGGGCGGCCGTATTGCCCAAACTTTGGCTGAAGCTCTCCAACTTCCCGAGGACGTGCATGCTTTTGAGGAGGGATCCGAGGAGTCTGTGGGGCGCCGGTTAGAGTGGTACGCCATTGCGGTAATTCTTTTGTTTATCTACTCCTTTATATAGATTTCCTTTTGCTTCTCTTCTAACCTTTGTGCTTGCTAGGCCGCTCAAATGGCTCACATTGTGGCTGCCTGGGCATGGGAGCTTGCCGAGGAAAACGAGCGCGAGAAGAAGGCGCGGGAGTCAGCGGTGAAAACGGCTAAGGAAAAGCTGAAGGCTGCTGAGTCTGCTGAGAAAAAGGCTGCTGCTGCGGAGAAGAACCGGGCATTGGCCGAGAAGAGGTATGCGGAGCTCCTGACTCAGCAAAATGAGACGGAGGTCAAGCTAGCCCAAGCCATCAGCCTTAACACCTCCAATGCCGAGGAGATTGCTGACCTCAGGGCAGGCTTGGCGGCCGCGGAGCAAAAATGGTACGATGTCGGTTTTGCTGATGCCGAAAATTCCGCAGAGCCGGTGGTGGCTCGGGCTCGGAATATGGGTTTTGAGGCCGGGTGGTTTGCCGCTCTCCAAGCAATGGGAGTTCCCGAGGATTCGCATCTGAAAGACCCCGGCCAAATTCCATTCCCGAGCCCTGCACCTGCCGCCCAGGATGCCCCGGTTGCTATTGACGAGGAGGAGACGGCCAGTATGAGGGAGCTGGTTGAACAAATCGATGCTCACGCTGAGCCCGAGGAAATGGAAGCCACCAGTATCCCGACTGTGCAGGAGCTTCTCGGTGAGGACCTGCCTTTCCCCTTGACCGTCCAACAAGAAGTGACACCGCCGACCCAACCTCCCAGCTGATTTTACTTTTATTTACTAGCTTATTTTTATTTTGTTGGTTTTATTTGCCTATGTCACCGGGATGTGGTGACTGAACAATTGCCTTAATTTGTTGGTTTTATTTGCCCACGTCACCGGAATGTGGTGACTGAACAATTGCCTTAATTTGTTGGTTTTATTTGCCTATGTCACCGGGATGTGGTGACTGAACAATTGCCTTAATTTGTTGGTTTTATTTGCCCACGTCACCGGGATGTGGTGACTGAACAATTGCCTTAATTTATTGGTTTTATTTGCCCACGTTACCAGGATATGGTGACTGAACAATCGCCTTTATTTGTTTAATTAGTAGTCCGTTTTCTTTTTCCGTTTCAATTTGTTGAATGAATTTATATCTATTTATGTGTTTTGCTTGAATCATGCCAGTGCTATGGCCGCTTAACAGAATGGTAATCCCGAAAACCTGTTGTGCGGCACTTTGGATAATTTGAGAGCGCTAATGGACTTAGTATTTGTAAAAAGGTTAGGTTTTCATCAGGCTTTGGTTTAACCGAGAATCGTGTTTTCGTCCTTAGAGTATTCGCTTGTAAGGTTTCCACCTGTTCGGAGATTTGAGTTTAACCGAGAATCAAGTTTCTGACCTTAGAGATTTGTTTGTAAGGTTTCCACCTGCTCGGCGATTTTGATCGAGCCGAGGGTCAGGTTTCTGTCCTTAGAGATTTATTTGTAAGGTTTCCACCTGCTCGACGATTTTGATCGAGCCGAGGGTCAGGTTTCTATCCTTAAAGATTTATTTGTAAGGTTTCCACCTGCTCGGCGATTTTGATCGAGCCGAGGGTCAGGTTTCTGTCCTTAGAGATTTATTGGCAATTCTCTTGGTGTGCGGTTACGGAGTCAAAAACAACATATACAAAAAAAGTTCATCATGCTCTTAATTTCAATGGAATACAAGTTCTGGCTTACACCGATGATTATGCGTAGAATTTCTTCAAGTTCTTGGCGTTCCATGGTCAGGGGAGCGGCCTCTCGTTAAGGTCTTCCAAGTAGTAGGCCCCTGCACCCGCGATGGCTGTGACTCTGTATGGTCCCTCCCAACTCTGAGCAAGCTTCCCTGCAGCTATGTCCCGCATGTTCCCCACTACCCTTCTTAACACTAGTTCCCCGGCACTAAATTCCCTGCCCTTTACATTTCGGTTGTACCTTTGGGCCAGCTTCTGCTGATACTCGGCAAGTCGTACGGTCGCGGCCTCCCTGCATTCTTCTAGCCAATCCAAATGCTCCATCATCAGGTCGGCATTCTGTACGGGGTCAAACCCGGTGACCCGTGCACTGCATAAGCTCACCTCGGTTGGTATCACTGCTTCTGCTCCGTATGTCAGAGAAAACGGGGTTTCCCCCGTGGATCTCCTGGGGGTCGTGCGATAGGCCCACAATACACTGGGTAACTCTTCTGCCTATCTTCCTTTCGCTCCATCCAACCTTCTCTTGAGCCCGTTCAAAATAGTCTTGTTTACTGCTTCAGCTTGGCCGTTGCTTTGTGGGTATGCCGGGGTTGAATACTTGTTCTTGATGCCGAGCTCGCTGCAAAAGGTCCGAAAAGCGTTGCTGTCGAACTGTAGCCCATTGTCTGTCACTAGCGAATTCGGCACCCCAAACCTTGTAACTATGTTTTTCCATACAAATTTTTTCACGTCAGTATCCCGGATATTAGCCAAGGCTTCAGCTTCAGACCACTTTGTGAAGTAATCTACAGCCACCAATACAAAACGGCGGTTCCCCGTTGCTAGAGGGAATGGCCCGAGGATGTCAAGCCCCCATTGTGCAAATGGCCACGGGCTGCTGACAGGATTTAGACGTCCTGCAGGCTGATGGATCATTGGGGCGTGCTTTTGACACTGTTCGCAACTCCGAACGTATTCGGCGGCATCCTTCTGCATCTGTGGCCACCAAAACCCCTGTGTCATCGCTCTGTGTGCTAAAGATCGTCCCCCAGCATGCCCACCGCACACTCCCTCATGCAGCTCGGTCATAAGCTCTTTGACTCTTTCGGGATGTAGGCACAAGAGGTAAGGGCCTGCGAAGGACCTTCGGTACAACTTTCGGTCCGAAGACAGCCAGTACCTGGGAGCCATTCGTCGAATCTTGTTGGCCTCTGCCTCATCCTCTGGAACTTTATCTTCGGCAAGGAAGTCTATGATCGGGTTCATCCAACATGGACCAACCACTGCCACCTGCGCAACCTCTACTCCGGCCTGGTCGGGAACACTCTTCACACAGATGCTTGGCTCCCTTACAAGTTCTATCGTGATAAGCCTCGGCGTGTCCTCAGTAGCCGATGAGGCTAACGTGGCAAGAGAGTCAGCGTGCTTGTTTTGTGACCGGGCTACCTGGGATATCTTTACCATTCCAAACTGACCGATAATCTGCTTTGCCGAACTTAGATAAGCTTTCATTCGGGGGTCCCGAGCCTCGAAGTCCCCAGTGATCTGATAAACAACCAGCCGAGAGTCCGAGTAGATCTCTACGTCCTTTGCGCCCAGATGCAATACTGCCCTCAACCCAGCCAGTAGGGCTTCATATTCGGTTTCGTTGTTCGAGGCTTTGAACCCCAATCTGAAGGAGTGTTCCAGTCGTATACCCTCAGGGGTGATTATGACAATACCAGCCCCGGCCCCCATAGCATTTGATGCGTCGTCCACAAATAACCTCCATGGGCGAATCTCCGCACTACAGATTACCTTGCTTTCATTCTTGGGTGTAAATTCTACGATGAAATCAGCGAGAACCTGTCCCTTCACCGAGCTTCTAGGTCGGTATCTTATGTCAAACGATCCCAACCGAGTCCCCCATTTGGCAATCCGCCCTGTGAAGTCGGATCTCTTCAACAGTGACTGCAATGGATACTCGGTGAGGACGAACACTGTGTGTGCCTGGAAGTAATGTGGTAACTTCCTCGTGGCATGCACCAGAGCCAAAACTAACTTCTCAAGAGGCAGGTACCTTGTCTCGGCATCGACCAAGGTTTTGCTCACGTAATACACCGGCATTTGCACTCCCCGGTCCCTTAGCAACACAGCACTAACGGCATGATCGGTGACTGCAAGGTAGATAAACAGATCCTCCCCGGGCTCTGGGGCCGTCAACCTCGGTGCCTTTGCCAAATATTCCTTTAGTTCTCGAAAAGCTTCATCACAGCTCTCGTCCCATCGAAACCCCTTCCACTTTTTCAAAAGCTGATAAAACGGCCGGCAGCGATCTGCAAACTTGGAGATAAATCGGTTCAGGGCGGCTAACATTCCAGTGAGCACTTGTACCTCTTTGGGATTGCTTGGTGGTTTGAGGCGGTTCACGGCTTCTATTTGGTCGGGGTTAGCTTCTATTCCCCGAGTAGAGATCAGATATCCCAGGAACTTACCAACCCCCACTCCGAAAGTGCACTTCTCGGCATTCAGGCGCAATTTGTGCCGACGTAGTATCTCGAACACTCCCCGGAGATCTTCGGTATGCTGTGACTCAATTCTGCTTTTTACCACCATATCGTCGATATAAACTTCAACCGTGCATCCAATTTTTTCTCGGAACATTCTCGTCATCATTCGTTGATACGTAGCCCCGGCGTTCTTCAATCCAAACGGCATGACCTCGTAGTGATAGTTTGCATTCGGGGAGATAAATGCTGTCTTTTCTCGGTCTTCGAGCGCCAAGGCAATCTGGTGGTAGCCTTGGAAGGCATCTAGGAAGCTCATCCTCGGGTGCCCGTATGTTGCATCTACTAGCTGGTCAATCTTGGGCATCGGGAATGGGTCCTTGGGACATGCCTTGTTCAAGTCTGTGAAATCCACACAAACTCTCCATTTCCCGTTCTTCTTCTTTACCACGACAGTGTTTGCCAACCACTTCGGGAAGAATATCTCCTTTATGGCTCCAGCCTCCTTCAGCCGCTGTACCTCCAGGTTTACTGCATCGACGTGTTCTTTTGACGCTCTTCTCGGTTCCTGCTTCTTCGGGGGGAATAATGGATCCACGTTGAGTCTGTGGACAATGAACTCGAGATCTACGCCGGGCGCTTCATACGGGCTCCATGCGAAAACATCTATGTTCTGCAACAGGAACAACAACATCTCTACCCTTTCCCGGTCATTCATGCTTGTACCTATCTGGAAATATCTGTCAGTATCTGAGAGAATTCTTACCTTCAGCACCTCCTCGGCAACGTTCGCCCCAGTTTCCCCTTGGGGTTTCTGTAGTTGTTATAAATTCTCTTTCTCGTTTTCCTCAGTTTGACCGAGCTGTTCCTTCTCCCACCTGACCGCAGCTACAAGGCACTGCCTCGCCACCTGTTGGTTCCCCCTTACCTCGGCAACTCCATTCTCAGTAGGAAATTTTACTTTCACATGAAGGGTGGACGGAACAGCCCCCATGGCGTGAATCCACGGCCTTCCCAGGATTGCGGTGTATGGTGCGAATGATCGGACTACTATAAACGTAACTATAACTCCCTTGCCTTCCATGTCCACTGGGAGAGAGATTTGCCCCTCGGGAATTACAACTCTCCCGTCAAACGAGACTAACGACGAGTCATACTTTGCCAAATCCTGGGTCTTTAACCCGAGCCCTTCAAAGAGGTCCGGGTACATGACGTCAGCCCCACTTCTTTGATCAATCATTACCCTCTTCACCAGGAATCCGCCTATCCGGGCTGTCACCACCAAAGCATCGTCGTGGGGTTGGACCGTCCCTTCCAAATCGTCTTCTCCGAACAAGATGGACAGCCGTCCAACTTTCTTTTTCTTCTTGGATGATTCTCCCTCCGCACAGGCCACTGTCAATACCCTTTTTGCCGCTGCTGCCCTTCTTAGTGCGGCATGGATGACTTCGATTACCCCTAGGGGTGATGGAAGGGGATTCCTTTTCTGTTGGGCGCCCTGCCCGGTTTCTCGGTCAATGGAATCTGCTACAAACTCTTTCAGGTACCCGGCCCTTACTAACTGTCCGAGATGATCTTTTAATACCCGACACTGCTCGGTGGTGTGCCCCTTGTCTCTGTGATAGGTGCAGTATAGGTTTTGGTTCCTCCGAGATGGGTCGTCCCCCCATTTTGTTCGGCCACCTGAAGAATGGCTCGTTTTTGATCCGTTCCAAGATCTTGTGCACGGGCTCTTTAAACACCACATTAACCCCGTCGATCTGCACCTCTGGTTCTTGCATTCTGAAGTCTCTTTTCGGTTTCGTCGGCAAAATGCTTTGCTGAGATCTCCCCACTAAAGGAGCTTTCCCCCTGCTTTGCAGCCGGTCATCCTCCAGGCGTTTGTACTCCTCTATGCGTCTCATCAGTTGCCTCATATCCTCGGGGGGTCTTCTCGTCAGTGACTCCCGTAATTTAGAATCTTCAAGGAGCCCCATCCTGAAGGTGCTTGCTGCAATTTTCTCGTTTCCTTCACCAATCTCGTTGTAGAGTTCCCAGTATCGGCTAGCATAACTCCGAAGGGTTTCCCCGACCCTCAACTTCATGGAAAGTAGTGCGTCAACCGGCTGTTGCACTCGGCTGCATGTCACGAACCTGCTGTCGAATTCTTGAATCAGCTCGGCGAAGCTGTGTATAGAACCCTTCCGCAGCCCATTGAACTATCTCAGTGCAGTAGAGCCGAGACTAGAGGGGAATACTTTACACATCAATGCATCGTTGTGCACATGCAAAGACATCATGTGGATGTAATGGCTAACATGCTCCACGGGGTCTGTCCTCCCCTCATACGAATTGAATGGTGGTCGTGTGAATCTACTCTGCATTGGGGCCCGTTCAATTTCATCGAAGAATGGTGACCGAGCCGCCATCCGCAAGGCTCGGCTCATGGCGTCCATGGCGGCATTGTGGTGCAGTCGTTCCTCCGGCGATTCTGATCCTTGGTGATCGTAACCATGCGAGCGTGAACGGTTCCGCCGATGACGTGGTTCCCGTGGTTGCCGGTTTGACTCTTGGGAACGTGATCGGTCTCGGGATCGCTGCGTACTAGATCGGCTGGAGCCCTCACCCTGGACGAAAGGGGTCGAGAGCTGGAGCGGTTACTGCCGATGCGCCGAGACGTCTGAAACCGTCCAGTGTGTCTGAGCCGACCCCTCTCCCAATCCGGACCTTTCCTCCCCTCTTGGGTGCTCCCTATCTTCCCGCCGTTTCTGCCTTCTCTCCCTCCACGTTGACCCCCAAGAAGATCCCATGGAGCCGCTCGGTGCACGCTCTGCTGAACGCTCCTCAGACATTCCTATCGTTTGAGTCTCAGTCGAACCACAGCTTTGTAGGAGTGTCCCACAGTGGGCGCCAATTGTAAGAACCAAGCATAAGACTTCTGGGCCTTAGATCACTTGGGCTCACAATTTATTTGTAGTGGGCTTGAGGATTTCCTACTATGGGTCGTTCTCGGCAGAGAGATTCAAAGCAACGCCCAGTTGATATTCACTCACTTGACTGTTTTCTCTCAAATTTTCAGAACCCTTTCTTCTCCCAACTTTCTTCTATTTATAGCCAAGGTTAGTGGGGAGATTATGATTACAGCCACCGTTAGTGCTACTGAAGGTCCAATATTATTTGATTAAAGTGGATGTTTAGGTGAGAGGGCGGTGCTGCATTTATGATCTTGGAACTTGGTTTCATCTGGACCGATTATGTTCGGCAACTCAGTTTCCTGTGCATACCACATTTTCCCGGGAATGGTTCATATACTTGACCGGGAACGTTTGACCGATCACCTCTTGGAACTCAATGCCCTACACTTGTCTGTGCATTAAGGAAGCTTCAAGAAGGGCGCAGGATAACTGGACCTTTCTACTGGGCCTACGCCCAAGGCCGGTATGGGACTAGGCCTAGGGCCTGTATGGGCCTGGGATCTCGGCGCTGTACAATTGGGACTGGGCCCAGGGCCTGTATGGGCCTGGGATCTCGGTGCCGTACAACCCTATTGGTTAAAATTTGGGGGCATTTTTTTTACTTAAGACCTTAGGCGACCGCATCTCTTGCTCTACCATTCAGTCGACCCTGTGAGGGATAGGTCGGCGGAGTGGCTTGCATGCACGATGGCAAGATTGTGTGTCGAGGGGTGGCAGAACCCATCACTGGTAGTACCCTCTCTGGGTTTTCTCTTTGAGCTCTCTCTCTCTCTCTCTCTCTCTCTTCAGATTTTCAGTTCGTAAAACTGAGTTTGAAGGTAAATCGCGTGTGTAATTCATTTTATGGTTCTGGGGGTTGAATTTTACAGCCAATTAAATGGTTTTCAATTTGACCAAATTTTATGTGTGCAACCAAACACATATCAGGATGTAAAATATTTTCCCAAATCTATTTTTAGCCTAAACAAACACTGACTTATATGAAAAAGTAATTCTTTCAAATTTCGAGAATAAGATTTTTAAATGAAAATAAAAGTAATAATAAACTATGTGTGAATGATGTTATATATATGCTCATGCATACGTAAGAGATTATACAAAGTTGAGTATATTATACGTGTGTGTACGCACGTATGAATTCACTGATATTCCTAATTTAAAATGCCACCCCTAAGTCATTTTGTAGTTTCGAGAGAGACAAAAAGAGAAATCCATATTAGGTCAATGGCTCATACTTCATTCTTACTTGTGACTTGTGAGAAATTATAAGCATTATCTTAGTCTACTGTTTAGATATTTTAATATTTTGATTAGTATTTTTCAAACTTTGATCTGGAAAAAGTTATTTTTAAAGGTTACAAGTAAGAAACTTGGTTTCTGACCAGTCATACAAGCTTCATAAAAAAAAATTGGAAAAACAACTCAACCAAAAGGTATAGCAGCCACAATGTAATAGATTATGGAGGAATTTTCAATTTAAAATTCTCACAACCTTGAGACTTTTGGCTACATTAGGGTTATTCTACTGGACTAGCTCCAGGCATTTCTTTTAGCAATATTAAATTGTTAATCATTAGGATTTGGATTTCTTGGCTTGTGCATACATTAACCTATTATTTCAACTTTCAAGTAAGATTTTGTTACTACTCATAAGATTGAGCTTTAATTATAGCCTTTTCAACCCATGAACGAATGCTCTGTACCTAGGCCTATTTACTTGATTTGCTACAAATTCCGGTTGTATGTGCCCCAAAACTTAGCAGGCAATCTGCTAGCTCTCCCTCAAGCATAGACTGTTTAAGAAAGTTTTGATACTAGTTTTAAAAGAAATATAAAAGTTTGTCAAAAAAAGTATACACCCCATGTTATTATAAGGAGGAATTTAATGGGGGTGTCTTCAAGATGCTGGCAAGAGGTTTTAAATCCAGGATCTTATGGATATCATAAGGTATTGGAAACTACTAAGCCAACCACTTGAGATTAACTTTCCCAACTTGAAATATATAAGAGCATTTGTATCAGTTCGTGTAAAAATTCATGTCTATTTTAGTATAAGAACTTACTTTTTCTATTTTTATATACTCACTTTTCAAAAAACCCTACATCATATTATCTATTTTACATTACATTTTATTAAAATAACAAATTTTCTTTATTTTTTTAATTATTTCTCTTTCTTCACACACAACAACCACCATCAACTCTTTTCTTTCATACTTAAGATATGAAAAGAAAGAATAAACAACTAAATGCAAGATGAATAATGTTAATGTAAATTTTTTTACACAATTATATACGGACTGATGTAAATTATTTTTAGACAAAATTGTGTAAATTTTATACATTTTTCTGCTTGTCTCATAGTATGGTATTAATTGCGTAACATCAATCGATCTCCACAAAACTAATGCCTAAAGGCGCAAGGGATTGGTTTTTTCTGGGTTAGATAAGGACCCATTGGTTGAAAATTGACTAGCTAGATAGGATAAGGATGAGACTATGTCACCAATTTGGTTGAGTAATTGTTGAAATATATAGGATTATTTGGTTGATTAATTAATCTTTATTAAATAATTTAGGATTATTTATATATTGATTGTTTGGCCGAGTAATTAATCTTTATTAAATAATTTATGAAGTCTTTCAGAAATGCTTGGCATGGACATCACAAATTTACATTCTCCTATTATCCCAATCTCAATTAATCGGCAAGCCGAAGAAGAAAAGAAAAAACAATTGTAACAGCTTGCTGAATTTGGAACTAAAATTAAAAGTTAAAACACATACACATTTTTTTATTATCAATTTGAATAACTTCCAGTTTTTTCTAATGCAAGTTTTGCAATGCCATTTTTCTTATGCTAAAACTACTCAATAATTTATTGCACTCCAAATAATATATACCAGCTCTAAATTAGGTGGACGACAAGTAGAAAGAATATTCTGTCTAATTCTAAACTTCAATTGTGCATATTATGATCAAGTGCACAGTAAGGAAACTTACTTCAACAAATTGGTCGTTGCATTCAATAGAAAACAGGAAGAAATTACAAATTATGTTAATTATTGATGGCAATAGTGTAACAAAAAGCTGTTATATTAAGGATTTAAAAAAAAAAAAAAAAAACATCCAAGTCAATGTGTTAAGTCTTGGACATGAAGGAAGCAAAATAAGAAAATGAATATCGTGCACCGATATGGAATTGTAAAGAAGTCAATTTCTACAAGAGCTTCCCACTGATATTATTGTTTTATCTGTACATATTGGTGTGAAATCATTGTAAGATTTAGATAATAATATAGTAGGTGATGCAAGCTCTCAATTGTCAATGGTTGTCGACATTTTATACGTGATAAATTATGGACTTTATTGTACTAAGTCAACAATACTATATCCGCCGAAAAATGAAGAAGGAAAAAGGAAATCAAAACAAAACAAAACTTTCCAAATATATATATATATATATATATATATATATATTTTTGTTGAGAAACAACAAATATTTAATTATAAATAAATAAATAAATTAATAGCTTTCACCTTATAGAATAATAGTGTTCTCAGAGAGTACCATTGATTGGTTTGTTGACAATACTAGGGCACTTGACCTCGTTCAAAAAAAGGAAGGAACAAAAATCTTAAAACTAAAGCCTTATGTTGAATTTTGATGGCATTGATATGGATGGGTTCAGGGTTGGCTTTATGCCTAGACTTTAAAGGCTCCAAAATTGTGATAAGATGTGAGGGACACAAATTTTTTCACAGTTTTTGAAAACGAAAATTTAAAAACTATTGATGTGAGAAATGAAATAACACTACTTTCACATGAGTTTACTATTAAAATCACTTTTATCGGCCCTAATCATAATATGTCATCCCATTAGTTGTGAAAAGAAATTATGAAATTTTTTGCATCTTTAGACCTTTTAAAAAAAATAGGTAGGAAGTGGACCTTTTGTTTATCACCTGGGCCACCTCTAAGAAAATTCTTAAAATATTGGAGTGATAAAAATTGAATCCAATTGAAACCTTAAATTTTTTATATTAAAAAAATACAAGAAAATTGAAAAAGTACTTTTAAGAATTAAGATCGATTATGTTAAAAAAAAAAAGATTAAGCAAATTATATTTTGTGAGTTAAAAAAGAGATGTTACTAAAATCTAAATACAAAAAGCAAGAAAATAGTTTTTAAATAAAAACTATAATATAAAAATTTATATTTAAATTTATCACCTTATGTAGTCCTCAAATTGTATTGAACCAGACCAGTCCTAGAGGGGTTTTTTCCCTTTCACACTCACACAACAAACAGTTAAAGAAGTACCACATGTTACATCTCATTCAAACTTCTTTAATTCCTACTCTCTCCTTTTTTTGCTTCCGGGTTCTTTGATTCCTACTTTGGAGTGTTCTAACGTGGTCAAATTCATTGAGAATTCTTACTGAGGCCTAAGAATTCGAGTATTATAAATAAATAAATCTAAATAACACAGCTTTTCTGATCAATTTGGCCTAGCTAGAGACTACTCGAGCAATCTCCTCTTTTATCTGGGAGAGCTTTACTCTCAGCTGGGATAGCTCAAACATTTTATTTTGGATTCATTCATTCTTGTCTTCCTATATTGATTGGACCCTTAAAAATGAACATTTTTTTCACTGTTTTTCACAAAGCTGTCCTAAGTTTATTCCTTACTAATTGTAATTAATTAACCTCACATATTGCTTGTGCCCAGTGAAATCAATTCTGGAGCAGGCCTTTACTTTGGTCAACCAAAGGAGTCATCAGCTGCATCAGCAAGATAACATAGTCATTTACGATAGTTTATCCTTTTTGTTCACGCCTCTCTTGAGGCATCTTTTGGGATTTTTTTTTTTTTTTTGTTGTTGCTAAATGTAGAAAAATACATTTTAAACTCCTGTTCACACGTAAATAAAAATAATATTCCCTGTTTTAATCAATAAAATAAAGACTAAAAGAAGTCATTTTTAAATATAATTGTCTACTAAAAATATATATCTAAGTTGTCGGTTGAATCATGGAATATTAATGACTTGGAGGAATCTTGGTATAAAATAAGTAGAGATTAAAAATGGTTCTGAAATTCACATTAAAAAAAAAAATGGTTCTGAAATTATCATATCTTTAGTGAAGTATATGGAACTTTGATACAAGCCTAATACGTAATTGGGCCATAAAAATTCTTATTTGGCAGGTGCACTATTGTGCAAATTGGTTGGCAAACTACAATTTTAATTGCTTACAGTTGATTCTAAAAATAAAATAAAATAATAATAATGATAATAATAATTTTGCTTATAGCTTACTTACAAAACCGACCACTTATTCAGCCATAACTATAGGAACCTAGTTATCAGTTTGTGATTGGGCTTGCAAGACCTCTGTTTAGTTGGGCCTAGGCCTTTCTTTATATGGCAAATTGGAAATAGATCATATGTTGTATCAAATTATAGTTCAATTAGAGGAACATTTGACATCAAATTATATTCCAATTATTTTTTTTTTGACAGGAAATTATATTCCAATTAAAAAGATACCTGGCAGGCTGGCACAATGTCAAAGTAAAATTATAATCTAATTTAATTTTTTATTGTACTTCCACTTTAATATATTATATATATGATGCAAGAGATCAAACCGAACTACACCTTCTCCATTTATATAAATTTTTATTGTGCTTCCACTTTAATATATATTATATATATATATATATATATATATGATGCAAGAGATCAAAGCGAATTACACCTTCTCCATATATATATATATATGCTTCCAGTTACACCTTCTCCATTTAAAGTAAAATTATAATCTAATTTAATTTTTTATTGAGCTTCCAAGATTAGGGAGATTTATTGTGCTTCTGTTTAAAATAAAATACCATTAATTCTATGAGTTTGAGGTAGTGAATTTAAGGCACCATGTCGCTCTCTTGAGACAATACACGTAGTCTACGGAGCTTTTCGGTGTAATAGACTAAACAATTTTGTATGCTACCCCAAGATACAATAAGTCCTGCCACCAAGTTGTATATCCTAAGTTTCTAACAAATACAGTACTTGTAGGATAAGAAACTCTTTATAGAAAACAATGTCTAGATATTAGGATAAAATTGAATCAATTGATGCATATATATATATATATATTTATATTTATATATGGTGGAATGGTTGAGGAGGGAGTGACTTTAAAGCTGGCTGACAAAGTTTGAAAGCTAAAAACATATATTACAAAAAAAAAATATTGATAGCTCTAAGACACTTCCTTTGACCACGTATATAATTAATTAATTATTATTTTTTTTAGAGTTTAAACCTATGGTGTCCGCTCTCTATAATAGTTCTTTTATTATCAAATCGAGACACTAGTTAATTTTTAGCGTAAACGGGAATTGAACCTCAAATCTCTTATTCAACTATCAGAAACTTTACCAATTAAGCTAACTGAAACCTACACCATGTATATAAATTAGTAGTGGGAAAGTTCATAAAATGCATTGTGGTCAGAATTGATTCAATCACATAAACAAATTTTGCCAACGTTTAGGACAAAATTGAATATTAATTCAAATCTTGACAATCAATGATAGGTTTGAGTGTTTAACAGCCAGCCACTAACATTCAAAAAACTTGCCAACTAAAAAGGGAAATATTAATATTATTATTTTTGCATGTGTTCTAATAAGTATTATTGTTTACTCAAAAAATAAAGGGGAAAAACAAATGGCCAATAACTTATGACTATTTAATATATATTGTTTTTTTTATTTATACAAATATATACATTATTGGGAAATTATTGTATACTCCCGGAGTACCATAAATGTGTACTCCCTCCTCTCACATGAATGGTGAGTCCCACTAATTAAATTCATTGTAGGACCCACCATTCATGTGAGAGGGAGGAATACACATTTATGGTACTCCAGGAGTACCTAATAATTTTCCTATAGTTGAATGTTAATGTATATAATAGGAAATAACTCACACATTGAAAACAAGGCTCTAAAGAGATATTATTATTTTGTATTTGAATTCCAATTTTAGCAAAGAAACCGATTTTGCCATCAAAGATGAAAAGTATATTTCATCAATTCACATAAGTAGGCATTTAATCAATATTTAAAATAAATTATAATATATTTTAAAAAATACTCCAACAATGTAAGTCCTTACAAATGTGCTTTACCTGAAAATCCAATTTGTCCAATTTTTAGGCCACATTTTTGCCAAAAATATATATGATAAAAATTTAAAAACAACAACTGAAGTTTAGAATTTTTAGTCAACAACAATTATCCTTTGTAGTTGCGCTTGCGCGGTCAAAAGACTCGGAACCTTTCCTAATCTGTATGAAGCCGGTGTATTTGGATATAACTTTTACTAATTTTTTTTTTTATAAAAAAAATTGACTCAAATATAATTATATTTTAAAAAGTGGAATTTTACAAAAAGAAAATTCTATGCATTAATAAATAAATTATAAAAATTACCAAACATTTACCTAATAATAAAAAATATTATAAATATTACAAATTTTACTGTGGAAACTTACCAGAACCATTTAAGTAATATAATGAAATAAATATATTTTGAATATATTTTTTAAATAAATGATTTATTATTTATTAAAAATGCATCGTTTAAAAATAAAAAATCGCAATCATCCAAAAAATTATTGTTTTTTACTCTGCGTGGCATATATATATATATATATATATATAATATCAATGGGTTTCAGTCTCCAATGTTCTTTATCTCAGTGAATACATATCACCTGGGATTTGCTCAAAAAAAAAAAAATTATATATATATATATATAGAGAGAGAGAGAGAGAGAGAGAGAGAGAGAGAGAGAATTTTATAGTAAACTATTTTAAATAACATTTATGAAAAAATGAAAATATTATCAATTTTTTTAATTGTTCATAAAATGTTTTTAAAAATAAATGATCAATGTGTACTCGGATCCATATATATCACCTGGGTTCAGTTTCCAAAATTCAATCCCTTGATGATACTATCCATGAGTTGGTTCCACGTAAGTCTTAAGTGTAATCCGTATGTTATTAATTTTGATGATCAAAGAAGTCAAAAGAGAGTAAAAAATCATTGACTGTGAGAACAAGAAATCCTACACGCATGGCATGGGATAACTGACCCACAAACATTCAGGATGAGATTTAAAGGGTATTATTGGGATGAGGAAAATGTCAGCCTACGCAATCTTCTAAAACTTAATGAAATGAAAAAAAATCCAAAACCCAAAAGTACATGAAAAGGACAGCTTTATTGGAATTGAGAAGAACTAAACTCTTTTTCCAGTTCAGTCCACTATCACAGAGCCAAACATCATGAACAGGTTTCTATACTGTGGAGTTATGAGGGCTAAAGCTTACCAAAAGGGTCTCAGTTTCTTCAATTCTTTCAATCTCTCAAGGTATGTTATTGCTTTTCAGTTTCTGGGTTTGTTGAAAATGTTTGGAATATTGCTTGCTTTGTGTTGCTTTTTGAGAATTTTTGTCATTCAGAATATTGGGTTTGCTTCTCTCTCTATCAAAAAGAAGAAGAAGAAAAAGAAAAGACTGTTGGGTTTGTTTTTGGTGCTGTGAATTGATGGGTTTTGCATTCATATAATTGTTTTAAAAAAAATTTATTTAGAAAAAGAAGAAGAAGAAGGTAATCTGTTTGTAGCTTTGTCGGAGACTATTACAGATGTATTATAGTTTTTACCTTACTTGTTACAGACTGACTCTTGTAGTAGATCCCAAGTAATTGGTATGAGGCATTTATAAAATAGTAAGGTTTGCTGTTTTGATGATTTCTGATACTTCAGTGGTCCGTTGTAACTTGGAGGTGGGTCGTGTTGGGGCACATATATGCTGTTTGGACTCTTTAATTGTGTGCTATTCCAATAAGCAGAATGCATTCTATATCCCCCATTGATTGTGTAGACATTCACATTGAAGCTAATTCATAAAAGTTCTTTTAGTAGCCGTATTTTAATTTTTAGATTGCTTATTTTAGATTCAAGATCATAGACTGAAAATTAAATTGGAATATGATTATGTTTGTCAAACTGGTCATGAGTTCCCCATCTATTTATTTTTTTGTAAATGAAATGCATTTGGAGTCAGAATCCTAGATGGCTTCGGGCCCTTCTACCTCTACAATTTTCAAGGCAGTCCATAAGATAAAACTGTCATGTATTCATACCTCTAATGAGTTTATAAGGTTATTATGGGATCTGTTCCTGATGATTTGATGATTCTTCCTTGGAAGATTTTGTAATATTTGAAAAGATTTGCTTGTGCTGTGGAAGGTTTAGTTTAACTGTTTTCTTATTTGTGCCAAATATATGGGCTCTGAAGTTGATTTACCTGTCACTCTGTATGTTTTATTTCTAGTGGTTTCTCTGATAACAATTTCATCTTTATGGCAGATCTGTTCATTCCATACCCTTTGCTACTGTAGATGTTGAAGAGATATCAGGTTCTCAACCGGCTGAAGTTCACAACTTGGGTAGGTACTGCTACTTCAGGAGTATGTTTTACTCAAAAATCGATGTTTATTATAGATAATGCCCCACAGCTAACAAGAATTGAAAACAAAGAAACAAACAAGTTAACTTTACAAGGATCAGCTAGGTGTAATTCTCTATAATGATTCTCTAGTTGCTTGTTGCTCTGTTTTTAGTTTATATATATGTGTGTGTGTGTGTGTGTGTGTGTTACACCTTAAAAATATAAGTTGAATGTATGAAATATTGATCAATTATCCTGAACCCCACTTTCCCTTCCCTGAAAGAAAGGACAGTTTTGTTGCTTCTACTACTGAAGCTTAGACTCAGCCACTAGAATAATGTTGTTTTCTTTGTCATATCTTAGCTGAATTAGGTTGCCTTGAACTTATCTTTTTTATAAACCCACATTGATCAAGTATTATGAACATAGAATGTTGTCACTTTCAGTGCAGGGTAAATGGAAAACATCTTCAAATTGGAATACACTTTTGGATCCTTTAAATGGAGAGCCATTCATTAAAGTTGCTGAGGTAGATGAAACAGGCATTCAGGTGTGTATCATGAGTAGTTTACAAGTGCTTTATTTTTGAAAAGATCTTCCTCATTATTGAGTGTACATAGAAGCTGAACTTAAGTCCTTATGCTTCATCATGCCATCTTTCCATTTTCCTTCTCTCATAAGTTCAATAATTTTATCTTTGAAATGATTAGCTTTTTTTTTGTTTTTTTTTTTTTTTGGGCTCCATCTTTGACATGCTTACTTATGTTTGCATATTTATCATCTAAATTCTTTCCCAATTGTGATTGGGTTATGCAGCCATTTGTGGAGAGCTTGTCCAAGTGTCCCAAACATGGTCTACACAATCCCTTTAAAGCACCAGAGAGGTTTGTGTTGTTTATTTGGTCTTTGTGTCCTTTTTTCTTCCCCTTGCTTATATATATATATATATATATATATATATGTATATATTGCACTGAGGATACTGTGATTATTTAATACCTGTTTTCTTAAAGAAGACCTTAATAACAATGTTCAATCAAATTAAAACAACTGACAGCAAACCATCTTTTGCAGGTATCTTTTGTTTGGAGACATATCTGTAAAGGCAGCCCACATGCTTTCCATTCCAAAGGTAATGTACTGTAAGGAAAGAGATAATAATTTTTATAAAGTTTTTTCTCTTCTTTGAATTATGAATCAATTGTCTTATTCAGTGTCACATATATTAATTTTTAGTTGTTTTACCAAAGGTATAATAGATAATTTGTCTTGCATTAATTTTTTTTTTTTTTTTTTTCGTACGACTTTCAGGTTTCCGATTTCTTCACTAGGTTAATACAGAGAGTTGCTCCAAAGAGTTACAAGCAGGCTCTTGGTGAAGTTTATGTTACACAAAAGTTTTTTGAGAATTTCTCTGGTGATCAGGTACATCAACATGAAATCACTTTTGAGCCTTTTTGGTGTTGCAAAGAAAAATGGGCTTCTTTAATATTGATATATCTGTTATTGAAAATCTGTTAATTGGTTTCTTCTCATCCAAATAGATTCGATAATGATAAAATTACTGTTAATATTATGCTGCATTTATTATGACCGGCTTATATACTTGAAGAAATACCCTAGACATAATCATAAAACTTTTGTGTAATAAATTGTGTCATTATTCAGCTGTAATCTCTCTAGTAAAGTTGCTAATGAAGTTTTTTTTGCAATTTCTGTTTACAAATTTGGCAGGTTCGTTTCCTTGCGAGATCTTTTGCAGTACCTGGAGATCATCTTGGACAGCAAAGTCATGGTTTTCGTTGGCCTTATGGTCCTGTAAGTTGTTCCCTGCAAATATGATTGATACTAGTAGATTCAAGACCTTCATCAAATTTCTCAATAATTGCTAAATATCGAATTTTTAATAAAGGGAAAAGTTGGGAAATTTACTCCATTAAGAGTAGCTTGTTTGCACTTCAACCAATGATGGTTGAAAAGTTGTCATGGAAAAGAATGTGTTAGGATTATTCTTGAGAGTGTAATAAAGATTTGTAACTAGGATCTTTTATATCTTCATTAGAGCTCTTTAATAGTTTGTTAGATCTTCTTAAGTAATAAGATGCAGTCTGACCTGACTGTTTGAAATATAGACATGAAGTTCTCCTGTGTAGTAAGTGAATCTAATAAGAATTTCATAGTAGGTCCTCTTTTACCGTGCTCTCAGGAAAAAAAAAGTCTAGTTTTTTTAATTAAGCACATGCTGCACAGGAGAAACGGTCATTAAAAAAGAAAAGAAAAAAGGAGATGATTAAAAAAATATTATGGATCTTCGATGTGAAAAAGGCATTGATCTTTATGAGATAGATGCTTTCTCTAATTGGTTTAACCTTTTTTTATACCAGGCATACTATTTTGTCATCTCAACTTATCAAAAAAAGAATAATAATTTAAAAAAAAAAAAAACACTATCATGTCATCTTGATGTGGATTTTGGTTTCATTTTCTGAAAATATTTTCTCCATGTCAAGATGGATACAGACTGTCTCGTCATTAGTTTCTATTCAAGTTTTGGGTGTTCCAGAAATCCTTGTTTCGTCTGAATAGCAGATAATGAATAATTTATATGGTCTCTTAATACTTTGCTAATATAAAAGACTGTGTGCAGGTTGCAATAATTACTCCTTTCAATTTTCCCCTGGAGATTCCTGTACTTCAGTTGATGGGTGCACTTTATATGGGCAACAAGCCTATTCTTAAAGTTGATAGCAAGGTATACCTGTAATCTTTTATGTACTATGGTTGGTGTGAACTTTCTAATTGATAATATATTAATTAGTGCATATGATGTGAGAACTTGTTGCAGTGGGTACAATTGAGAAGAGAATGTACAAATTTCTAATTAAAGAACATCAATGGATGTTCAATGGGAGAGTGAGAAAGAGAGTGAATAATGAGGATGATGCACATGGCTAGCAGAATGATGCTCTAAAATTTGTCTTTTCAGAAATTGGTAGAATAATGCCCAATTACCTACTTTAAAAATACTGTGATGGATTTTCTAAATTATTCTTTTGTATACTGGCATTCCTTTCTAGAAAAGTCTACTATTCTTTTTTTGAGATTTGTCTTATATAAAAATAGTGACTGATAATGTTTCATAGGTGAGCATTGTCATGGAGCAAATGATGCGCTTACTTCATTATTGTGGGTTACCTGCGGAAGACGTTGACTTCATAAATTCTGATGGGAAGACAATGAACAAGATATTATTGGAGGTTAGTTCATTAGATTGACAAATTTTGCTTTCTAATTCTTAATTATATCAGAGCCAGTTACTTTATTCCTGAAGATTTTAATTGCTTGCTTATATGGT
This sequence comes from Quercus lobata, assembly GCF_001633185.2. NCBI lineage: Eukaryota > Viridiplantae > Streptophyta > Magnoliopsida > Fagales > Fagaceae > Quercus > Quercus lobata. Next base: position 15,763,436 of record NC_044913.1, on the reverse strand, counting down.
TTATTATGTGATCAAGCTTGCTCTTAATCACTAGAACTTCTTGTGTATTCAACAACACTGGTGTAGGATTGTTGAATATTTGGTTATAATTTGTTGAAGTTCATTTACTAGACACTTTGGATATTTTGGGTCTCTCTCCCCAACTTGCAATTCTATAAGTGGTTTGTTTTGGTCATGGATTTGATATATTTCCAGTCCCGGAAGCTTCCGTCTTCTTATATTCCATATGTGTTCTTTCAACAGTTTTAACATTAAGTCAGTGAGCTGGACATCTGTACACTCAAAACAGTCAGAATATCAAACTTATGATCTGCTCCTTATCCCATGGTTATATGGTTACATGTATGATATCTAGAAAAGACGAAGTCTTAACACATATAATGGTAGTGTGGTGGAGGCAATTGTGGGGCTGCAGAGGTACTGGACCCTTTGATGGAGGCTTGAATGGGTTTGATGATAGTGTTGGTAATGGACTGTAAAGGCCAAAAAACAAAAAGATAAGGTGCTGTTGGTCCTGACAGTGGCTCAAGAAAACTTTTCTTCTTGGAAAAGTTATAGTTACCTCTAACAGAAAATGCCTTGTACCTTTGATTTTGGAGTTCATTGTCTAATGTCTTTGCCCATTTGTTCTTATTACAGAATTAGCTCCCAGCCATGAATTTTACAATTCTTATAAATGTGCTTTATAACATGTAAATTTGTTAGAAGTGTATATAAAATCAAATTTCATACTTATATTGCTCTTGTAGGGAAACCCACGAATGACCCTCTTTACTGGTAGCTCAAGAGTGGCAGACAAGTTAGCTGTTGACCTTAAGGGTCGCATTAAGTTGGAAGATGCAGGATTTGACTGGAAAGTTCTAGGGCCTGATGTTCAGGAGGTTACTTATCAACAATTTCAATATTAGATTATACAGTTTCAGCTATGTAATTTAATAATAGTCTTGTGGTATGTCTTATGGGTTTTTGGATTGCAGGAAGATTATGTTGCATGGGTCTGTGATCAGGATGCATACGCATGTAGTGGTCAGAAGTGCTCGGCACAATCAATATTATTCATGCATGAGGTTAGCTGTTTGCATTTGATGCTTATTAAGAATGTTCTATTATTAAGGCTGAGAAGATGACTTCTTATATTTCTATCTTGGATTGTGTTTTGTCTTTTATTTCATCCGCATAGATTTGCTCATAGTCACAACATTGTGAATAGGACTTTGTAGTTTGTGACCAACCAATTTCCTTTCATTAATCTTAATAATCTCATTGTTGTCCTTTTGCAGAACTGGTCTAGAACTTCACTTATATCCAAAATAAAAAACCTTGCTGAGAGAAGGAAATTAGAAGATTTAACTGTTGGCCCTGTCCTTACTGTAAGTGTGCTACTTTTCCTTCTATTTTTAATTATCTCATTTATATGATCTTCAAAAATACCACTTATGAAGCATCTAATTAATAGCATTCTTACTACCATCCTGGATGATTTAAAAAGTGCATTTTGGAGTAGCAACATTTGAACTGATAGATTTTTTGGATTGCAAAGTAGAAGTCCTTGAAGAAGCCATTTAATGGTTTTACCTTGATGTGTTCATGATGTGGAGATAATAGGCTTCTGGAATACTGGGCTAAATCTCAAAAGTGGTTGGTCAGTCGGCTTAGGCAATTAACCCTTTAGGGATTTGACCAACCTTTGCGATATTGATCAGAAAAAACCTAGGCAACCTAGACATCTTTCCATGCATATAGGACACTATGAAGTATGGCATATTTATTTGATCCACAGATCTCTTGAAATTTTTTTCCTAATACTATTATCCATTTCATCCTACACATGAGCAAAGCTATTCTGATTGTTAACTTTGCTTTTCTCTTTGGTTGTTGCAGTTCACAACTGAAGCCATGCTAGAGCATTTGAATAAATTGCTTCAGATACCAGGTTCAAAACTACTCTTTGGCGGTGAACCTATAAAGAACCATTCAATTCCATCCATATATGGTGCTATAAAACCAACGGCCGTTTATGTCCCACTTGAAGAAATTATGAAAGAAAACACTTATGAGCTTGTAACAAGAGAGATTTTTGGACCATTCCAGGTAAATAAGATAGGACTCTTTCAGGATAATTATTTTGGTTTTGAATTTTTGGTGTATTACTAAATTTTATTCAACATTTTATGTCAAATTGTTTGTGATCACATACAAGTGTCCTGAGTATATTGGATCACAACATTTTTACATTGGCTATTCAAATTTTAGTACTATTTAAAAATATTAACTTTGCTAGAGCTTAAAGCTGGGCCTGGATACTAAAATCTCTGTGCTGCATCAGGAATTGGGACTAGTGTATCCCAAATAATACTGTACACTCTTTTTTCAGTGTCAGGGCTTGTTCGGTTGCTGAGAATTTTAAATATCGAGAGTTATAAATTCTTGATAGTTTAAACTTACAAGAAATAAAATTCCTGAGAGTTGGATTTTATGTTGTGCAGATATACTTTGAATTTAAATGTTTATACAAAGCTAATACTGTTTGAATTACATTATGGCTCTCTGCTTCAACCTCTATTAAGTGAACTTTGAATGATTTACAATTTTCTACTATGATACTAAGTAGTGGTTAGAAGCACATGGATTAAACTTTGAAGTTTCACAAATATATTACAGTAGTTACATACAAACTGAAAAGATTGTGCAGTTTCAAAGTAGGTAGGTTTGCTTTTGTGACACATGAATGGTCTGATCTTCAGATGATCACGTTTAGTATTTTGAGCTGTTATATGGGGTCTGTGAAGCCAGAAAGCAACTTTCACAACTTCAAAGGTGTTCTCGGTATCTAAGAGTTGCTGGAAACCTAAAAAAAAAGATCACAAAAAAAATATAAGGAAATAAGAATGTCATTACTTCTCTGGGTTCTCTGTGTGTGTGATTGTACATGAACATATGACTGTGTGTGCACACTCATTGAGAAAGAGAAAGTTGGAAATGGGAAGTGTGTCCTTAATTTTTTTTATTTTTAAATTGTATTTTACACAAAGGAATGAATTGTAATAGCTGGATGTTAATGTTACTGACATCTTCATGTTTGGTCCTAGACTAATATTTACAAAATGTTATTTTGTATTTGCTCCTAGATTATTACCGACTACAAAAAAGAAAAACTTCCAATGGTGTTGGATGCTCTTGAGAGGATGCATGCACATTTAACAGCTGCTGTGGTTTCAAATGATCCCCTGTTCCTACAGGCAACTTTCTCTCTCTCTCTCTCTCTCTCTCTGTGATAAATTTCTGTAATAATTTTTTTAACCCCAAGCTCAACTTCAGTATGCCCCATAATTTAGATTACCTTGTTTGTTATTTTTATGTCTTTATTGGGATATGGTTAATATAAAGTAAGTAATGCGTTACAGGAGACAATTTCTAGTTTCATGAAATGCTTTGTGCATTTAGTGTTCTAATTCTTGATGACTAAGAACCTTCACTGCAATGGCTGGCCCAAAGTCCCAACTGTTGACCTTGGTGTTGCTTTAAATACCAATGGCTCATTGTCATGTAGGAGCTCAAACTGTTTAATGAAGGTGTCACCTACTACTTCTGGTTCTTTTATTTTTTGTTTTCTTCGGTTTTGGGAAAGAGGGGGAGGGGGGCTCGGACATGATGGTATAAGTTTCACTTCCATAAAATTGTGCAGCCCCATGATGGTATCCTGCAATCTTGTGTGTATGGAGCAGTCTCCTGGATCCTTTTTCTAAAAAAGAAAGTGCTTCTCTAAATGGTGATTTTCAGCTCCATCATCTCAGTTTAGTGTAGTTATGTCATAAATCAATGTGCAGGAAGTTATTGGAAAAACAGTGAATGGGACTACTTATGCTGGATTAAGAGCAAGAACAACTGGAGCTCCACAAAATCACTGGTATGCTGGAAATAAAGTCTCTTTCCTTAATGAGAAGATTGCCATGTGATTTTGTCATTAACAACTGTATGTGACAGGTTTGGACCAGCTGGAGACCCCAGGGGTGCCGGAATTGGGACCCCAGAAGCAATAAAGCTTGTTTGGTCTTGCCATAGAGAGATTATATACGATATCGGCCCCATGCCAAGAAACTGGGAAATTCCACCATCTACCTGAGAAGTCACACTCACAACAGAAGAAGAGAAACAAATATAACTTACAATGCCTACAAGCAATTTTCTTTTGACTTCATTGACGCAAGACAATACAGTGGGGAGCAGTAGTGTCCTTTACTCGCTCACTATTTTCATTAATAAATTGGGATGTTTAGTTTGGCTTTTTATTTGGCCAATTTAGCTTATTCGACTAGTGCATAATTTTTAAAACCTCACTTTTTGGTACAATTGTATTTTTGCCAAATGAGAATGAAAATAAGCTGTCCAAAAAAAAAAAAAAAAAATTGTGTCAGTACTTGTTACTGACCAGTTCTCTCCTCTCTGTAATAATTGGTAGTTTATCAAACAATCCACAAGGGACTACAGTTTTGAATTGAGTATTCCTCCTTGGATAGCCTTCTCGGATGGTCATGATCAGACTTCACTTTTTTACTTACTAACACGGATTCTTAGGAAGGTGTTTACCCGTTCATGGACTACTTAATGACCTCGGATTGGGTTCCTGGCCTAATATATATATATATATATATATATATATATATGCATTCTTGGGTCTATCACCTTTACAATAATAATAATAAGGAAAAAAAATTTGATAGCAAATGTTATTAATTTTATGTTTATTTTTAGTTTACATTGATTTAAATTTGGTCTAAATGAGAATGAAACCTCAGTTGAAGCTTAAGTCCAACATAAAAATAAATTTTATTTTTGCTATTTATATATTATTTTTAAAATTTTCCCATACCTTTATTTTTTCTTATTAAAGTCAAATTAAACCTTTCTTTTTCTTTAATTAATTAAATAATTTTTATTCTTTAGCTTTTGCACTAATAACTTATTTGGCACAAAAATTAAACAATTATATGGATATGTGGAGCAAAATTAGACTCTAATTGAAAATCTAATTAAATTTTTTATTCAACTTTGACTTTAAATATATATACACACACAATTATTACTATTTATTTTTTAGCATTTGAGAAATCAAGTTGGCCTTTAAAAAAATTTATGAGCTTTTTACATGCAAAGAGAACATGACAATTATTAAAGAAATTTCAAAACTAATATACTTGGGTTTAAAATTAAAAAAACAAATCTAGTAACACAAATTATTATTATTATTATTATTTTATGAGAAGTAACACAAATTGTTAATATGATACATTGTGATTGGCATATAATAAAAATTGTGTCATAATAGGTCTATCTAAGGTGATGTTTCACTAATTGAATTTTATTTTATTTTTTTAAATTCAAGCACTAATTAGTAATTACAACTTATCATCTTAATAAGTTGATAAAAATTTATGATATATATATTTTTTCTCTTATAGTTTAAAATAGGAGAGAAAGAGCCATGTAACTCTATCGATACATTCTAATATTTCAATTATGACATTTATAGTTTAAATTCTTCTCTTTCATTATAATTGTAAGGACACGATTTCGTAACGAACCGTAACAGTGTTGGGTTCGCACATAGAAAGACCCAAACAATATCATTTGTAGAGCGTGAGTTTGAAAGGCTAGGCCTTGGTCACCAGGCGGTGGGTTTTCCGTGGTGTTCATACATGGTAAAGTTTTCTTCACCCCTGGAACCTTACTCCTAGAGGTGGGCTGGGAGGCTCTGGTTTTTGGCCATTTTTCCCAGCCCTTCTATAGATTACTTACCCTTCTTTTTATAGCAGCATATGTCCACTGTCCTTCATCCACGTGTAGGTTTAAACTTTCCAAAACTGATACTTGTCCCATCAGTCCATATTCAAAGTCGTTGGAGGTGGTTGTAAAAGTCAAAGAATGCGGCTCTGTCAGGTGCAGAGCATTGAATGGCAGCGAGAGCAGCTTTCCCTGGATATTTTGAGATTTTCTTTCAAGCTCCGTCCTCTACCGTTTTTGTCCCTCTGTCTGGTGGGATTTTGGATTCTGCCGAGGACTGAACTGTCCTCGGCTGTATCCCAAGGCTATCTTGTGCTTTATTTTATCGGGTTCGGGCCATAGCCCTCCTCGGCTTGAACCTTTGGATTCCCCACGGATAAATGGGCCTGACCCGTAAGTTATTGGGCCCCACAATAGCCCCTCAAAACCCTGCTATCTGACTTCCTAGTTGGAAAGGAGGGTTTTGGTAATACCGAGCTTTTATTATGGCTCAATTAATTCTGCCTTTCATCGATGTTGGCGGTTCTCTACCTATCCAAGAGACGAACCGGTCTACGAGACGTTCCCCCTAATTCATTCAAGACGCGCTCATGCCGTTTGACTATTCAAAGCGTGTCTTTAATAGTTTCCCTTTACGAGATTTTCCAGATTTTAACGGTTATTGATGGCGTAGGGAAACGAAACGGGCGCATTCTTGTTTGCAGATTTCCTTGGAGATCTGAACGTATTAAGTGCCCTCCGTGTAACCCCTTATATAAAAAGAAGAGGCAAGAGTTGTTTCACTCACACCCGAACCACTTTAACCCCCCCAAAATCTGAAACCCTTAGACTCTTATCAGAGTTTTAATTTTATCCTTTGGTTTATTCCTTAAGTTGTAATACCTTCACCATAGTAGTAGGCAATGAAGGAACTGTACCCCTCTAAAAAACACCATGCTTTAATAAAGCTCGAAATGGCTCGGTCAGGGAAAGGATGGCGGAGACTCAAGATTTGTCTCACTTTCCTTTCAGTCAAAATCCGAAGCAGAGGTTCGTCACGTCCACCTTTCGGCGTGATTGAGCCAAGGACATCCATTATCAGTACCAACCGGCCTCTCACGAGCATATCTAACATGGCACCAGTGTGTTAGGAGTCAGGACTGAGGCAGGGACTAAGTGCCCCTACTTCTTCCTCTCTTTGTTCACTGGTGCTTCCTTTCGCCTCTCTTTCTTCCTTTTCATCTCTTCTCTCTTCTTCTCCTCCTTCTTATCATTCATCTCCTCCATCTTCTTTACTCATGTCCTCCATCTTCTTCATTCATCTCCTCCATCTTCTTCCTCCATCTCTTCCATCTTCTTCTGAAGAAGGCCCTTCTCTCGATATGGGCTCCGCTGAGACAGAGTTTTGAAAGGATTTCGAAGACGAGTTTAAAAAGATGTCTAGCTGTTTATTTACTGTACTGCTTTTTTTTTTTTTTAATTGTTTTGGCAATCTACCTTTTGTATAGGCTTGTTTAAGCCCCTCTTTGTACGTTGTAATACATCTTTATATTAATACAAATTGTTATTACTTTACTTCACATATTCTACCTTTATCTTTTCGAAGTAATAGCGCAATGGGTAGACTCACAATCTTGTGAATTCTTTTTATTTTTTAAACTGTGACCGACGTCTAGGACCAAAGTCCCAGTTAATAAAAAGATCTTGTTCTGTGTTTATAAAAACAATCCGGCTTAATAATACTGAATCGAACAAATGACACTTAAGGCTAAAACTCCCATTGGGCAGGAAAAGAAAGGACATTATGATGAGCTTACTATATCGGCCTGTCACAATACCGCCGACCTTAGAGTACAATACTTGGGGCCCTAGTCTTTCATCAAAGATAAGGGTGCTATTACGAATTTGCAAGTGTTATTCAGCACAATAATGTAGTTTTTGAATTAATGACATCTACGGCCAAAATGCTTGCTAAGAAAAAGATATCACCATAACTTTAATAGAGTTGTTTGGCACAACAATGCCGACCTGTAAAAAACGATACTTACCTCAAAACTAGCCGAGATGACAGCTTAATGCTCAATGCGGTGTAGGAAGTAACCATCTGAGGACGCATCACCCGCAAAATGAACAGCCCCCCTAGGCTACTGAATAATAGCGCGTTTCACCATCTTCTTAACACTCCTATTGGCATTGACCTTTTATAGCATTTGAGCCGAGGATTGAATAACTTAGAATTGCTATTAAGTAGCCCACCTTACAAAACTCAATCCTTTTCTCATTCAAGTAGTTGGTTTCAAAACCTAGTTTTCTTTTTGCATTGGATCTTGGCTTTAGGGGAGTTAGATCCTCGGCCGAGCCCCTATAATTGTCCGTGCGATTAACGCTACCAAGCGTAGCCCCTAGACAAGAAGCATAGACCTTAGCGGAACTTTACACTAAAACTCTATAACCAGTTGTTAAAAATGGCAAAAGAACTCTCTCAACCTACCATCTGTGCCAACACACAAACCTTTCCCACAGACGGCGCCAATTGTAAGGACACGATTTCGTAACGAACCGTAACGGTGTTGGGTTCGCACATAGAAATGCCCAAACAATATCATTTGTAGAGCATGAGTTTGAAAGGCTAGGCCTTGGTCACCAGGCGGTGGGTTTTCCGTGGTGTTTATACATGGTAAAGTTTTCTTCACCCTTGGAGCCTTACTCCTAGAGGTGTGCTGGGAGGCTCTGGTTTTTGGCCATTTTTCCCAGCCCTTCTATAGATTACTTACCCTTCCTTTTATAGCAGCCTATGTCCACTGTCCTTCATCCATGTGTAAGTTTAAACTTTCCAAAACTGATACTAGTCCCATCAGTCCATATTCAAAGTCGTTGGAGGTGGTTGTAAAAGCCAAAAAATGCAGCTCTGTCAGGTGCAGAGCATTGAATGGCAGCGAGAGCAGCTTTCCCTGGATATTTTGAGATTTTCTTTCAAGCTCCGTCCTCTACCGTTTTTGTCCCTCTGTCTGGTGGGATTTTGGATTTTGCCGAGGACTGAACTGTCCTCGGCTGTATCCCAAGGCTATCTTGTGCTTTATTTTATCGGGTTCGGGCCATAACCCTCCTCGGCTTGGACCTTTAGATTCCCCACGGATAAATGGGCCTGACCTGTAAGTTATTGGGCCCCACAATAACTATCAAATTTATAATTTAAGATATTTAATTATATATAAACCCTAGATGGAGCGGTACATCATATTTTCTTTAAATAGTAAAAAATATATTTTCACCTATCAAAAATATATATATAATTTCATAACCAAATAAAATCATAATTCTTATAAAAAAAATCATAATTAATAAATAATACTAAAAGATATATAATTTTATATATAAAATTAATCATAATAAATGTATAATATATATATTTATTTATATAATTTCAATACATGGGCCTAGGCTTTTAAGTTTAGGCCATGAAACTTCGCTCATGGATTCAGTCAGTACAAGCGATTCAGTACAAGCCCATGTTCTTGTGTTGTATCTTGTTAGAATATTCGAGAGGCGCCAAAATCTCCTCAGACATTGAAGCTCAGCTCGGCTAGGGTTAGGGTTTCGCTTTTGCTTTCGCCGCCGCACCGTTCCTCTTCGGCTCTTCAGGTTCGGATTCCCTATCTCCATGTAACCTCAACTCAATAAAGTTTCAATCTTTAACTGAAACATTTTCAAAATACAATTGGGATGTTGATTCTGTTTTGTTCTATAGCTTCGCTGTAACATCAATGAAACGAAACTAGAAACTTTATGCTCTACTTGTTTTGGCTGAAGAGTTTGCATTAATTTTTTTATATGGGTTTTTATTCTATTTAGTTTTAGTGTTTGATTCAGAGTTATATGCTTGTTTACTGCTCAGGTTTTGAGCTTTTGCTTTCCTTTGGCTGAAAATTTTGCAGTAGATTTTTTTTTTTGGGTTTATTCTATTTGGTTTTAGTGTTTGATTCAGAGCTATATATTTGTTTACTACTCAGGTTTTGTGCTTTGCTTTCCAAATATTTGCTATGACTTTGCTTGAAGTGATAATAAAGGCCTCGGCCAATACCGAGTCAGTTGCTTCCGAGACAGAATACCCTATTGTTCTCAACCCGGATGATGTTTTGCTGAGGCCTAAACTTGAAGACCCAAATCCCACATTGCTTGTTAACCCTGTTATCGGTTGGCAAATATCGCAAACCGATTCTGAAGTCATTGAAATGGGGAAAAAGTTCTGTACTAAGCTAAAGCGGAAGCTCAAGAACCCGATAGATTTTGATAAGGATGAGTTTTTACTGATTTTGAATCAGTTTCTTGAGAAAATTAGGGACAAAGTTGGTGTTTCCATTGGGATTGATTCGTCTGAAAGTGGGTATGCTCGGGCCTGGATTGAACGGCTAGGGTCTTTCATGGGTAAAGATGTTGCTGGTTTGGTTTTGGATGGGTGTGTGGATTTTGAAATTTGGGATTTGGTCGAGGTTCTGATTATTAATGGGGTTATTGATCATTCTTGTTATTCGAATTTGGTCAATAGATTTGTGGCGAAGAAGAGGTCAGACTTGTTATGTCTTTGTATTAAGCATGCATCGGATCTTGGGGCATCTGAATTACTTGCCATTTTGAAGTATTTTCTTTGTCCGGCGAAAGATGCTTATGGTAGTATGGTGGATGTGAGGAAAGAATGGGAAAAGCAGGCTTTGTCAGCAATTGAGAAAGCAAGTGAAAGGAGTGTAACCGGGAAGAAAGCGCGTTTGGCGAAGGAGGCTTCAATTTTGCTTATGGTGGCGCATGATGGGTTCTCTGCATCAGAGCTTTGTTTGCACTATTTGCTGGCGTCCTCAAATATTGATGCAGTGACATTATCGTCATCGATTGGAAATTTGAATGGTAAAGAGATGATGAATTTGATTCGGTATTTGGGGAAGTGGTTGAAGAAGTACGAGCAATTTCCTCAAGCAGTTCCATGTCCTGAAGCATCATATAAGTTAGGTTTGAAGGCCTGCAGTTGGGTTCCTAAGCTTGAAGATGTCATCAACTGTGCTGGATTGGTGCTGGATGAAAAATTTTCTTCGTTGATTTTGCATCCAGAATTCCATGAAGAGCTGAGATCCATGGGGGAAGTGGTTAGTTGTTTAGCATCAGAAGCTAGACTATGTTGTTTAATGGCTGATGTAGCCGACAGATTGAAAGTTGAAGTTTGACATGCATGGAAATATAAATTTTTGCTAATATTGCATCGTGCTCCTGGTATTGCATTTGCAGAATTGATAGTATGCTATCAGTTTTTTCAGACACTTCTATATGGATGTTATTCGTGATTGGTTTGTTAGGTTTAGTCTGCATTTTGAGGTGGCAGTTTATACCCGAGTTGAGTTCTGATGTATGCAATGGGAGGAATCTTACATAAGATTTAATTCTGTCTACAAATGTATACCTTTTGTGATGAGTTAGTACGAAATTATTTCTCCACTATAATCTCAGAAAGTGACAAATATTAACCTGCATCCATCCATTAAATGAGCCTTTCTGGGGTCACTATTAGCCTCTGCCTTAATATTCTCTCACGTAGTTTGAATGTGGATTCTTTTTTGGTTATATTGAAAATCATTCCAGGGAGATGCACTCTGGATTTATTCCCCATGAGTTCTTTTCATTGGACGAAGTGATTGTAATAACTAATAAACGATTTTTTTTTCCTTCCCCTGGTATTATGATAATATGCTACAGAAGCAACTATAAGTATTACAAAATCGATTAATCAGAGAATCTGAGTTTCAAGTTTATCTTGTACCAGATTAAGAGACAGTTCTGAGGAACATATTAGCTGCTTCTAGTTCTCCTTTATTTTGGCATGAAAACAGAATGATTGTCAAAAGGGTGTTCCTCCTAAACAGCTTGACAGCTTTTCCAAATGCTGGCTGAACATTGGAGGTTGAATATCTTCCAAAAATCTTTAACCCTACTGTCCCAAATCCTAATACATGATATGTTAACACCTGATGGGAAAATTTCAAAGTGCAATAAATCTAGTGACATACTCTTATTATACACTCTGTTCACACTTTTTTAAAATAAAATCTTGACTTGAAGTCAAGATTTCTAAGTTTGAAATTGTGACTTCATCTGTGTGTAATAGATTTTGCTCTTTTTACAATTGATATAATGATTTGCTATCATTGATATATAATAAAAGCAGTGTTAATGATTGTACCGAATGTTGTCCATTAGCAAATAATCGACCAATTTGCCAATGACACGTGTCTAAGATAAATTGAAATACTAAAAAAAGATCAAAGAATGAAGAAGAAAACCAAAGGGTTTTTTGAACTAGACGAGTTAACTCATAGATGACTCAATGAGTTAAAGAGGAGTTTGAACATTGGGTGAGACCCTTCAATGGCTTATATATGATCAATTTTGTTTTGTTTTTTTGAGCAAAATATATGATCAATTTAGTTTGTTATACATATATAGCATTTTGCATGGATAAAAACTCTAGGAATACACCCAATTCCACCAAATGCTTAAGCGGAAAGTTTAAACATCAAGTTATGATTAGTGCATAATAATCCCACTTTTCACCAAAATTTAGCAGTGATCCCACGTGTAAATGATTTAATTCAATCACAACACACAAGCATTTTGAAATTGGGCATGGATTGAGATACGAAGGCATATAACCATTAACCTTTAGATACTGGAAATGACATATAGCTACTAGTTATTAATTATTGGTTATTGGGAATAATGGATTGTGGGTGAAAAATAACGCAAACAATGCCAACTATAAGTCGGAGCTAGGAACCACTACGATTACAATAACATATTGTGGCCATATTCTAACAAAAGACCGGTATGTTAATGCATCCCAAATACATGCACAAACATGAGTGCATAAGGCACCATATGCATGATTTATAGTTTTTGTTAAGACTTAACTATGTCATTCTCTAATAAGAAAGTAACACTTTATCCAATAAGAAAGCAACACATGTCTACCTCCACCACTATAAAAGGATGATGAAGGACCTAAGAAAAGACACTAAATCCCTTGCTACAATGGAATATACCTTCTCGCCCTCTTTCTCTTTTACTCCATTGTAAATACACATCTTTTGTAGAAAATAATAAGAAAGTAACACCTTATCTAATAAGAAAGCAACACATGTTTACCTCAATCACTATAAAAGGATGATGAAGGACCTAAAAAAAGACACTAAATCCCTTTCTACAATGGAATATACCTTCTCGCCTTCTTTCTCTTTTACTCCATTGTAAACACACATCTTTTATATAAAATAATAGACTATTCGACTAACTTGAACCCAAGTGTTTCTCCCTCTCCCAATATAGAATTTCCACACTATAAATCTACGTTTTCATTTTCCTTTACGTTTTCGTTTTCATTAGCTTTACCTTCCTAATGGGACCATCAAAAATCTATGCTCTCATTTTCATTAGCTTTACCTTTCCAATGGTGTGTAATTGTCAAAGTAGTAATTTAGTGCCTTACCGTCATGTACAATAATTAACTTAAGTGAAAGTGATGTTATTTTAAGTACAACAGACTGTCAACAATTATGAAAAATCTTGTGAAAAATATTGCCTTCCTATCATTCCTCTTATCTGTATTGAGTTAATCCCCAAAGTCTTTTTAATTGACAAAAAGCATTCAAATCTACCACTCAACTGATTCGTCAACATGAGCTTTCTCAGGCTCTCAGCTTTATGAATCATTTTTTTTCGAGATCTTTAGTCAGTTGTCACACAAAAAATGTGCTCTTACTACATTGTATCAAAAGGTAATTGCGTTGAGCCAGAATGAAAGCAATTAAAATCAGTATATTGAGACAAATTAGAGGACCAACGTTTAGCCAATTTAATCCCCCCTCCTTCTACACACCCTTGCAGCCACCCAGGGAAAAAGAAGAAATGGATATGGCATCTCAAGAACTTAAAATTCCCGAGAAAACCAACAAGCTTTAAAGAACATTCCCGACTAAGCATCCTGCTGGAATTCTTCTTGAAAATTGGGGGGCCTACATAAACCCATAAGCTTCAAAATCACAATGTCACCAACTCAGTTTTCTGAGCTAGTAGTGGGGGTTGCATGAATCCACTGACTCCAAAGTGGCAACAGGATTTTAGGTGCCCAAAACAGAAAAACACTACTCCAGGTCCCATCAGAAACCTTCTGTGAGCGCAAAAACTCGACCTGCTAAAGGTGAAGGCAAAGCAGATACAGCTTGTTGAATTTCCTGACAAATCAAAGTACCAAATTAACAATATAATTACCATTAAGGACATTATAAGATACAACTGCACCATCCCATAGAATAGACCCACAATGATTTACGAAGTTTATCACACACACTACTGCTCTGTTCAACTTTTTAAATGTAAGAAGGCTTAATAGCAGGATGACGACTCTTTTTAGTCAATATTACCACCTATGCCCATGCTTCTGTGCTGTATGGCAACCAATGAGTTAATTCACTACTTGGTAGTGGGGGATTCATCAAATAGAAGAGATAATATCTTGCTGATAGAACTGATTTGCTGCTAGAAGAGCAGAAAGAACTCATTATGTGGGCTGTAACCTGTGACTGATCCATTGAGGAGACTTTAAGAATAAATTAGACAAAAGAATTGCTTTATATAGAAGTACCTCAGCTGTATGACGAGCTGAAAAGTGGATTAGAAGAATTGCTTTGTTCTCAAATCTCTCTGCATGACCTATTATCTGGTAAAATCTCATAGCAAAAACACAATAAGAAACCAAGAAGGTGCATCAGACAAGACATAGGCCAATAAGGAAGCGCATGCAGCATGATAATTTCCAAAAGAAGAGTTTAATGACTAAACCTCAGATATATGTATGTGTCCGTAATCTCTTGCACCCTCCACTTGAACAGAGTTATCAACAAAGGTGCACTGCATGAAAAGATTAGAGGCAACTATGTTATGCAAACAATTAATAAGAGCTCACCCACAATGCAAACCATGACAGATGCTCCCAACAATTTTGAGCAGTACAACCTATGTAGACAGTAAATATGAGTGACTTTGTGCATGTGTCTGTTAATACATGCTTTTGTATTATATTTACACACATAAGCGTTAATGAGATACTCTTGTTGACCTAGTATTTGCATGAGCGATCAATATTTAATACCATGAAATGGGGAAAAAAGGGGAAATTTTCTGTTGACACTTCCTCTCATTTGGTCCACATGATTTAAAGCTAGTGTGCATTATTGAGTTTTAAGAATAGCAATTTATCACAAATCCACCTCTCATTAATTACAGTGCAGTACGTTCAATTGCAAGCCACCAGAAGACACTGACTAAAGTTTATATTATAAAGAAAAGATGCCACATTTATATCACTCAAGACTAAAAAAACAAACAGCAAGTTTGTGACCAGAGTTACTCCATTCTTTTCTTATCCTTTTTTTCTGATAAGTTTGATCAAAGTTACCTTTGAGTGTAAAAATACAACTGGTGCAAGAAGTTAAAAATGGTCTGATAAAAATAAACCATGACATACCAAAATGTCAAAGTATATGTAATATAACACAGCATAAGCAAAGTAAATGCACCTCCATAACTAGAATTCTTGATCTCAAGGCATCTATGTTATTTTGGTCAACTATGAAGTCGGACATGGTATCTCCAGTGAAAGCAATTTCAGGTACTGTCACAGTGTATGTAATCTGCAAATAAACAGTCCCAGCCTTGTTAAATATATTATAATAAAGAAAAAAAAAAGAACAAGGTCGGTAGAGACAGGGACATAAATTTCAAAAACAACAAGACCACATTAAAAAAAAAAAAATTTCAAAACCTTCTGAGAAGTAAAAATAAAAGAGAAAAATAGAAGCCCAGCTAGATATTAGGTAAATATTAGAAGTTTCCAAAGCAAACATCTATTAAAACATGTTCTGAGGTTTCAATGTAATTGCTGAACCTTTTAGTCTTACCCCTTGATGTAGCAAAAGCCAAAAATATGTCTTGAAACTCAAACAATGCCCCATAAAACTCTAAGCTTATTTTCCATATTCCAAACATATTTCAACAAAAAAAATATTTTTTGCATACAATGGAAAAACACATGATAACAGAAAAGAAAACCCAATATTCAAAAACTAGATATTCCAAAGAAACATTACAGCATATCTTCTAACTGTGGATGCTATACACGGATTTTTAAACTTTGGAATGAAAGCAGGCAGAAATGATGAATTTTGGGATATGGTCTACTGCTTTTACTCTTGGTCATGGTTATTTTATCACATCTCACATCTAGTTCTCTCCATATCAAATCAACAGGAGAAAGGAAGAATATTGCAGTCAAGAAGTGGTAGAACAGTTGCATAAAGAAGTGCAATTTATTTATGAATAATCTAAAAAAAATTGCAATATAAAGGTCCCCCAGAATGTAAAGGAAGCAAATTTCCAATCACATAGTATCAGTAAGAAGTTTATGAAGGCAACTGTCAAGACAGACCTCCACACCTGATAACTTCAAATTCTTAATCTCATTCCCAGGAAGGCCAATGTACTCCTGCTTAAGTTTCTGTTTTACAGAGTAAACTACATAACCCTGTCATGAATCATTCACAGTCAATAAATACTAAAGATAGGTCAAAGTATATACTAATTCATCAGCATCTGAATGGAAAGCCATAAGAGAAAAAAATTACAACTGATAAAGATACCTGGCTTGGTATGACATGGTATGTCTTAAAAGCTCTTACTTTAAGGTCTTTTCTCAAATAAAACTCTTCTCCTGAAAATAAAAGCACTATAAGCTTACTTAAAACTACATTATGTGAAAGGAGAGCAGATGAGACCAACATTTTCAGTTGATGAAAGAATTCAATTCAAGATCAACCATTACCAACATCCAAGCCAATTAGATTATGCTTCAGCTCTGATTGGTCCATTCTTCTGTGCACCTCAAAGAGTTGTTCTACATCTGCTTTTATACATGTTGGTACAATGATTGTTGGGGGCTTCATTCTATATAAGCCACGAGTTGCAACATACATGGGGAGTCCTCCCTTTCAAAATATTAAGTTATGAGTAGCACTCAAGAAAAAGAGTCCATGTGTAATCTATACTAATTAAACTCTTTAGTGGGACTTAAAAGACATAATTTAGAAGTTTAAAATCAACTAAAAATTGCGAAACTATAAAAATCCAGTTTAAATGAATTTCATGGAAATTATGATAAAAAAATGCCAAGAAAATAAGAGAAAGCCCCATTTTCATGATTTATCTTTCTGGAAGAATGGGAGCAGGGAGGTTGGATCCATTTGACATGTTTAAATTCCATATTCAGACTATGTGAGAAATTCAAAAATTGATTGCATTGATAGACATAGACAAATATGCCATAACATTAGATAATAGTCAAGATCCATCACAATGCACAAAATTAAAAACAGGTATCTATCTTTTACAACCATCCAACGACGTGAATCATCATATGAATCTATATAGGCACTAAAGTAGAGTTCTTCAGCTCTTAGTCATCTTGTAGTGCAACATTAAACAGTGAATATATCTTGAACTACTTTTAGTTCCAAACTCATTCAAAACCCAGTACCAAAACAACACTAAAAGCTCCAAAATGTTCCACACAACACTACAAATCATCACACTAGTACATATATCCCAAACCCAATAAAAGAAAACACAAATTACCTAAGTAGTACCTAGTATTTACCATCTAACCACCCTAAATGATCAAAAACTCGAATTGGCCCAATACAGAACAGTGCATATAAAACCAAATTCAACAGCTCCAACACCACCAAGATAAAGAATAACAAAAACCCAGAACACAAAAAGGCACAAAGAATAAAAAAAAAAAAAATCAAAATTTTGCAATAAAAAGAGAAAGATAAAAAAACAAAGAGAAAGTAAGCAAAGCACAGAAGGGACACTCACAATGTGGTCCATGTGGGCATGGGAGATACAGAGAAAGTCTTGCTGTATAGCTTGGTGGGGACAGCGACCAATATCAAAGGCTATATTGAGAGAAGGGAAAATTATGCAGGTTTCATGGCCTGCAATTGACAAACCCTTTACTGGGTACCCTTGTATATTCATAACACACTTGGTTTTGTTCGAGCTCTCTTTGTCTTTGGCCTGCTCAGAATCTTTGGTTCCAGTTTCCATGGCTTCAACAAACTTACTCACGGTCTGGGTCCACAAGCCGAGGAGCTGGTCTGGGTTCAATGGGGTTTAGATTTAGGATTTTCTGTTGGGTGGTGAAACGGTGTTGTATGAATTTTGTTTTTCGAGTTTGGAAAAAACGGCGCTGTTCGACTGTGCCAGCTTGTCGGAAAAATTTGTTAAATGGCGTAATTTTAAGAAATATTTGTTAAATAGCAGCTAATCAAACTTAATTAGTTATGTAGCATATTTTTTAAACTCGAGTTTTAAAAAAATTTCACATAATTAAATAAGTTTGACTTAGGTGTTTTTTTTTTAAGAGTATGTTTGATATATTGAATGAAAATTATGATAGGAATCGTAATCTTTATTATTAGGAATAAAATGTGTTGTAATGTAATAATTAAATCTATTCATTAGTTTGGTTGTGAGTTATAATATTAGAATGAAACTTAACATTTATTTTAGGAAATTTCTTACTCATATAATTATATTTTCTTAAAAATTATTATTTTTAAATTTAAGAGAGATATGTGTTATTTTTTATGATTTTTTATTTTTATAATTGTTAGATGTGTATGTAAAGTTTGTTTACTTGGAAATATATTAAGTTTTAAAATTATTACACTTACTAAAGAATAACTAATACAATATTTTAAAGAGGAATAGTTATTCTTCATTTTGAAGAATAGCTATTCATAAGGAACTAGTCGCTAACCCGTGCGATGCACGGGAAATGTATTGAGTACAATATATAATTTAATCTTTATTTATTTTACTACAACACCAAAATTGAATTTGTAAAATAAAATCATATAGCTAAAACATTTGTTAACAGCTATACGTTTCAGACATTTATTAAACTATATTATTATTATTATTATTATTATTATTATCAACTTAACAGTATTTTAATATATGATACGAACATGCTTCAAGAAAATGTCCAACACTGAAAACAATTTCGAAAACAAACTCAACTAAACAATTTGATGAATAAATATATTACAATCTAGGCACAATTGCACTTTTAGTCCCTATATTTTGAAGTTTTTCCATTTTAGTCCCTACATTTTATTTTTTCCATTTTTAGTCCCTAAAACCAATTTACGCTTTCCGTTTTAGTCCTTTCCGTCAGTCAACCAACGGAAATAGCTGAGGTGGCAGCCGGAACAATTAAAATATTATAAAAAATGCCACATCACCCTGACAAATCAGCATATATATATTTTAAAAATTAATTTATTAATTTTAATTAAATAAAAAAATAAAAACATAATTAAAAATAATAAAATCAAACCTAAACCCAGAAAATCAAATCCAAGAACACAAATTTAGAATTAGAAACAATGAAATCAAATGCCTATGAACACAAGAACACAAACCCAGAAAATCTTTTGAGATAAAGAATGAAAAAGGAGTAGGAACCAAAAAAAAAAAAAAAAAAATAGAGCACAACCAACACAATACACACACCATCACAAATCACAAACCCACACTCTGTGATTCTGACTTCTACAATGGATTGTTTCTTTCCTCTATTACCTACTCACCGAAGCACACACACACAAGCACAGAAGCTTCTTAGCTTAGCTTACTCTCTACTTGCACGTTCTGTTCACACCCCGCCTTAGTCTTGGTTCATGGTCAATCCGTGATCTCCTAAGACTCGACACCATCGTTTTATGGCTCACGCGCTGAGTATAGCCCTCCTAGGTAGTAGATCGGAGGTTGGAAGTTTGAGGTTGTGGGTTTGAGAGGGTAAATGTTGATTTGGGTTTAGAGTGAGAGAAAATAGGATACCAAAGGGAGAGGAGCATCACTGAAGTGGTGTTGACTTGTGGATGTCATGGTAGAACCAGGAGGCTTCGTTTCCTTTGGATCGATGAAATCAAGGTCTAAAGGAGATAGGTTTAGATTAGAGGAGAGATTTTTTGGGTCAAGTTTAGACCGAGGTTCTGACTTCTGAGAAGGGAGACCACTAGTGTGGTGGTGGTGTTCGCTGTTTCTGGTGCCAGTTTGTCGCCAGAGAGCCGAACGTGGCTGACCACCATGGAGGGTCGAGTGAGAGAGAGTAGAAGATTAGATTTTTTGGGTTTGTGTTCTTGTGTTCATAGGCATTTGATTTCATTGTTTTTAATTCTGAATTTGTGTTCTTGGATTTGATTTTCTAGGTTTAGGTTTGATTTTATTATTTTTAATTATGTTTTTATTTTTTTTATTTAATTAAAATTAATAAATTAATTTTTAAAATATATATGCTGATTTGTCAGGGTGATGTGGCATTTTTTATAATATTTTAATTGTTCCGGCTGCCACCTCAGCTATTTCCGTTGGTTGACTGGCGGAAAGGACTAAAACGGAAAGCGTAATTGGTTTTAGGGACTAAAAATGGAAAAAATAAAATATAGGGACTAAAATGGAAAAACTTCAAAATATAGGGACTAAAAGTGCAATTGTGCCTACAATCTATAATATAAGCCAAGAAATAAACTTTGAAACCAATATGAACAAAATCCACGTCAAACAAAACCATTTCAATCATTAAGAATATGACTTAATAAAGTCATGAAAAACACAGGATTCATTAGAAGCATCTTTAGTCTTTATAGATTTTGCCTAAGTACCCAGATACGATGACACATACTCATACAAAAATCATTAAAGAAAGAATCAAAGAACATACACAACATGTACATACGCTATGAAAGTAAAAATAAGAAAAACAAAAGAGACGTAAACACGGACAATTAAAGAAAAAATATAGGAAAAAAAATTTAGGAATAGAAATATAAGATAAAGATGAGTTACCCTCAAAAAGAATAATCCATGGATATTCATTGAAATCTTCTAGATAATTTCTGATAATAAAAAAAATAAAACCCAAAAGTTATGATGTTAAAACTTCCAAAAGGCCAAAAAAATTTTTTTAAAAAAAATCAGAAGATTCAAAGCTTCAAAAGTATTGAAATAAAACTATATATATATATATATATAATTATGCAATAGAGAAATACAATAGAAAGAAGGGAATCCATGATTATAGCTTTTCTACAATTGAAATTGGCCAGACAATTAAATGTATTGCAAAAAATGAACTTAAAAATTCATATGTAAACCAAACAATTAGAAGATTTTGAGCCAAGAATTTATTAAAACAAAACAAAAATTATGTGACTACACAATGGAGAAATATAATAAACAAAAAAAATATGTCTACACAACATAGAAATATTAGAGAAATATGAGTTACCTTTTAAAGGTTAAAATTCAAAATATTAAAACTTATAAAAGGTTAAATTTTTTTGAAGATTTAATTAAAAGATTCAGGCCCAGCAATTAAATAAACAAAACAACAATTGACAAACTTATAAGAAAAAGCAACAAATCTATAATTTTTATTGAACAAATCAAATAACCCTAACCTTGATGCATTGACCGAAGAAGGAGAGGAGTCCAATACATAAGTGGAATATGTGAATTGTGAAGCATGAGCCGGCCTCAAAAAAAATCTTGAAGAAAAATAAGTTTTAAAGAGAAAATTGTGTTGCGGCAAAAATAAGTTTTTGGGACTTAGGTTATTTACGCAAGCAATTCTTAAATAGGAGAGAGTAGAGGTGGTGGGAGAGTGTCCTTATTTGACTAGAAGTCTAATTTGCATTAGAAAAAGAAAACAGTGATGAGGTGGAAAATTTAATTTAATTTAAATATTGTGCTGACGTGGAAAATTGTGGGAACTTCAAAAGCTTCGGTTTTATATATATATATATATATATAGATGATTATTCCTTGTAATGAAAACATAACCAAACTAAAGAATAATTAAATTATAAGAATAACTATTATATTACAATTATAGCAAAAAAAAAAAAAAAAACTATTACATTATAACGTCTATTACAGTCTACCAAACATGCGTAAATGTTTTCAAAAATCATGTTGTTTGGCAAAAAAGGCCCTAGCTCGTCTCTTTAGTTTCACTAAAACGGTATTAGTTTGAGGTTGATTTGGTAAAAAAAAAACATGTCAGCATAGATGATGTGACAATTAATAGTAGAAACTAACTGGGAAGGAGGAATTGCTAATAGAATCAAACTTCAAAGTGTATATTCAAAATTCTGAAATTTTTAAGAGTAAAATCCAAACCACCCCAAATTTTAGAGATGTAATTTGCAATTTACTTTTTTTTTTTTTTAAATGAAAGAAACTATTATAATAATTAGTGAGTTATTTAAAATTCTAAATTAATTATCATAATATAATATACTAATGTAGGGTTTTTTTTTATTTTTTATTTTTTAACAAAGATAGTAATAGTATTGATTAATTTTTGCCAAATCAGAATACACAAATGGTTCTAACAATACCAAGCACTTGGCCAAACCACACTGTCTAGGAAACGATATTTCAATGTAAAATGTGTTAAATTCATTTGAAAATTCAATAGACCATGTGATAAAGAAGTTGAGGGTTTAAATTGTTATTAGATTTTATTTGCTACTTTTAAAATCACATAATTTAATTTATTACTTTTCAAAAGATTAGTATTTAATTTGTAGCTTTCAAAATTTCAAAAAAAAAAAAATTATAAGGTTTAAAACGTTGGTCAAAATCTGAAATAATTTTAGATGTTAAAACTTATAATATTCACATGCTTATGAGCATTTTGTTCTCAAAATTTCCATATTAAAGTTTTTGGTTTTAAAATTCTAAACTGTTAATACAGAGGATTCTCAAATTTTGTTTTAGAAGAAATAACATTAATGAATGAATAGAAACAAAAATAAGTTATACCAAAATAACAAATAAATATGATATTTGTCTTGTTGTGAGAGAAGCAATACTCATATTAAAAGAAAGAAAGGTAAATGAGACATAAATGCTATTCTTGATGATTCATGCAAATTACACGAAGAAGTTAGTCCTTTAAGGTTTCATAAAATCAACAATAATCTTTAGAATTTGACGAAACCACAATTTAGTAATATGTATATATATTTCCTAAATTTGATGAAACCACAGTTTTCTGATGCAAGCTTTGTTTATTTTCTTGCTGCCATGCACTGCAATTTTTTTCTTTGGTATATAATTAAACCACAAACCAATCAATATAAAATTAAATTACAAACCACTTACACTACACAATTAAGAATAGGTTGAAGTGGGTTGATCCAACCAATTCTTGATATTTAGTGTTATCTAAGAAAGGAAAGACTACACACAAATGAACCATTTATAATATAATGACATAAACTCTGCTCCTTCACATTTTTATTTTTCTCTATACGTTGAGCCTCTTGCTCTATAACAACATTTAAATGCCTCCTTGTCCTCTGAAGGGATCAATGGCAAGTATGCAAAGCCTAAACAGAAAGAAAAGGAACACCAACACTTGATAAAGTCACACTGTAGGTCCCATCCAAAAAAAAAAAAAAGAAGTCAAGTGTAGGTATTCTAGATCCGGTTAAATCCAATTCAAAAGTTTCCAAAAGAATTTAAACAAAACGGTCTTCCGGTCCAAAAGTAATTTAAACTGATTAATTCTTAAATCTGAACCCAAAAATTAAAGATTCAAAGCCAATTATTTATTTTCAAGAGAATGAATGCATCATAGTTCATTGGTTTCAACTTAAACTGCTTAATCCTTTAATCCAAATCCAAAGGTTCAAAGCCAATTATGTATTTTAAAGAGAACGACTGCAATAGGTCATTGGTTTCAACTTAAATTGCTTAATTCTTTAATCCAAATCCAGAGGTTCAAAGCCAATTATGTATTTCCAAGAGAATGACTGCATAATAGTTAACTTTCATTGGTTTCGACTTAAACTGCTTAATTCTTAACTCCAAATCCAAAGGTTCAAAGCCAACTATGTCTATACACCACATAATAGCTATTCTATGTGGCAAATTGTCTTTATTTACATGATTCCAGTGACGACTCTAGAATTATTTTCTAGGGGGTTCAATAAGAAATATAAATGATATAAAATCTAAAACAAAAGTAAACTTAAATATATTGACATCACAAAAAAAAACCCAAATGAATGAATTTTTTTCGATTACCTTCTATGATATTTCATATTTTGAAATCGTTGCATGATATCTTCATTATCAATTCTACTAGAAACATTTTTTTTCACTATACACAACCAAACAATCATTCAACCACTTATCTCCCATTTGATTGATTGAATATATTCAAATTTTTTAAGAACTAAATGGGCTTTTTATAAGGTTTAAGAATTAAGATTAACATTAACAAATTTATATTTTTGTTGTAGCACTTTTTTTTTTCTTTCCAAAATTTAGATCAAATTAGTTTGTTATTGAACTTTTTTTGTGTCTTTAAAAATGTCAAGATATTGTTAAGAACATCATATCCAAGCTTATTTCAGTTGTGTTTAACAAAATTTTAGAATTAGGTGTTCAAATTTTTATTTTAGGAGGTCAAAACAAAACAATATTTTTTTATTATAATATTTTTTATGGGCTAGTTCAGGGGGTTCATTTGAACCCCCTAGGCTTCATGTGGAGCCGCCAATGCATGAATCCACAATTTTTTCTTTATTGCTACCATGTCGTGGCAAAGTGTGCATTTGTGTGTGGTATTACCACTATTAATAATATAAAACAGTACAACAGTACAATCAATACAAAATATGAATATTTTTCTTTTTTCTTCTGTTTCCCCTTGTTTAGAAGATTCCATTTGTAGCTCAAACATGACTGTGCCTTCTTCTTTGTTTCTTTGAATTTTTGATTCAAAGCCTTAATTTCAATCTCCTCCCACACACTATGATTTTATTTTCTCCGCATTCGCTTAGATGAACGATCCAAAATGGACCATCAACATCATCATCATCATCAACAACAACAACAACAATGGCGTCCCATGCCAATCCCCAACTCAAATTCTCACTTTCTATTTTGCTCTCCCTTCAATCAAACTAAAAACCCTAGACCCCAGTTTGAATTGCAACTTTTGCCCACAAGTCTACCCCACCCACCATGTCATAGAAACCTTAGCTTAGATAGAGAACCCTACAATCGATTTCATTACAACATTCATACAATATATGGATTCACATATGAGTCTGATAGGAACTCTAATAAGAGGCATAGGGTTGATGATATACAAACTAATAATCAAAAGGACAAAACTTAGGTACAATACCTTAGGTACTATTCCTTAGGTTCTCCACTTAAGATTGAGCCATGTGGTTATTTAACTAAAAAATACACTTCAATCTTATAAGGAAAAATTCATATGACAGAATTTTAAGAGGAGAACTTAAGGAACAATACCTAAATACTGTATCTAAATCTTGCCCTAATCAAAATTCTATTAGGTCTTATGATATTGATGGTGAGCTCAAGATGACTCCTTTTATGGTGAGCTCACTTGTATTTGTGGGTTTTGAATTCCAACCCTTGAAGCAAACAAAATATAGGCCGAACATAAACGGGCTAATATTTATTTGAGCCATTATTTATAACTAGGAAGTATTTGTTTTTTTCTAGCCCAATATAAAACAAAGCCTAAAAAATAGCCCTCAACACCCAATATGCTTGCAACAAAGGCGAATGAGTATCCGAATGAATTCAAAATGGCCATGGGGCCATTATGCCCAAGCTCAGCCCAATAAACATTATTGGCAACCACTAGCTCAATAGGCTCGAGGATACTAATTAGAGAGAGGAGAGAGTTACTAATTGTGGCCATGAGTGCACATGGGCTAACACCACATGATCCTTGAAGATGAATTAACATATGAGACATTATTTTGGAAGGTGACTCATTGTTAATAATTATGATGATTCAGTCCAAGTGCCCGTTGTTAGGGACACTTGGTTTAAGAAGCTAAACAAAGATTACATTATTTTTTTGTCTTGGATAACCTATCACACAAGACGTGAAGCAAACCCAACAGCCCATACATTAGCTAGGCGTTCTCAGTTTGTTATTTGTAGAGGGCAACTCAATACTGATGTATCTGCCTTAAGTTTTTGTCAATGAAGGTTAATATATATCTTGGCTTAAAAAAAAAATTACAGATGATTTAAAAAAATAAAAACATATAAAAGTTTGTTTTTAATTTAAACAGCTTAATTCTTAAATCCAAACCCAAAGACTAAAGGTTGAATTCCAGTTATGTATATTCAAGAGAATGAATGTTATTAAAACTCTCTAACTGAGTAATTAAGTAAAAAGGAAGCAACTAAAATAGAAATTTTGAAATTGCATTCCCACAAAAAAAAGAAGAAGAGACAATTAATCAAGAAAAGATTAGTCTAGGAGTTTTGAACTCACTCTCATGATTTCAAGATCTTAGTACAATTGTAGGTTCTAGTTAGTTCAACTGGTAAAACCTCTGATGGTTTAATAAGATATCTGGGGTTTAATTCCCGCCTACACTAAAAACTGATTGGTATCTTGACCTGATGATAATCATCAGGAGTGAACGCTATAGGTTAAAACTCTTTCTCTTAAAAAAAAAAAAATCTTGGTACAAAATTTTTTATAACGGCTACTATTCAAAAATACAAACTTCAATTAACAACTAATCTTTACAGAGAAACAACATTGACCCAAAACTCCATATAACAAAAAACGAATTATATGATCACAAAATTAATCTTGAATTTCCAATATGATCAACATGCATTATTTGGCATTGGGTATCGGCACAAAGGACAGAAGTGACTTGTCTGCAACCACTTGCCGATACATTTTCCGTGATAAACATGTGAACACGGCATGCTAGTGACTTCGAAACGTATCTGAAACTCTTCCAAGCAGATGCTACATTCTTGAATTGAGTTTGAACTTGGCTGAAACCTAATCTTCTCCAAGGCCTCAATAGAAGATTTAGTTGCTGGAATGGACTTAGGCTTATAAGTCTCCATGGAGTCCAAGATTATGGTATCGTAATCGAGCACCAAATCCACAATAGGCGCCTCTATTTCCGTTAACTCCACGTATATTATGTCCACAACAATGGGCATCCTCGATGTCCCAGCCAATCCAGCAACTTGTTGTACCATAGTAGCATGATCTTCCACTGGGATCTCGAACTCTCTAAGCAAAGAGTACAAGCAATCACCATCGATATCTTGCGACATCACTTCATGTTTGGAAAGCCATAACAATCTTTCAATATCGGATGTAATTTCTTCGTAGGAAGACACTGGTTCTTGGCTGTTGCCGATGTAGTTCTTCTGTTGATTTACCTTAAGCATGTGAAATTCGATGCAGAAGACTTTGGACTCGTCGTCCACCTCAATCTGAGGTTGTTGCTGGTTGGTGGGTTGGCTTGGCCGCTGCCATATCTGGAAATCAAAAATTCTGAAGAAGTTGCAAGGCATGGTTGAATGTTTACTTGGAAAGCAACGAACAATAGGGAAAGGGAAAGAAAACGTATATAAGAGGAGGATGCTAATATGGTAACGACTTCAAGAATCTGAGAGTTTTTGAGACCCAATATATGCCTATGCAAGTATATATCGGTGTTGGGAAAACCGATTTGGTCTCGGAATAGAGTTCCAATTCCTAGTCGGATACCAACTAAAGTTACCAAGAAGGCAAGAAGCAAGAAATACCCACCCGATTTTCTAACTTTATGCTTAAGGAAATAAAAAAAAATTAAAATCCACCAGAATATATTTCCTATCTCTACTAGATTTAGGAAATTAATTAATATACTGTCTTTGTTTTCCATTTTTTTTTTTTTTTATAGGAAAAAGATAAATATTTGATTTAGATTTTATTATTATACTCAAGATTTTGAGTAAGGTTTAGGCCCAATGTGTAGCTGCATTAGACCTACTAAAATAATGACACGTGTTTAAAGATGAACACATAGTTTTGGGCATATATTACCATCATGATAGATTAGTGCAATTGGACACTAGATTTAAGGGAAGTCCTTGAAATTTTAAAATAAATAATTTAGAATCATAATAAACATTAACATCTTAAAAAAAAAAAAAAAGCTTGACTATGATCATTTTAATATATTTATTTAAATATTAATAATGAAACAAATTTAATTACTTGTTTTAAAATATCTAAACAAATTTTTAATAAAGTTACATTAAAATCATCAATACAATTTTATTTAAAAATAAAAATTTTATAAAGAGTACAACAAAAATTAATAGCAATTGTGGGGAGTGGAATAGTCACACCCCGGACTTGAAGCCCAAGGAGCAATTGGGCCATGGGAAAGAATTGGGCCTAACCTATGTTTAGAAGGAAAGCTCGGTGGACAGCGAATCATGCAATGAGAATAGTAAGGTCATCCCAAGCGTCATGGGAAAAATAAGTGAGGCAAAAGATTAGTTCCTGTGAAGATGATGAGGTGCTACATTACCCGAGGTGAGGGGTGTAGGTGGTCCACGAATGGTTACTTGAAGATTCTTGAAACCATGGGAAGGTTCAGGAATATGCAAGAAGGTTGAAGATCTTTACCTTCGCGTCAGTGATGAGGTTCTTACCTTACCTCTGCCGCCTTTAATGCAAGTGAAACAGCCTGAACAATAGCAACAACCCCCAGAAGTCAAAGTTCTAGGATAAGGGAGAGGAAGAATCCGATAAAGTGGAGAAAAATATCCCTGGGGTTCTGGTAAACAACAAGACAGCTGTAACGATAAGAGCAAGGATTGAAACTATAAAAGGAGGAGGAGAGGTAAAGTAAATGGGGATCAGAAAAATCTTCTGGGAGAGAGAAATAGAAAGAGAGAAACAATAGCACTAAGGGTGTCACCACAGGAACAATATAGTTTCTAAGTTTAACACTTGTAATTGTAATCCCGCCAAAAATGGTGATAGAAATCCATTGCTTGTGTTTCCCATTGTGGAGTGTATATTCCTTGTTGATTGTTTAAGTTGTGTTAACTATTGTTGTAGAGATTTGAGATAGCCTCCTCGGGGGAGGGGCCAAAAATCAGTGTCCCTATAGCAATTTTTACACCATAGCAAAAAAAAAAATTCATTGGGCTCATTTGTTTTTTTTTTTGGTCTAGTTAAATTTTTTTCACAAGTCAAGAAAAGAGAGCACGGATTTGTTGTACAATATCTAATAGTTAGGTGTTAGAAATTTGCAAAACAAAAGAATAGAGTTTTTCTTTCTTGTTCTTTTTTCCCTCTCTAGAAGCTCCCATATCTAAAGCCCACACATGACTCTGTCTTCTTCTATATTTATTCAAATTCCTGATTCAAAACCCTAAACTTCAATCTCCCCCAAAATTCTAGGGTTTTATTCTTCGAATTGATCAAATCAAGATCCAAAAAATGGACCATCACCACCACCATCAACAACAACAACAATGGAGTCCCATGCCAATCCCAAGTAACATCTGCCTCACCTGCTCAAATTCCCATTTCCCATTCATTTGTGTTTGCCTTGAGGGAGAGGGGAAAAAAAAAAAAAAACTTATTGGTTGGAGGAGCAGAGGCAAAAACAGATTAGTGGGAGGGATAGGGGCAGAGTGTGTGTTTGAAAGAGGGAAAGGGGTAGAGTCAAAGCCTCTAGTATCAGGGGAGGGAGAGAGTAATTTTTTTCTATTTTATAATAATTTAGTTTAATAAAAAATAAAACGAAAAAATTAAATACAAATAGTGATGTGGAAAATTGTAGAACTTCAAAGTTTATGTGGCACAATATAGAGAAGTCAATAAATAGTCAAAGGTTTCGATTATGTATAATTTATAGATAATGACATAAACTTTGCCCCTTCACATCTCGTTCTCTCTCACTCTCTCTCTCTCTCTAAAAAAAACACTTCTTTTGTTATACAACAACATTTAAACGCTTCTTTGTCCCTTTGAATGGATCAATGGCAAGAATGCAAAGCCTTAACAAAAAGAAAAGGAACACCAATACTTGAGAAAGTCATATTGTTGGTATTCTAAATCCAGTTAAATCTACATCAAAACTTTCCAAAATAATTTAAACAAAACAGTCTACCAAAAGTAATTTAAACTGATTAATTCTTAAATCTGAACCCAATGATTAAAGGTTCAAGCCAATTATGTATTTTCAAGAGAATGAATGCATAATAGTTCATTGGTTTTAACTTAAAATGCTTGATTCTTAAATCCAATTCCAAAGGTTCAAAGCCAACTATGTAATACATTCAAGAGAACAAATGCTCATAAAGCTCTCTAAGTGAGTAAGTTAAGAAGAAGCTACTTAAATACAATTTTTGAAATATTCAATCCAAAAACGAAGAAGAAACAATTTAAGAAAGAATTAATCTTTGAATTTCAATCCGACCACTACA
Organism: Quercus lobata; assembly: GCF_001633185.2. NCBI lineage: Eukaryota > Viridiplantae > Streptophyta > Magnoliopsida > Fagales > Fagaceae > Quercus > Quercus lobata. The sequence continues at coordinate 15,733,193 of NC_044913.1, read as the reverse complement.
AAAAACATTGCTATAGGCATATCTATAGCAACATTTTAAAACACTAGGCCTATAGTAGTGTTCTACAAATGCCACAATAGGTCTATTAAAAAAAAATATCTTAAAAGACAATTGAGGAAAAAAAAAAAAATTAAAAAGGACCTATAGTAGTGTTTTGGAAACACCACTATAGGTTTTGGTCTTACAATGGGCCTATAGTGGCGTTTGTAAAACGCTGCTATAGTCTAACCCTTAAAAAAAAAAAAAAAAAAATTGAGGGACCTATAGCAGTGTTTAATAAACACCACTATAGGCACTTTTTATTTTGGTTGTTTTTTTTTTTTTTTTTTTTTTTTGGGTTTGACTTATGAAAAAGAATTAAAAATGACCTATAACGGCGTTTTACAAACGCCACTATAAGCCCTGGTCCTACAGTGGCTTTTAGTGGCATTTGTAAAATGTTGTTATAGCCTAACCCCTGAAAAAAAAATAAGGGACCTATAGCAACTTTTAATAAAGGCCACTATAGGCCCTTGTCTTACAAGGGCCTATAGTGGTGTTTAGAAAACGCTGCTATAGCCCAACACTCAAAAAAAAAAAGAAAAAAAAAAGAAAAAAAAAGAGGGACCTATAGCAGCTTTTAATAAACACCACTACAGGCACTTCTTATTTTGGTTATTTATTTTTTTTTTTGGCTGAGTTTTTTTATTTATTTATATATATATATATATATAAAAAAGGACTTACGAAAAAAATTTAAAAAGGACCTATAGTGGCATTTTACAAACGCCACTACAGGTCTTGGTCTTACAATGTGCCTATAGTGGCGTTTGTAAAACATTGCTATAGCCCAACCCCCTCAAAATAAATTTTAGGGGCCTATAACAACGTTTAATAAACGCTACTATAGGCCTTGGTCTTACAAGGACCTATAGTGGTGTTTGTAAGACCAGGGGGGGCCAGGGCCCTCCCGAGTTTTGAAAAAAAATCCCATAATAATAGTACTAAAAATAGATTAAAAAAATACAAATTTAAGAAGAAACTTAATTACCAGGCCCCCAAATTTTTGTACAAAAAATACATATAACAATCCAGTTTTAAAACTGAGCCCATTCTTTGTTCCATAAACAATTTTGGTAAAAAAGAAAAAAAAAATCACTTGTTAGTTAGATTCTTATTCCGAATTAAATTAGGACTTCAAAATCTAATTAAATTAGGACTATAAAATCTAAATAAATACACAAAAATCACAACATTAAAGTCACAACACATGATAAAAGAAAAAATAAAAAACTTCACAAATACAACCCAAACCTCCCAACCCGGTAATCCCAAAGATCTAAATTTCCTTAGCCACAACAACCACCCAAAGCAGCAAGTAGTCAAGCTATCTTCTCCTCTGTTGCTCGATCTATGTTCACTATGGACGTGTGGTAAGTTTCTCACTAGTCTCTTTATTAGAGTCTCTGTCTATCTTTTATCAATTTTTGTAGACAAGTTTTTTGTTGTTAATGGAAGAAGATAAAAGATTCTACTATCTAGACTAAAATATGCTTATGTTTGTGCCTTTGCATGGTGTCCAACAAATATTTGAGTCAAAAAAAGAGAAAAGAAAAAGACTAAACAAATGTTTAAAAGCTTAAAACACCTATACACTTTAGGGTTAGGTCTATAGTGTATACTACTATATTAGAGTCAATAGAATTGGCTTTATGACTAGAGTCAATAGAAGCTTTATGTTTGTTAGAGTTTGTGTTTCCAGCAAATATGGTTTTAGAATAGTAATTTCAAAAAATAATTGTTTTTTTTTTTTTATTCCAATAAAACAGAACCAATTACAAAAGATTTGGGATAACCCTGCTGTGATGTCCTGGAATGGTTGTTGCTAGATTAGCTATATAGTAAACTAAGCCCAAAATGGCTCTAGGAACACAAAAAGTTTTACATACAATACCCTGTTGTTGAAAAGTTCTAAGGTCTACAACCATAGCCATATCTTGCCATCTGTTAGTACATTGAATTACAAGCCTGCACTACACTACTGTTACTACATTGAAACAAAATTCTACAGAAACCCAATCTCTTTGCTGTCAATGCTGCCTCCACAAGTGCCTCCTGTATTGCTGCACTAGTATTTGTTGTTGTTAGGGAAATAGTTAGTAGAATGTGTGATTAGGATTGTAATTGAGTAGCATTGTAACTAAGTAAGGCTGTGTGGTTGTGCTATGTTAGTTAGTAACAGTTTTGTTAGTTAGTAGTATTTGGGTTGTTATCAGTTAGTTAGGTTGTTAGTTTTGGCGGGAAGATTAATGTGTTGTATAAAGATGTGGGATGATATGAAATAAAGAGGAGGAAGAGTATTAATCAAATTTCCCTTTCAGTTCCATTCTAATTTCTCTCTCTCTCTCTCTGCTAGGAGGTGGTTACCCTCGAAGTAATTAACAATCTTTTATTCAATTCTTCCTTTCCTTTTCCTTTCTCTTTCCCATTCTTCCTTCTTAATTTTCTAATTAACCAAACACCTAACAATTGGTATCAGAGCCAATTTTCCTGCAACCATGACTGAGACGAGGTCCTCTTCTTATATCAATGAATCTTTGTCTCTTCTCAAAACCACCATGCCCATTCCTTACAAGAGATCAATCAACAACTAAATGCCAACACTCAGCAATTGAATGCCAACACCCAGCAATTGAACGCCATTAGCTTAGCTCTGCAAAAACTCACTAAAGTTGAAGAACAGAGGCAACAAGTTGCATCTCCAAAGTCTTCATCTCAATCCCCAAGCACTCTAGTGTCACATGCTGTTTCTCTGCCTCTCTCAAATTTATCAAAGAGTGTGAAGCTTGATTTTCCTCGATTTAAGGGGGATGAACCTGCATTATGGTTGTACACCATGGTTTTAAAAACCGATACGGTGAAAGAACCGGAAAAGAGACTAGTTACCGGTTTTTTTGGTCGGACTCCGATAGTCAAACCGGTGGCGTCATAAATAATTTAATTAATAATTTTTTAAATTATATAAATAAATAATAATTTTTTATACTAAAACTAATTAATAATTTATGAATACACATGTAAACTAAAATGCTTTGTAAACTATAATGCTCTATAATTCATTAACTACTAATAATTGAAAAAATAATTGAATATAAAAGTTACTGTGGGGCCCAACAATTCGTGGACCAGGCCCATTTGCCCTTAGAGAGTCCGAAGGCCCAATCCGAGGAGAGCTGTGGCCCAAGCTCTACAACGCAGAGCACAAAAGAATTTTGGGAGGCAGCCGAGGACAGTGTAGTCCTCGGCAGATCCATAGTCCCACCAGAACAAAGGGGTGAAACTGGTATAGGGACGAATTCGTAAGGAGATCCAAGATACCTTGGGGAGGTTATCCTTACTACCCTTCCAGATAAGACCAAGCGCCTGACAGAACCGTACTCTGCAGCTTTATCAAACCATCCCCAACAATTCCGGGATTGGACTGATGGGACAAATGTCAGTGTTTGTAAAGACTGACCCTACACGTGGACGAAGGATAGCGAATGCAAGCTAGTATAAAATAAGGAAGTAAGTAAATCACGAGGGAGAGCCCAGCCTCAGAAAAAAAAGAGAAAGATTACGTGGGGAAACATCTCAACAAGACTGGACTTCACGGAAGAAAGCCCGTCGTTGGGTAACCGGGATAAGATCTCAAAAGGTCCTCGGACCAGCTCCGAGGAGCTCCTTCCCACGGGGTACTACGCCTTAGAGCTTCCTCTAAAGCCATGACCGGGCATCGCCACTTGGCCAGCGGCTAGCTTTTCAAGCCCACTCTCTACAAATCATATTGTGAGGGACCTTTATTGCGTGAGCCCAAAAATGTTAGTGGGCCGCAAAGGAATTGTGTCCTTACAATTGGCGCCATCTGTGGGGAGCTTGCGCGCTGGCGCAGGTGGCGGTGGAATCGACTCATGGGCAAGCAGAAGTTTCTGGGATCTCCTCCGTCTCCGACGACATCTAGTTGTTGCTCCGACGTAAGCTTCTGCTAGGGGCTACGTCTCGCAGTGCTGAGGGCGCGGATGTCTCTAGGGGCTTCCAGCCTCAGACCAACTTTCCCCGTCCTGGTGTAGGAGCTTGTGGTCGAAACATAAAAAAAAATCTTCCAAGTTTTGGACAGAACCAAGGCCTTGCATGGTCCTCGGACTCAAGCCTATGGGGAAACCAAGTACATAAAAAGATCCTAAGTTTTGGACAGAACCAAGGCCTTGCATGGTCCACGGACTCAAGCCTATGAGGAAACCAAGTACATAAAAAAAATCTTCCAAGTTTTGGACAGAACCAAGGTCTTGCATGGTCCTCGGACTCAAGCCTATGGGGAAACCAAGTACATTAAAAAGATCCTAAGTTTTGAACAGAACCAAGGCCTTGCATGGTCCACGGACTCAAGCCTATGGGGAAACCAAGTACATAAAAAAAATCTTCCAAGTTTTGGACAGAACCAAGGCCTTGCATGGTCCTCGGACTCAAGCCTATGGGGAAACCAAGTACATTAAAAAGATCATAAGTTTTGGACAGAACCAAGGCCTTGCATGGTCCTCGGACTCAAGCCTATGGGGAAACCAAGTACATAAAAAGATCATAAGTTTTGGACAGAACCAAGGCCTTGCATGGTCCACGGACTCAAGCCTATGGGGAAACCAAGTACATAAAAAAGATCTAAGTTTTGGACAGAACCAAGGCCTTGCATGGTCCTCGGACTCAAGCCTATGGGGAAACCAAGTACATAAAAAGATCGTAAGTTTTGGACAGAACCAAGGCCTTGCATGGTCCTCGGACTCAAGCCTATGGGGAAACCAAGTACATAAAAAGATCTAAGTTTTGGACAGAACCAAGGCCTTGCATGGTCCACGGACTCAAGCCTATGGGGAAACCAAGTACATAAAAAAAATCTTCCAAGTTTTGGACAGAACCAAGGCCTTGCATGGTCCTCGGACTCAAGCCTATGGGGAAACCAAGTACATAAAAAGATCCTAAGTTTTGGACAGAACCAAGGCCTTGCATGGTCCTCGGACTCAAGCCTATGGGGAAACCAAGTACATAAAAAAATCATAAGTTTTGGACAGAACCAAGGCCTTGCATGGTCCTCGGACTCAAGCCTATGGGGAAACCAAGTACATTAAAAAGATCATAAGTTTTGGACAGAACCAAGGCCTTGCATGGTCCTCGGACTCAAGCCTATGGGGAAACCAAGTACATAAAAAGATCATAAGTTTTGGACAGAACCAAGGCCTTGCATGGTCCACGGACTCAAGCCTATGGGGAAACCAAGTACATAAAAAAGATCGTAAGTTTTGGACAGAACCAAGGCCTTGCATGGTCCTCGGACTCAAGCCTATGGGGAAACCAAGTACATAAAAAGATCGTAAGTTTTTGGACAGAACCAAGGCCTTGCATGGTCCACGGACTCAAGCCTATGGGGAAACCAAGTACATAAAAAAAATCTTACAAGTTTTGGACAGAACCAAGGCCTTGCATGGTCCTCGGACTCAAGCCTATGGGGAAACCAAGTACATTAAAAAGATCATAAGTTTTGGACAGAACCAAGGCCTTGCATGGTCCTCGGACTCAAGCCTATGGGGAAACCAAGTACATTAAAAAGATCATAAGTTTTGGACAGGCCTTGCAAAAAGGCCAAGTACATGATCATAAGTTTTGTCCTTGCATGGTCCTCGGACTCAAGCCTATGGGGAAACCAAGTACATTAAAAAGATCATAAGTTTTGGACAGAACCAAGGCCTTGCATGGTCCACGGACTCAAGCCTATGGGGAAACCAAGTACATAAAAAGATCATAAGTTTTGAACAGAACCAAGGCCTTGCATGGTCCTCGGACTCAAGCCTATGGAGAAACCGAGTACATAAAAAGATCATAAACCTCAAGATCCATCCGAAGAGAACTTCTCGTTAACGGTTGGGTCAATCCCTTAATCGCACGGGTTCCCCGGTCTACCCTTGGATCCCCCGTGCCAAAGGGAATGATGCGATACGGTACAGCATATTACCCAAAAAGCACAAAGTCCTTCGCTACTCAACTATCATCTCGGACGAATTGTTTAGAGTTTATCGTTCTCGGGAATGGGTCTAGCGTGCGTCGCACAGCACTCAACAGCTATCTCGGTTAGTTCCATGAATTTAATCTATTGAGGATTACCATTGTTATACTTGATAATATTTGCGAGTTTAAACTAATAAGGATTTGTGTTAAGGTATTCCTCTGCCCAGAATATTGTTAAAGGCAGGCTTAGACTTAATATTCAGGCCCAAAGTGGTTGTTGCAAAAAAGTATGTATAAAGAAATAAACACATCTTTTATTAAGACAAAAGAACAGTACAGTGTACAATAAAAGCTGAAACAAGCTTACATTAGAGTTAACTGCGTAAGCAAAAGAAAAGTACAAAAGAGTGAGGATGATGCCGAGGAGATATCTCAGAGAAGAGGTTGGCTACTGTTCCAAGATGTCGTCTAAGGAAACTATTCCTCGACGCTTCTACATGCCCATAACTCAGGCAGCCAAAGAACCTGACCTCAGGCTAACACCATCTACAGAAAAGATGTAGGGAGCCAGAAGTTGGGAAGCCCCCGCAGAAATTTGCCTGCTACAAGGCAGACGGCGCTGATGGCGGAAATTCCTTCTTCGGACATACCAAAAATCTGGCATGACCAGAACCTGCTTCGGATTTTGACTAAAAGAGGGAGAAACATCCTTTCCCCTCTCTCGAACTGAAATATTCTCTTGAGTCTACGCCTCCTTGGCCCGTACCTCACTATCTGGAGTCTCAGGAAGACACGACGCTTTTGTGGCGGAGAGAGCTCCTTTGCCCCAATCCTCGCCTCAAACATGATGTACTAGGAGAGGAGACTGAAGAATTTGTGCGAAGGCAAAGCAACTTTCTCTCCTATTTATTTAAAAGATGAGGTGATGGCATTTAATTCACGCAGCGTCCCAAGGAACGCTACAGACAAAATGTCTCCGGCTCGATTTCCAATGCCGTCTGCAACCCTGAGATTAAAGGAGCCTCGTGAAGGCGCACCTCGAACACTGGGACGCCAAAAAGTACCGCGTGACCAAAGACTACGGAAATGCCTCTAAAATCTGTGGGCCTAATAAATTCGCAGCCCAGGCCCGTTCTGCATGGAAGCCCACGGACCATGGCCCACACCAAGGAATAACCTTTGCCGAGGACAACTTCCTGCTCGGCAGCTTATGAGACACCTGAGGAAAGAGCATAAAGTTTTGGACAGAACCAAGGCCTTGTATGGTCCTCGGACTCAAGCCTATGGGGAAACCAAGTACAAAAATTATTAGTATTACAAGTTTTGGACAGAACCAAGGCCTTGTATGGTCCTCGGACTCAAACCTATGGGGAAACCAAGTACAAAAATTTTAATTATTACAAGTTCTGGACAGAACCAAGGCCTTGTATGGTCCTTGGACTCAAGCCTATGGGGAAACCAAGTACAAAAATTTTAATTTTTACAAGTTCTGGACAGAACCAAGGCCTTGTATGGTCCTCGGACTCAAGCCTATGGGGAAACCAAGTACAAAAAATTTTAATTTTTACAAGCTCTGGACAGAACCAAGGCCTTGTATGGTCCTCGGACTCAAGCCTATGGGGAAACCAAGTACAAAAAATTTTAATTTTTACAAGCTCTGGACAGAACCAAGGCCTTGTATGGTCCTCGGACTCAAGCCTATGGGGAAACCAAGTACAAAAATTTTAATTTTTACAAGTTCTGGACAGAACCAAGGCCTTGTATGGTCCTCGGACTCAAGCTTATGGGGAAACCAAGTACAAAAATTTTAATTTTTAAAGCTCTGGACAGAACCAAGGCCTTGTATGGTCCTCGGACTCAAGCCTATGGGGAAACCAAGTACAAAAATTTTAATCATTACAAGTTCTGGGCAGAACCAGGGCGTTGTACTTTCCTCGGACCCAAGCCTACGGGGAAACCGACTGCTCGGATAAAAAAAAGTTTGGACTTCGCAATATGGGCTACTGGATAAAAAGGTCAGGTCATTTCATCCACGGCTTAAACACCCTAAAGGGTTAGGCCCAACGAAGGAGCAAGGAAGGTGGTGGAACGCCCCAGTATACAATGACCTAAGAGGTCTGTTCATTTAGTGGGTGGTATGTTTTGAAACGGTTATTCCTCACACGGCATCAAGCCTTCATTTCTCTCCTCGGCTAGCAGGGGGTAAGTATTACTTTTTACTGGTCTGCTTTATTATGCCGAGCACTTCTATTGAAATTATGGCAACACCTTTTTATTATTAAGTATTTTGGTCTTAGTCGTCATTGATTTAAATGCGATATTATTGAGCCGAACAGCATTTGCAAATTTATAAAAATAAAGAGACAGAACATGCAGAGTGAAATAGAAACAACTTTTATTAATATGAAAAATTATTACAACGTACAAAAAGGGGCTTCAATAAGCCTATACAAAAGAGGGGCTGCCGAAGTAGCACTAACATCCACAGTACAGATAAGCAAACAGTCAAGCGCCTTTTAAACTTGTCTTCGAAGTCTCTCCAATCTCTGCCACATTGTTGCTCATGCTAAGAGAAGAACTCACTTTAAAAAAAAAACGAAGAAGAAGGAAATAGTAAGGAAGAAATCAATGAAGAAGATGGAGGAGATGAATGAAGAAGATGGAGGACATGAGTAAGGAAGGAGGAGAAGAAGAGAGAAGAGATAAAAAGAAAGAAAAGGAGCAAAAGAGGGAAAAGAGAAAGCACCAGAACGGAACTGGTGCTGGGAAGACTATAAGAAGAGGGCGGGGGAGGGCACCAGGGAGCAAAAGAGGGAGAAGCAGAAGCACTTAACCCCTGCCTCAGCCCTGACTCCTAACACGCTGGTGCCATATTAGGTACGCTCGTGAGGAGCCGGGTGGTGCTGGTCTTGGTTGTTCTCGACTCAGTCACGCCGAGAAGTCGACATGACGAGCCCCTGCTTCGGATTTTGGCTAAAAGAGAGGCGGGACAGATCTTAAGTCTGCGCCACCCTTGCCCTGACCGAGCCATTTCAAGTTTTGTCAGAATATGGTGTTTTGAGGAGGAGCGTGTTTCCTTCATCATTCGTTATGGAGGGCGTATGCGGATATGATGTATAACAAACGGGCTAAGTGGACGCTAAAGGGGGATGCGGATTTCAAATTTTAGAAGGAAGGAGAGGAGTCTGTACGAAAGTCACTGCCACCTGCTTGCCTTCTTATAGGAAGGGCAAAACGGATGGAATTAAATGCGTTCAGAGTTTCCAAAAGAATCTGAAGAGAAAAGAGGCGCCCGTTCCGTTTCCCCACCTTATCAGATGAGCCGCCGGACATAAATGTGCCTCGTAAAGGGAATTCATTTAAGGGCGCGTCTGGGACATCCAAGCGGCAGGAGTAGATCACGAGCGGATTAAACGGAATCCCTTGAAAACCGGCTGACTTCCTGGGAAACCGCTCATATAAATGCGGGGTCAAACTAAATGGGCCATATTGAGGGCCCGGGTTTGCCAAAACTTTCCTTTCCAACCCGGAAGTCGGACAGAAGGGTTTTGAGGGGCTATTGTGGGGCCCAACAATTCGTGGACCAGGCCCATTTGCCCTTAGAGAGTCCGAAGGCCCAATCCGAGGAGAGCTGTGGCCCAAGCTCTACAACACAGAGCACAAAAGAATTTTGGGAGGCAGCCGAGGACAGTGTAGTCCTCGACAGATCCATAGTCCCACCAGAACAAAGGGGTGAAACTGGTATAGGGACGAATTCGTAAGGAGATCCAAGATACCTTGGGGAGGTTATCCTTACTACCCTTCTAGATAAGACCCAGCGCCTGACAGAGCCGTACTCTGCAGCTTTATCAAACCATCCCCAACAATTCCGGGATTGGACTGATGGGACAAATGTCAGTGTTTGTAAAGACTGACCCTACACGTGGACGAAGGATAGCGAATGCAAGCTAGTATAAAATAAGGAAGTAAGTAAATCACGAGGGAGAGCCCAGCCTCAGAAAAAAAAAGAGAAAGATTACGTGGGGAAACATCTCAACAAGACTGGACTTCACGGAAGAAAGCCTGTCGTTGGGTAACTGGGATAAGATCTCAAAAGGTCCTCGGACCAGCTCCGAGGAGCTCCTTCCCACGGGGTACGACGCCTTAGAGCTTCCTCTAAAGCCATGACCGGGCATCGCCACTTGGCCAGCGGCTAGCTTTTCAAGCCCACTCTCTACAAATCATATTGTGAGGGACCTTTATTGCGTGAGCCCAAAAATGTTAGTGGGCCGCAAAGGAATCGTGTCCTTACAGTTACCAATAGAGTAGTGGACTGAATCTAATAATATATATATATATATATATATATATATTACTTGAATGTTTATAAAATTTAATTTTTGGTAAAAGTCCATATAATATGTTATGCATCTTTATAAATGATAATAGTAACTAGTTAGTTTATATTCAACAAAAAAAAAAAGTAACTAATTAGTTTATATCTAACTCAATGAAATTATAAGTTATATATATAATTATAAATAAATAAATAAATAAAGGGAAAGAAAAGACTATGAGACAAGACAAGAAAACATTAAATAAGAAATGGTAATGATGGTCAAGCTGGAAGAGTAAAAAATGATTAAAAAAATTAGAAACTTGTGGATTTAGAAACCCAAAACTCAAAAAGCTAGCCTTTTGCCGTTGGAACCATAAAAAAAGTCAGCCGCTGTCAGTCATTTTTATGTTTCCCACATCTTCCAATATTTTATTAAAAGATTTTTTTTTTTTTCTATATCACTTCTTCCTAGTTCCTTGTACCCACTTCAGGTTTTTAAATTTTAACTCTTCATTTTTCAGATCTCTAAAGTCTAAATACACTTTCTCTCTGTTCAAGCTTTCAAGTTTCACGCTTTCAACATTTTCCTCTCTGTTCAAGCTTTCAAGTTTCAACATCTTCCTCTTTGTGTTCATGCCTTCAACCCCAGTTTGCAAATGTCAATGAATCAATGGTGCCACCCACCTACCAACGCTGTCCTAGTGTTAGGTTGAGAACCTAGCAATGCCGTCCCAGTGTTAGGCTCTCGTCAGTGGCGTAAAGACAAAGTTGCCAATAACTGGTTCAACCATACCGGTCCTGGTTTTACGGTTCAACCGTCTGGTTTTCAGTACGTTCTGTTTTTTGTTATTTTTCGGTTTTTGATCATAACCGGACCGGATTAATGACCGATTCTCGGTTGAACCGGTCGAACCGGCCGGTCCAATCTGGTTTTTAAAACCATGTTGTACATAGCCAACCAATATTTCAATTTCTATCAAACACCACTGAATGAGAGGTTATTAATGGCTTCCTTCCATATGGAAGGAGATGCCCTGATCTGGTTCCAAGATACTGATGAGACTGGGTGTTTGCAACTTGGGAGGGATTTGTGGAAGCTTTGTTGACAAGGTTTGGAAGTATTGCATATAAGGATCCTATGGAATCACTCACAAGATTGAAGCAAACAACCAATATTGTGGTTTACAAAGGGCAATTCTAAGCTTTATCAATCAGGATCAGGGGTTTGTTAGATAGCCATAAATTGAGTTGCTTCCTAAGTGGTCTTAAGGATGAGGTGAGGTTACCTGTGAAGATGCTCAATCCCAAGAATCTTAATGAAGCTTTTGGATTAGCCAAAATCCAAAAAGAATACTTGAACAGTAGCCGTAGAGGTCAGAGGTCTTCAATTGATTACACTAAGCCTTCAATTTAGGTCCAAAACTTGAGGTGAAGTTGGAATCCAGATTTAGGCTTCCCTTGCAGAGGTTGTCACTTGCTCAGATGGAGGAAAGAAGAAGAAAAGGGCTTTGTTTCAATTGTGATGAAAAGTTCCAACTTGGACACCGACGTAAGTCTGCTAAACTTTCTTGTTAGAGGGTTTATTTCCTTTTCAAGAATCTAGTTCTAATGTTCAATTAGCGGAACTTGATGATTCTGAGGCTACTTTGTTACCATTGGATGGAGATAAATCTAATGATAGTAAATCTGATATTGAGAAGGGTGTAGCTGAAATCACTTTATATGCTTTGTTGGGTAGTCCCTCACCTGGTACCATGAGAGTTAGGGGTAAGATTAATGGTCACTAGGTTACTATCTTAATTGGCTTTGGTAGCACACACAATTTCTTGAATATTGCCATCCTAGCTATTTTACAACTATCATTAGAACCTATCTTAATATTTGAGGTGAAAGTGGCTAATGGTGCTACCATTCAGACTCAAGGTATGTGTGCAAATGTTAGAGTTTCTATGCAAGGACATGCCTTTGTAGTGGATTTGAATGTTCTGCTCCTAAGTGACAGTGAATTGGTTTTTAGTACCACAGTGCCTTTGGTAGGACTGCACCCTACTGATCACTCTCTACAAGAAGGCAAACAATTCTTTAAACAACCTGTGAGAAAGGGCATTCTTTTGTAGATTATGTCCTTGAGGTCTGTCACAACATCTTCCAAACCTTGTGACCCTGCTATTGAGCAACTTTTATCTGAGTTTGCCTCAGTATTTGCCACACCTACTAGTTTATCTCCTTGTAGAAGTCATGAGTATCAGATTCTTTTGAAGGATGGTATTGCCCTATTTGTTAAAGACGTTATAGATACCCACATTTTTAGAAAGTTGAGATTGAGAAGATAGTAACTGAATTGTTGGAAGTTGGTTCTATTAGACCTAGATAGAGTCCATTCTCTTCTCCAATGTTGTTAGTGAGGAAAGCATATCGCTCTTGGAGAATGTGTGTTGACTATTGGGCTTTGAATTAGGCTACAATCAAGGACAAGTTTCCTATTCCAGTGGTGGATGAGTTGCTTGATGAGCTTGCTTGTTCCACAATCTTTTTTAAATTGGACTTAAGGTTTGGAAATCACCAAATTCGTATGAGAGAGGAGGATGTTCATAAAACTGCTTCTAGGACACATGATGGACATTATGAGTTTTTGGTTATGCACTTTGGCTTGACCAATGCTCCATCAACATTTCAATCTTTAATGAATGATGTATTCAAGCCTTTCTTGAGGAAATATGTGCTGGTTTTCTTTGATGATATTCTTATTTTCAGCCCATCCTTGGAGTTACATCTTCAGCATCTCAAAATTGTATTGGAGTTGCTGTTGCACCATTAATTGTATGGCAGGAGAAGTAAATGTGTATTTGGCAGTTCAGAGGTGGAGTATCTTGGTCACATCATTTTTGGCTAGGGTGCGAGTACTGATCCTTAAAAAACTACTGCCATGGTGTCTTGGCCTTTCCCTACATCTGTTAAAGCCTTGAAGGGTTTTTTGGGCTTAATAGGTTACTATAGAAAGTTCATAAAGCATTATGGACAGATAGCTGCCCCACTCACTACATTCTTGAAGAAAAACTCTTTTGTTTGGTCTGATCAGGATGAGGCTGCCTTCCAACAACTTAAGGTTGCAGTGAGTTATCCTCCAGTTTTGGCTTTACCTAATTTCAATCTTCCTTTTACTATAAAGTGTGATACTTTAGGTTTGGGTTTAGGGGCTGTCCTGATGCAAGATCAGAGGCCTATTGCTTTTCATAGCCAATTGCTTAAAGGAAAAGCCTTACAACTATCAACTTATGAGAAGGAGTTACTTGCTTTGGTCATTGTTGTACACAAGTGAAGGCCTTATCTCTTGGGAAGGCCTTTCATCATCAAAACTGACCAACAAAGTTTGAAGTATATTTTAGAGCAAAGTATTGTTACACCTGCTCAACAGAAGTGGTTAACAAAGCTCTTGGGTTACTTGTTTGTGGTGGAATACAAGTAAGGGTGTGAGAATAAAGTTACTGATGTTTTATCTAGGAGATCAGATTTAGCTTTTGTAGACTAGTCCATTGCTAGTGCAAACACTCCTACTTCATTATGCTTGATCTCTTTTCCTTACCCTTCTTGGATTGATGAACTCAAGACAAGTTATCAGTTTGACCCAGCTATGTTGTCCTTGCTTCAGCAGTTACAAGATGGTTCTGATAGGCTTAACTTATTTTCTCTACATAATGGTTTGATCTTGTATAAAGGTAGGGTGTATATGAGCCCTTCTTGTGGATTGAAGCTTAAGGTCCTTTAGCAGGTTCATGATAGTCCCTAGGTGGCCATTTAGGATTTCTGAAGTCTTACCATAGATTGAAGCAAGATTTTTATTCGGTTGGTATAAAGGCAGATTTGAAGAAGCATATAAGGGAGTGTGGGGTGTGTCAGCCAATGAAGCATGAAACTTGCCATCTTGCTGGCTCGCTCCAACCCTTGCCCATACTTGATAAGCCTTAGACTGCAGTGAGCATGGATTTTGTGGTGGGCTTGCCTAAATCCCAGAGATTGGTTGTAGTTACGGTAATGGTGGATAGGTTAACCAAATATGTTCATTTTATCGGGTTGTCCCATCCTTACTCAATTGCTAAAGTGGTTGCTCTATTTGCTCAGCATGTCCTCAAGTTATATGGCATGCCTACTTCCATTGTGTCTAATAGAGATCTTGTGTTTACTACTACGTTTTGGGCTTAAACTTCAAGGTGTTCAACTTGCCATGTCATCTGCTTATCATCCTCAATCAGATCGGCAAATTGAGGTTGTAAATAGGGCTGTCTGGATTGATCCGGTAACCCGACCCATCCGAAGAACTGACAGGACCGGACCCGAATCCGGCCGACCCGATTGCTTCGGCGGGTCGATGGCGGGTATTCACCACCAGAAACCGATTCTGGCGGGTCGGTTTTGGTTTTCCTCCTCAAAAACCCGAAAAACCCAAACCGATCGAAAGATTTCCAGATTCCGGCAAAAATTTCCAAATCCCGGCCAAAATTTCTAGAATTCGGCGATCATTTTCCATAATCCGGCGAAGAAACCCAGATTCCGGCGATATTTCCCTTAGATCCAGTGAGATTTTGACAGGATCTGGAGAAATCTCATCAAATCCAGTGAGATTTTTGCCAGATCTAAGGGAAATCTCGCCGGAATCTGGAAAACTATCGCCAGAATCTGCGTTTATTCGCCGGATCTGTGTTTTTTCACCGTTTTCTCGCTGTCTTCTCAGATCTATGACTCCGACAGACCCGCCCGCCACTTGTTGATGGTCTGAATCGTCCGACCTGATTACTCCGGCGGGTCGGCGGCGGGTGCATTTTTTTCTCACCCGATTCCGACGGGTCGGTTCCGGGTTGGGCACAAACTCGACCCGGACCGACCTGTGGACAGCCCTAGTAGTAAATAAAAGCTTGGAGTAGAGTGATCTCCTTACAAGTAGCAGTCTATTGCTATAGGGGGTATAATAAGCTTTCCCCTCGGTTTTTGGTCCTTACAAATTTTTGGAGAGGATTAGAGAGGTTGCTTATAGGTTGGATCTCCTTGTTGAGTCTACAATTCACTCTGTGTTCCATGTGTCTTGCTTGAAGGCCAAATTAGGCAATCACAACATTTCAATTTCTATGTTACCTTCTGTCAACTCTCAAGACATCCTCACTCTTGAGCCTGCAGCTGTACTTTAATCCAGATCTCATCAACTTGGGAGGAGGACAATCACTCAGTTACTTATACAATGGCAAGGAGGTTCAATTGAAGATGCCACTTGGGAGGACTTGTTTTGTCTTCAACATCAGTTTCCTCATCTTGGGGGCAATATGTTCTAATGGGGGGAAGTTATGTTAGGGAACTAGTTAGTAGAATGTGTGATTAGGATTGTAATTGAGTGGCATTGTAACTAAGTAAAGCTGTGTAGCTGTGCTATGTTAGTTAGTAAAAGTTTTGTTAGTTAGTAGCAGTTGGGTTGTTATTAGTTAGTTAGGTTGTTAGTTTTGGCGGGAAGATTAATGTGTTGTATAAAGATGTGGGATGTTATGAAATAAAGAGGAGGAAGTGTATTAATCAAATTTCCCTTTCAGTTCCATTCTATTCTCTCTCTCTCTCTCTCTCTCTCTGCTAGGAGTTAGTTACCCTTAAAGTAACTAACAATCTTTTATTCAATTCTTCCTTTCCTTTTCCTTTCACTTTCCCATTCTTCTTTCTTTATTTTCTGATTAACCAAAAGCCTAACAGTTGCTGCACAACTGGTACCACCCGAGAAAATGACAAATCCTTGGAGATTGATGGTTTCATAAGCAAAAGCAATTCTTCTGGTCCTTCTTTTCTAAGTCTAGCAATTTTGATTAACTGATCCCAAAGTCCTCCATCGTTTTGGTTTTTAATTGTTTGTTTAATTGATAGTAATGACTTGGGTAATTAAATTAAATTATTATATACTTGTTTATTCTATCAATTTGAGATATTGAGATTATAAAATTCAATTTGATTAGGATTTCATATTGCAAATAATTTATGAGGAAACTATCTACAATTGATGCATATATATATTTAAAAAAGTGTTCTAGACTTAGAGGTTAATGCTCAATCATCTGTCTCAAATGTTGAAACTTCAAGTGCTGGAACATTGAAATAAAATTTCAAATGCTAAAATTTCAAGTGGTGAAACACCTAGAAAAGGAAATTGCTAAAACCTAATCTTCTCCAAAGCCTCAATATAAGATTTAGAGGCTGTTTGGATGTGATGGAAACTGAGTTATATAGCTCAGTTTTCATCACCCATAATCCAAATATTGTGGGACCTACAGAATAAAGAATGTTTGGCTTGGTTTTTTAGTATTGTTTCCATCACTCAAAATTCAAAATTGATTTTCAGTGGCAGTTTGGTAAATAGAGTGACGAAAACTGGTTTTTTGTTCTTTTTAATTAATTTTTTTTGGTATTCTACTTTAAATGTTAAAATGAGTTTTTTTCCTGTGAACATCAGTTCTGTTTGCTCCATGTGAAAATCGAAGGAAAATAAACTCAAATCTCAAAACTTATATATCTTTCCTTACATACCTTTGTTTGATTATGTAGAAACGAAAAATTAACTCAAAAATTTTCTGTTTTCTCTTTTAATTGACTAAAGTGAACCCTTTTAACTTCTAATGTAAAGGCTTAGTCGCTGGAATGGACTTTGGCTCATAAGTCTTCGTGGTGTTCAAACTTAAGGTATCCAGCACCAATTCCTCAATAGTCACCTCTATACCTGTCCTCATTACCATTAACTACTTGTATATTATGTCCGTGGGCATACTTGATGATCCGACCAATCAAGCAACGTTTTGTACAATAACCTATTAACTTTTTTTGTTATATGCAACTACCCAATTAACTTTACTTATGGGTTATACGACTCATTAAATTGGGAGTTATTTTATTTTATTTTATTTTGTTTATACATGTGTAGTACTAAAAGATGTCTATCCATGCATTGTATTAATTTATGAAAAGATTAAGAAAAAATCAACAAATCAAGAAAAGATTAATCTATGAATTTCAAACTCAGTCTCACGATTTCATGATCATCTTGGTACAAAATTTTTCAATCAACGGCTACTATCTTAAAAAACAAACTTCAATAGCAACTAAGAAGATTGGCACAAAACCATATATAACAAAGAAACGAAAATTATCTAGAAATTATTGGTGATTAATTTCCAATCTCAACAGTCATGTGGGCATTGGGTATCGGCACAAGGGACAGGAGTGACTCGTCTTCAACCACTTGACGATACATTTTCCGTGATAAACATGTGAACACGGCATGCGAGTGACTTTGGAACCGTTCTGAAACTCTTCCAAGCAGATGCTACATTCTTGAACCGAGCTTGATCCTTGTTGAAATCTGAACTTCTCCAAAGCCCGAACAGAAGACTTAGTCGCCGGAGTGGGCTTAGGCTCATAATTCTCCATGGACTCCAAAATTACCGTATCAAGCTCCTCATCCACATGAGATGAGTACTGAGGCATCACCATCACCCTTTTTACCGTGAACGTGTTCAACAAGTCCACAAAAATTGGCATCCTTGAAGTCCCGGCAGATAATGCAATAGTTGCTATTAGTCGTAACACGGTACTGTGAAATTCCTCTGGGATGTTGAGGCCGCGAAACAAAGAACACAAGACAGCACCATTATCATGCAACATCAACTCATGTTTGGTCAGAGAGAACGAATTTCTCAGAACTGGTGACGCTTCTTCGAAAGTCAGTGGTGCTTCGCTGTAGCCGACGTAGTTCTCCGTTCGCTTCACCTTTTGCACACGAAATTGGACGAAGAAAACATCAAACCGGCAGTCCAACGTCGTTTGAAGTAGTGGTGGCACGTCCCCGAATTGGCTTGGCTGCCATACCCGGATATCATAAGCTTCGTTGCAGAAGGGACTGGTTACTGAATGTGATTGAGACATGGTTTGAAAGTGATTACTAGGAAGTAGGAACGAACGAAATTGGGAAACAAAAAAGAGAATTGCTAATACTAAGGCTGTGTATGTTTATATAGCTGCGTGTTGGGACTTGCCGACTTGGGTTACCGAATTGGTTGCGGAATAGAGTTTCCATATTCCTAATAGGTCTAGGAAAGAAAATTTTGGAAACTGTTTTTTATTTTATTTTTAAAAATTTAGGAAACAAATGAAATTAATGAATACTTAAACTAAGTACTTAACAGTTTCTTGAAAACTTTCTCTACTTTTTCTTTATGTGTATTAAAATAGTTAGTATTAAAAAAAAAAAAAAAATGATAACGAATGTCCTTAGAACACTGGTTAAGAATCCAGTTAAAGAAAGTTTTTATGGGAAAATGAAAAAAATAATTAATGTTTTGACAGTTTTTTTGATTTCCTATAAAAATGATGTCAAAATTTTTTTAAAATAAATTATTAACGAGTACCGGTACTTGTTAGCATGAACCAAAAAAGAAAAAGAAAAAAAGTACTTACAGTTAACATAGCCCCACACAAAAATAATTTAAAAAAAAAGAGTATTTTTTTTGGTTAATTCTTTTTCTATTAAGGGTGAGTTTGGTTTAGTTTTTTGTAAAAGTGCATAATGAAAAAATGGAGTTTTGTTAAAAGTGCATAATGAAAAAGTGGAGTTTCAAAAAGCTGAGTGTTTGGTAAAAACTGTTAAAAAGTGCATAATGAAAAAGCTGAGTGTTTGGCTAGCACTTAAAAAAGTGGCAGTTTGAGGGATAAATTACCAAAAATGACAATGTATATATAAGAGAATTTATTTCATATATATATATATATATATATATATTGTAAGGACACAATTCTTTTGCGGCCCAATAATGATGTTGGGCTCGCACATGAAAGATCCCTCACAATATGATTTGTAAAGAGTGGGCTTGAAAAACTAGCCGTTGGTCACGGGGCGGTGCCCGGTCTTGGTTTTAGAGGAATTCATGTAGAAAAAGGAGTTGGGCTTGAACATTTAAGCCCTATGGCGTCGCACCCTATGGGATGGGACTCCTCGGACTTGATCCGAGGACCATTAAGGTCTTACCCCGGTTACCCAACGATGGGCTTTTTTGGTGAAGTCAGGTGTTGTTGAGGTGTTCTCACCCATGTAGTCTTTCTTTTTTTGGAGGTGGGATGGGACTCCCCTACCAGATTCACTTACTTCTTCTTTTATACTAGCCTGCGTTCGCTGTCCTTCGTCCACGTGTAGGGTCAACCTTTACAAGACTGACATTTGTCCCATCAGTCCAATCCCAGAATTGTTGGGGATGGTTGATGAAGCTGAAGAATACGGCTCTGTCAGGTGCAGAGTCTTATCTGGGAAGGGTAGTAAGGGTAACTTCCCCCAAGATATTTTTAGATCTCCTTACAAATTTGTTCCTATATCTCTTTTTTACCCCTCTTCTCAATGGAGCTTTGGGTCTGCCGAGGACTAGACTGTCCTCAGCTGCGTCTCCGGGTCATTTTTGCCTTATATTTTTGAGCTCGGGCCATCACCTTTTTCGGCTTGGGCCTTTGGACTCCCCATGAGCAAGTGGGCCTGACCCATAAATTATTGGGCCCCACAATAGCCCCTCAAAACCCTGCTATCCGACTTCTTGGTTGGAAGGGAGGGTTTTGGTAAACCCAGGCCTTTAGTATGGCTTATTTAATTCAGCCCTGCATTAATGTGGGCGGTTTTCCACCTGTCTAAGAAACTCACCGGTTTACAAGGTATTCCCTTTAATTTGCTCGTGACCCGCTCCTGCCGTTTGGCTGTCCAAGACGCGCCTTTAATGACTTCCCTTTACGAGGTTCATTTACGTCCGGCGGCTCATTTGATGAGGTGGGGAAGCGGAATGGACACATCTTTATTCTTCAGATTCTTTTGGAAACCTGAATGAATTTAATACCTTCCGTTTTGCCCTTCCTATAAGAAGGCAAGTAGGAAGCCATCACTTTCGTGAAGACACCCTTCCATCTTTCTGAGATCTGAAACCCTCAACCTCCCTTAACGTTCACTTAACCCAATTGCTATTCCCCACATCAGAATACGTTTACCATAACGAGTGATGAAGGAACCATACCCCTCCTCAAAACATCATGTTCTAATAAAACTCGAAATGGCTCGGTCAGGGCAAGGATGACGGAGACTTAAGATTTGCCCCACCTCCCTTCAACCAAAATCCGAAGCAGGGGCTCGTCACGTCAAACTTTCGTCGTGACTGAGTCGAGAACACCCACTATCAGCACCACCCGGCTTCTCACGAACATACCTAACATGGGACCAGTGTGTTAGGAGTCAGGACTGAGGCAGGGGCCAAGTGCCTCTGCTTCTTCCTCTCTTTGTTCACTGGTGCCCTCCTCCGCCTTCCTCTCTTAGTCTTCCCAGCACCAGCTCCGTCCTGGTGCTGTCCTTCTCCCTCTTTTGCTCCTCTCTCTTTCTTTTCATCTCTTCCCCTCTTCTTCTCCTCCTTCTCTTACTCATGTCCTCCATCTTCTTCATTCATCTCCTCCATCTTCTTCTTCCTTCTCCTTCAAATTCTTCTTCCTTCTCCTTCATCTTTTTCCAAAGAAGGTTCTTCTTTCGATATGAGCAATACTGAGGCAGAGATTGGAGAGACTTTGAAAACGAGTTTAAAAGACACACGGCTGTTTACTTATCTGTACTGCGAATGTTAGTGTTGCCTCGGCAGTTCACCTTTTGTATAGGCTTGTTTGAGCCCCTTTTTGTACGTTGTAATAATTTTTCATATTAATAAAAATTGTTGTTATTTTACTTCGTATGTTTTGTCTCTATGTTTTTACAAACTTGCAAACGCTGCTCGGCACAATAATATAGCATTTGAATCGATGACAACTAAGGCCAAAATACTTGCTAATAAAAAGAAGTCACCACAACTTTAACAGAATCGCTTGACTTAGCAATGCGTACCTGTGAATAACGATACTTGCCCGAAACAATGCCGAGATTAGAACTGGATGATCTATGCGGTGTAGGAAGTAATCGTTCGAAGACATATCACCCGCAAAAATGAACAGCCCCCTTAGGCTACCGAATAGTGGAGTGCCCCACCATCATCCTAACACTTTTATTGGCCTTAACATTTCAGTATCTGAGCCGGAGACTTTTCCCATCCGAGCAGTTATAAAACTTGTAACTTTCCTCTCTTTCTTTTTTTTTACTTGGTTTCCCCATAGGCTTGAGTCCAAGGACCATGCAAGGCCTTGGTTCTGTATAAGACTTGTAGGATTTCTTTATTGTACTCGGTTTCCCCATAGGCTTGAGTCCGAGGACCATGCAAGGCCTTGGTTCTGTCCAAAACTTGTAATTTTCCTTTTTTGCACTTGGTTTCCCCATAGGCTTGAGTCCGAGGATCATGCAAGACCTTGATTCTGTCCAAAACTTGTAGGATTTCTTTATTGTACTCGGTTTCCCCATAGGCTTGAGTCCGAGGACCATGCAAGGCCTTGGTTCTGTCCAAAACTTGTATTTTTCTTTTTTGTACTCGGTTTCCCCATAGGCTTGAGTCCGAGGACCATGCAAGGCCTTGGTTCTGTCCAAAACTTGTATTTTCTCTTTTTTGTACTCGGTTTCCCCATAGGCTTGAGTCCGAGGACCATGCAAGGCCTTGGTTCTGTCCAAAACTTGTATTTTCTCTTTTTTGTACTCGGTTTCCCCATAGGCTTGAGTCCGAGGACCATGCAAGGCCTTGGTTCTGTCCAAAACTTGTATTTTCTCTTTTTTGTACTTGGTTTCCCTATAGGTTTGAGTCCGAGGACCATGCAAGGCCTTGGTTCTGTCCCTGGGCCCCTATGCTGAACGGGCCTGGGCCGCGAATTTACTGGGCCCATAAATTAGGAGGTATCTCCGTAGTCTTAGGTCACGCGGTACTTTTTGGCGTCCCAGTGTTCGAGGTGCGCCTTCACGAGGCTCCTTTAATCTTAGGGTTGCAGACGGCATTGGAAATCGAGCCGGAGACATTTTGTCTGTAGCGTTCCTTGGGACGCTGCGTGAATTAAATGCCACCTCCTTATCTTTTAAATAAATAGGAGAGAAAGTTGCTTTACCTTCGCACAAATCCTTCAGTCTCCTCTCCCAGTACATCATGTTTGAGGCGAGAGTTGGGGCAAAGGAACTCTCTCCGCCACAAAGGCGCCGTGTCCTCCTGAGACTCCAGATAGTGAAGTACGGGCAAAGGAGGCATAAATTCAAGAGAATATTCCAATTCGACAGAGGGGAAAGGGTGTTTCTCCTTCTTTTAGTCAAAATCCGAAGCAGGTTCTGTTCATGCCAGAATTTTGGTGTGTCAGAAGAAAGATTCTCCGCCTCCAGCGCCTCTGCCTTGTCGCAGGCAAATTTTTGGTGAAGGCTCCTCAGCTTCCGGCTCCCTGCATCTTTCCCTCAGCGGTGTGAGGCTTAAGTCGGATTCTTTTGCTGCCTGAGTTATGGGCGTGCAAAAGCATTGAGGAGGAATAAGGTATCGAGGCAGTAGCCAACCTCTCCTCTGTGCTACCTCCTCGGCTTTATCTTCACTCTCTTGTATCTTTCTTTACTTACGCAGTTAGCTTCAATGTAAGCTTGTTTCAGCTTTTCATTGTACACTGTACTGTTCCTTTGTCTTAATAAAAGATGTGTCTATTTCTTTATACATACTTTTCTTCTCCGCAACAACTACTTTGCGCATGAATATTAAATGTAAGCTTGCCCTCAATGACATTCCGGGCATAAAAATGCCTTAACACAGATTCCTACTGGTTTAAACTCACAAATATTATCAAGTATAATAATGGTAATCCTCAATAAATTAAACTCTTGGAACTAATCGGGATAATCGCTGAATGCTGCGCGATGCATGCTAGACCAATGTCCGAGAACGATAAACTCTAAATAATTCGTCCGAGAGGGTAGCCGAGTAGCGAGGGACTTTGATTGTGCTTTTGGGTAATATATTGCACCGTATCACATCAGTTCCTTTGGTGCTGCAGATCCGAAAGCAGACTTGAGAATTCTCACTATTTAGGAACTAACCCAATTGTTAATGGAGAGTTTTCCTCGGATAAATCCTAAAGTGCATGTAATGTAGTTTTTCCTTACAAGTAGTTGGTTTCCCCAAAGGCTTGAGTCCGAGGACCATGCAAGACCTTGGTTCTGTCCAAAACTTGTGATTTGATTGATTGATTTTTTTTATGTACTTGGTTTCCCCATAGGCTTGGGTCCGAGGACCATGCAACGCCTTGGTTCTGTCCAAAACTTGTGATTTTTTTATGTACTTGGTTTCCCCATAGGCTTGAGTCCGAGGGCCATGCAAGGCCTTGGTTCTGTCCAAAACTTGTGCTTTTTTTTTTATGTACTTGGTTTCCCCATAAGCTTGAGTCCGAGGACCATGCAAGGCCTTGGTTCTGTCCAAAACTTGTGCTTTTTTTTTTTATGTACTTGGTTTCCCCATAGGCTTGAGTCCGAGGACCATGCAAGGCCTTGGTTCTGTCCAAAACTTGTGCTTTTTTTATGTACTTGGTTTCCCCATAGGCTTGAGTCCGAGGACCATGCAAGGCCTTGGTTTGTCCAAAACTTGTGCTTTTTTTTACGTTTGGTTTCCCCATAGGCTTGAGTCCGAGGCAAGGCCTTGGTTCTGTCCAAAACTTGGGTTTCCCCATAGGAGTCCGAGGACCATGCAAGGCCTTGGTTCTGTCCAAAACTTGTGCTTTTTTTTTTTATGTGCTTGGTTTCCCCATAGGCTTGAGTCCGAGGACCATGCAAGGCCTTGGTTCTGTCCAAAACTTGTGTTTTTTTTTTTATGTACTTGGTTTCCCATAGGCTTGAGTCCAAGGCCTTGCTTCTGTCCAAAACTTGCTTTTTTTTTTATGTGCTTGGTTTCCCCATAGGCTTGAGTCTGAGGACCATGCAGGGCCTTGGTTCTGTCCAAAACTTGTGCTTTTTTTTTTTATGTGCTTGGTTTCCCCATAGGCTTGAGTCCGAGGACCATGCAAGGCCTTGGTTCTGTTCAAAACTTGTGTTTTTTATTTTATGTACTTGGTTTCCCCATAGGCTTGAGTCCGAGGACCATGCAAGGCCTTGGTTCTGTCCAAAACTTGTGCTTTTTTTTTTTATGTACTTGGTTTCCCCATAGGCTTGAGTCCGAGGACCATGCAAGACCTTGGTTCTGTCCAAAACTTGTGCTTTTTTTTTTACTTGGTTTATTTTTTGACCATAAGCCCCTATACCAGGGCGGGGAAAGTTGATTTGAGGCCGGAAGCTCCTAGAGATACCCATGCCCTTGGCACTGCAAGGCGTAGCCCCTAGCAGAAGTTTATGCTGGAGCAGCAACTGTATGTCGCCGGAGACGGAGGAAACCTCAGGAATTTCTGCTTGCTAGAGAGTTGACTCCAACGCCACCCGCGCCAACGCGCAAGCTCCCCACAGACGGCGCCAATTGTAAGGACACAATTCTTTTGTGGCCTAATAATGATGTTGGGCTCGCACATGAAAGATCCCTCACAATATGATTTGTAGAGAGTGGGCTTGAAAAACTAGCCGTTAGTCACGGGGCGGTGCCCGGTCTTGGTTTTAGAGGAATTCATGTAGAAAAAGGAGTTGGGCTTGAACATTTAAGCCCTATGGCGTCGCACCCTATGGGATGGGACTCCTTGGACTTGATCCGAGGACCATTAAGGTCTTACCCCGGTTACCCAACGATGGGCTTTTACGGTGAAGTCAGATGTTGTTGAGGTGTTCTCACCCATGTAGTCTTTCTTTTTTTGGAGGTGGGATGAGACTCCCCTACCAGATTCACTTACTTCTTCTTTTATACTAGCCTGCGTTCGCTGTCCTTCGTCCACGCGTA
This sequence comes from Quercus lobata, assembly GCF_001633185.2. Taxonomy (NCBI): domain Eukaryota; kingdom Viridiplantae; phylum Streptophyta; class Magnoliopsida; order Fagales; family Fagaceae; genus Quercus; species Quercus lobata. The sequence continues at coordinate 15,708,041 of NC_044913.1, read as the reverse complement.
GGGTCAACCTTTACAAGACTGACATTTGTCCCATCAGTCCAATCCTAGAATTGTTGGGGATGGTTGATAAAGCTGAAGAATACGGCTCTGTCAGGTGCAGAGTCTTATCTGGGAAGGGTAGTAAGGGTAACTTCCCCCAAGATATTTTTAGATCTCCTTACAAATTTGTTCCTATATCTCTTTTTTACCCCTCTTCTCAATGGAGCTTTGGGTCTGCCAAGGACTAGACTGTCCTCGGCTGCGTCTCCGGGCCATTTTTGCCTTATATTTTTGAGTTCGGGCCATCACCTTTTTCGGCTTGGGCCTTTGGACTCCCCATGAGCAAGTGGGCTTGGCCCATAAATTATTGGGCCCCACATATATATATTTTTTATGTGAGTTTGTTTCATACTTAAATCAATTACTTCATCATACTTAAATCAATTTTTCTCTTTCTAAAAAAATTATTTTTTTCTCATCAATATTAGCTAATAATAATCTACCACTTAAGATTTATTACGAAAGTATTGTGAAAATATTGTGATAAAAATTGATACTAATTTTAATTTTAACATACTATTAAAATTATTTTTTTCTCTCTCTAAAAAAATTATTATTTTTTTCACCAATATTAGCTAATAATAACCTACCTTAAGATTTATTGTGAAAATATTGTGATATAATTTCTTCTTTTTTTTTCTCTCCACACACATGGGCTCTCCTTCCTCTTTTTTCTTTTTTTTTTTCCCTCTTTTTTTCTCTTCCACACACGTACCCACACTCTTTTCTTTTCTTTTTTCCTTCTTTCCTCTTTTATTCCCTACCATACCAGCACTTCAGTCCATAGCATTCCACAGCTCTCCTTCTTCTTTTTTTTTTTTTCCCTCTTAGAACTTCAGTCCAGAACATTCCATAGACAGCTCTCCTTCTTCTTCTTTTTTTTTTTTTCCTCTTAGCACTTCAAAACGAACGAAGGAATTTTTTTTTCCACAGTCCTTTTCTTTCCAGAATTTTTGTTTTCCTTCGTTCGTTCCACAGTGAGCTGAACCAAACTCACCCAACTCATCCAACTCCAGAACGTAACCTTAAGTGCTTGGATCGGGAAGATTGGATGATCGGAACCAACTCCAGAACTCATCCTTCTTCTTTTTCTATTTTTTTTTTCTTGTTCTTGGATGATCGGGAAGATTGGATGATCGGGAAGATTGGATGGTCGGTAAATCTCCCCCTCCCCCCTTTTTTTTCGTCAGTCTTCTTGATCCGCCAGAGGGTCTTGATCTGCTATTGTTCTAATTTTCTTGTTGTTGTTGTTGATCTGCTGTTGATCCGAAAGAGTTGTTGTTCTAGTTTTTTTTTTTCTGTTCTTGATCTGCTGTTTCCGAAAGAGTTGTTGTTCTATTTTTTTTTTCCTGTTCTTGATCTGCTGTTGTTGTTGTTTTGATTTTAGATTTGTTGTTTAATAGAGGGTAATTTGGTAATTTCCTGTGAACCCAGCGGATATATCAAAACGCCCCATTCACGTTTTGATTTATGGACCTCGGGAGGTCCATAAATTTTGCGCGTTTTGGACGCTATTTTTGCCTAAGTCCAAAACGCAGCTTTTATCAAAAAGTTACGTTTTGGGCTGAGCTAAACACAATTTTTCTACAGCTTTTTCTAATATGCGCGTTTTCAACTCCTAAAAGTGCAAACAAATGCACACTAATTCTTTATTGAAGAAAAGTATAACATCTCCTATATTCCAACCATAAAATTCTTAAACTCTTGGTCAAATCCTTTAAAAGGCAAGTGGGTTAGATTTTATTTCAACGGCAATTATTTTTTTTGAAAATTATTGATTATCATCATTAAAATATATTTAAAAAAAATATTGATGATAAGAAAAAATTTAATTCACTTAAAATAAATGAATAATATTTTAAGTACCAAATTAGTTTAACACACATATAAAAAATTACTTTAACAAAAACAATGTTGTGTTAAATAAAATTGACCCTGGTTAATTAATTCAATTACCCAAGTTGATTAAAAAAGTCAAATTACATGTAATTCGTGGAGCCATCAACAAATGATCAAATAAACTAAATGCAGCGGAAATTAAATTAATAGAGTAATTTATTGACGAATAGGGAGAACCTCTCGATAGGCAAAAATCGCACTGAGGGAAATTCAAGTCACCACTCACAAGAATACACTAATCAATAATCAAGCGGTTACAAGTATGAAAAATCTTACACTACCCTAACTTATCTCAAAATACCAACCTACAGCTGAATATTTGCTCCAATACCCAATTGAACTTGATCTTGTAGTAAACTTTTTCACTTTGCACAAATCTTTAATTTGTGACTAACTCCTTTACTCGGATCCTAGTATGCGACTAACTCTAACAACTTGATTGTTCGTTGTTGGTTGCAAAGTTCTTCATTTTATAAATAATGAAGATCATGAAACACTTGGTTACAAAACCCTAAGGCATATAAACGCAGTAGTTTCTCACAAAGTATATGGGTTATGGATCTCTTTTCCACATTTGATGACTTTTAAAATAAGCCTTTTATATTATTAGGGTTGTAGAGAGAGAAACCCTAATTATTCAAGTCATCATGGGCCGAATTTCAGATCTAAGAATTCTAAAATCGTAATTATCGATAGATCAAGCTTGTATCTAGCTTCTTCATTAATCCTCGATAGCAACTAGAGTCGAGCTAGTGTTGAGCTTTATTGAAACAACCTTTTTTTTCTTTCACTTGTTTCTTAGATCAAACTTCATGTCTTTAATGATACCACTTGATATATTTAAACAACATACTTTTTGATACATTAAACCTTACTTAAATCTATCTAATTACAAGTAAAAGGTGCGTTTTGTCAAAAGATTAGCCAATTATATAGAAAATATGACCCTAACAAACAACAACAACAACAACAACAACAACAACAACAAAAACGACAACAAACAAACTCTTGGTCTCAAAATTTTTAAGTCAACTATGGATCTTCAGTAAATTAATTAGGGTTGACTATATTTTATATTTATATATATCCCCATTTTATTATATCTAGAGTCATTCTCTCTATTAATCCCTTAATTGATATATTTTTTTTATTACTTTTAATAATGTGATTTTTGGTATTCCTCTTTTTTTTTTTTTTTTTTGCTTCCTCAACTTAAGATCAACTCACTTTTTCTTACTAGTGTATTAGTTGCTCTTCATTGAACATGACTAAACCATCTTAAGTGACTTTCCCTCATCTTTTCATTAATAAGCACTACTCGTATGACTCTATCTTTAAGTGAATTTCTTTATTTTGAATCTTACATTTCTGTGTATTTCTATTTATCTATCTTAATATTTTCATTTTAGCTACACTCATTTTATAGATATGTAATTTCTTAACAGCCTAATGTTTGGTATATAGCATAGAGCATGCTAAATAAAAAATAATTTTTTTATAAGGGTTAAAAAGAGTTAATTTAAAATCTTTAATAAAGCTATAATCATGATAAAAATTTACCCCAATTGTACAATACCCTTTTTAACTTCTAGAGTTTCATCTTAAGAAAATTAATCTAATACTACAACTTCTACCACATATTTTCTCACAATTATTTTATGTGGAAGACTATGACTAGTTGTTTCACTTTCATATGATTCCACTATTTTTTCTCTACCACTCATAGTTTGCCATATTAGAGCTATCTTACACGGCAAATTGTCACCATTTACATGAACCCACGATTTTTTCTCTATTGCTCACTGTACCGTTTTGTGGCAAAGTGTGTGGTACTATCATCATTGATATTATAAAACAGTACAACACTACAAAATCATGAATACTTTCTTTCTTGTTTTTTTTTCCTTGTCTATAATATTCCATTTGTAGCTCACACATAATTGTGCCTTCTTCTTTGTTTCTTTAGTTTCTTTATTCAAAACCCTAACTTCAATCTCCTCCAAAATACTAGAGTTTTATTTTCTCCAAATTTGCTAAGAGAAACGATCCAAAATGGACCATCAATATCATCATCAACAACAACAACAATGGTGTCCCATGCCAATCCTGTACTCAAATTCTCACTTTTTATTTTGCTCTCCTTTCAATCAAATTCAAAACCCTAGAACCCATTTGACCCGCACGTTTGCCCCATCCAATGTGGCATAGAGACCCTAGCTTAGCTAGAGAACCCTATAATCAATTACAGCAGTCTTATAGTAATGGATTCACAAATGGTGGTTTGATAAGAACTCTAAGAGACCTAGGGTTGATGATATACAAATTAATAATCAAAATTCAGTTTGGAAAAAAATGAAATTAATGAATACTTCTAAACTAAGTATTTAATACTCACGCATACCTTTAGTGTGATGGTCACTACTCGTATATATATATCCCCATTTTATTATGTCTAGAGTTATTCTCTCTGTTACTCCTTTAATTGATATGTTATTTTTTTTATTACTTTTAAAAATGTGATTTTTGTTATTCCTCTATCATTTTTTGTTTCCTCAACTTAGATCAACTCACTCTTTCTTATTAGTGTATTAGTTGCTCTTCCTTGAACATGATTGAACCATTTTAAGTGACTTTCCCTCATATTTTCATTAAAAAGCACTACTCATATGACTCTATCTTTAAGTGAATTTCTTTATTTCGAATCTTACATTTACATGTATTTCTATTTATCCATCTTAACATTTTCAATTTAGCTACACTCATTTTATAAATATTTAGTTTCTTAATAGCCTAACATTTGGTAGCACTGAGCATGCTAAATAAAAAAAAAAAAAAAAAAAAAATTATAAGGGTTAAAAAGAGTCAATTTAAAATCTTTAATAAAACTATAATCATGATAAAAATTCACCCCAATTGTACAATACCCTTTTTAACTTCTAGAGTTTCATCTTAAGAAAATTAATCAAATACTACAACTTTTACCACGCATTTTCTCACAATTATTTTATGTGGATGACTGTGACTGGTTGTCTCATTTTCATATGAATCAACAATTTTTTCTCTACCACTCATAGTTTGCTATATCAGAGTTATCTTACGTGGCAAATTGTCACCATTTACGCGAACCCACAATTTTTCTCTATTGCCCACCGTACCATATTGTGGCAAAATGTTTGGTACTATCATCATTGATATTATAAAAAACAGTACAGCACTACAATCTATACAAAGCATGAATATTTTTCTTTCTTGTTTGTTTTTTCCTTGTCTAGAATATTCCATTTGTATCTCACACATAATTGTGCCTTCTTCTTTGTTTCTTTAATTTCTTTATTCAAAACCCTAACTTCAATCTCCTACAAAACACTAGAGTTTTATTTTTTCCGAATTTGCTAAGAGAAAAAAAAAAAAAAAAGAATCCAAAATTGACCATCAACATCATCAACAACAACAACAATGGCATCCCATGCCAATCCCGTACTCAAATTCTCACTTTTTATTTTGCTCTCCTTTCAATCAAATTCAAAACCCTAGAACCCATTTGACCCGCACGTTTGCCCCATCCACTGTGGCATAGAGACCCTAGCTTAGCTAGAGAACCCTACAATCAATTACAACAGTCTTACAGTAATGGATTCACAAATGGCGGCTTGATGATATACAAATTAATAATCAAAATTCTGTTTGGGTTTCTTTTGAAACTGATGGTGAGCTCACTTGTATTTGTGGGTTTTGAATTCCAACCCATGTAGCTAAGAGAATATAGGCCGAACATAAATGGGCTAAGAATTATTTGAGTCCATTATTTATACCCAATAATTATTTATATTTTTCCAACCCAATAAAATAACACAAAGGCCAAAAAATAGCCCTCAACGCCAAATATACTTCCAACAGAGGCGAATGAGTATCAAAATGAATTCAAATTGCCTATGGGGCCATTAAGTCCAAGGTTAGCTCGATAAACATAGTTGGCAACCAGTAACTTAATTTGCCTTGGTACAAAGTGAATTTTTGAGGGTGCAATTTTTAAAGAGTACTCAACAGGCTCGGGGATACTAGTTAGAGATGAGAGAGAGTTATTCTTTCTAGCCATGAGTGCATGCACAAGGGCTAAGAAAACAGGATCCTCTTGAAGATGAATTAACATTAGAGACATTATTTTGGAAGGTGACTCATTGTAAATATTTATGATGCTTCAGTCCAAGTGCCCATGGTTAGGGGCACTTGGTTTAAGAAGCTAAATAAAGATTACATTATTTTTGGTCTTGGAAAACCTGTCACACAAGATGCGAAGCAAACCGGGCAGCCCATACATTAGCTAGGCATTCTCAGTATGTTTTTTTTTAATTTAAATTGCTTAATTCTTAAATCCGAACCCAAAAGGTTCAATTCCAATTATGTATATTCAAAAGAATGAATGTTCTTTAAGCTCTCTAACTAGGTAATTAAGTAAAAAGAAGCAACTAAAATAGAAATTTTGAAATTGCAATCTCACCAAAAAAAAGGGACAATTAATCAAGAAAAGATTAGTCTAAGAGTTTTGAACGAACTCTCACGATTTCAAGATCTTGGTACAAAGGTTTCAAAAAAAAAGAAAAAGATCTTGGTACAAAATTTTTCATAACGGCTACTATTAAAAAATACAAACTTCAATTAACAACTAATCTATACAAAGAAACAACATTGACCCAAAACTCTATGAGGCATAATGTGGCATTGGGTATCGGCACAAAGGACAGAAGTGACTCGTCTGCAACCACTTGGCGATACATTTTCCGTGATAAACATGTGAACACGGCATGCGAGTGACTGCGAAACCTGTCTGAAACTCTTCCAAGCAGATGCTACATTCTTGAATCGAGTTTGAACTCGGCTGAAACATAATCTTCTCCAAAGCCTCAATAGAAGATTTAGTCGCTGGAATGGACTTAGGCTCGTAAGTCTCCATGGAGTCCAAAATTATGGTATCGTAATCGCGCACCGGATCCACAATAGGCAGTGCCAATATTTCCATATAACTATTAGGCACCAATATTTCCATTAAGTACACGTGTATTATGTTCACAACAATGGGCATCGTTGATGTCCCAGCCAATCCAACAATTTGTCGTATCATAGTACCATGATCTTCCACTGGGATCTCGAACTTTCTAAGCAAAGAGCACAAGCAACCACCATTGATATCTTGCGACATCACTTCACGTTTGGAAAGAAATACCAATTTAGTATCGGATTTAGTGTCTTCGTAGGAAGACACTGGTTCTTGGCTGTTGCCGATGTAGTTCTTCCACTGATCTACCTTAGTTATGTGAAATTCGATGAGGAAGACATTGGACTTGTCGTCCACCTCAATCTGAGGCTGTTGCTGGTTGGTGGGTTGGCTTGGCCGCTGCCATATCTGGAAATCACAAGTTCTGGAGAAGTTGAGAGACATGGTTGAATGTTTACTTGGAAAGCAACGAGCAACAGGGAAAGAAAACGTATATAAGAGGATGCTAATATGGTAACAATTTCAAGAAATTGCGAGAGAAACTGAGAGTTTTTGATTGAGATTTGAGACCCAACCTATGCCTATTCAAGTATTTATATATAGCCTTGTTGGGGAAACCGACTAGAGTTCAAATTTCCAAATCCTTCTCGGAGACCAATTAAGTTACCAACACGTTTTTTTAACTTTATGCTTTAGGAAATAACAAAAATTAAAAACCACAAGAATATATTTCCTATGTCTACTAGGTTTAGGAAACCAATTAATATACTGTCTTTGTTTTCTAAAAACAAAAAAGGGAAACCAATTAGTAATATTATTTAAACTTTTCTTAAAAAAATAAAATACCCCAATTTACGCTTATAATCAGCCTACTATTAATTGTCACCTACACCGCCACACTAGGGATGGCAATGGGGCGGGGCGGGGCCGAAGGATGGGGTCTTCGTCCCCGCTCCGCATGGTTTTATCTTACCCCATCCCCGTCCCGCCCCGCATGACGATGAATACTTTCTCACCCCATCCCCGTCCCTTGGGGCCCCGCGAAGCCCTGCCCCACCTCGTAATACTCTACTTTTTGTTAATTTGCCCTACAACTAATACAATTTTTTTAATGAAACTTATTTCATTAATAAAAATATACTTGAAATTACAAATTTATCCCATCAGATCAAATCAATTTTTAGAAAAAATTGAATAATCTATCCAAGTGTTTAACAAGACAATCATAAAAAAAAAAAAAAAAAAAAATCTCATAGTATAACACATAACAAAATAAAGACAGAGAATTACATTGGATAGAATAAAATATACTAATATTAATATGTTTTTTTAAATAGTAGGGTTTTAGGGTATGAAAAATTTGCAATTATAACCCTTAGTAATGCGGGGCGGGGCGGGGTGGGGCGGGGCGAGGTGGGTCTAAAAAGTCTAAACCCATCCCCGCCCCGCCCCGTGGTATGGGGCTAAAATCTTGCTCCATCCCCGCCCCACCGCCTTTGCGGGGTGGGGAAAATCCGCGCGGGGCGAAGCTGGGAGGGGCGGGGAAAAATTGCCATCCCTACGCCACACCTAATTTCCCCCCCCCCCCCCCCCCTTTTTATGGAATAGAAAGGTATAAGATCCTAGCTCTTAAAATGTCTATTTATTTAAAAATATTTGATCTAGATTTTTAGTATTCTAAATTTATTTTATATGTACTTGTAAATATGTGTTAGATAGATCAATGCAACTTGACACTAGATTCAAGCTAAGTCTTTTAATTTTAAAATAAATGATTTGGAATTATAATAAACATCAATATCCTAAAAAAAGGTTGATATTATCATTTTAATATATTTATTTAAATATTAATAATGAAACAAAATTTAATAAAAAGCCTCCGCACGTGCGATAAGACTTTTTATTTTTTATTTTGAGTTTAATATAATTTTTCAATGTAAATTTATTTATTGTTAGTGAGATTACAGAGGAAAGGAATTCTAAGAAATTAAAACTTAAGATTTGAAAATGAGTAAACTTATGGGTTTAGTGTGTGTTAGTTTTTAAGAAAAAATGTATCAAACATGTGTGAGATATATTTAAATAAAGAGTGTGTTAATTTTTAGGAAAAAAATTTCTCGAGTAGTTATTTTTTGTTTTTAAATTTTGTTGAATTACAATTTTAACCTTATTTTTTTTTATTTTTTAAGAATAAAGATTATCTAATTAGATTAGAGATATTTTTGACATTTTTGAAGTCATAATTATTTTTTTTAATCTTGTTAATATATAGGGATAATGAAACAAAATTTAATTCACTTGTCTTAAAATATCTAAATAAAATTATAAGAAAGTTACCTTAAAATCATCAACACAATTTTATTTATAAAAAATAAATTTTATAAAGAGTACAACAAAAATTAATAGCAATTTTTACACCACACCCAAAAAAAAAAAAAAAAAAATACTATGCTCATTTTTTATTTATTTTTGGTCTGGTTAAATTTCTTCCCCTTGAATGAATTTAATTAGTGGGCATAAATTCTATCACAACTCACAAGACGAGGACTGTACAGTTAGGTGTTAGAAAAGGAAAATAGTGCACTTTGAAATGCAAAAGAACAGAGTTTTTTCTTTCTTGTTCTTTTTTCCCTCTCTAGAAGCTTCCATACCTATAGCCCCACACATGACTCTGCCTTCTTCTCTGTTTCTTTCTTCAAATTCCTGATTCAAAACATTAAAACTTTCAATCTCCCCCAAAAATTCTAGGGTTTTTACTTTCTCCGAATCGGTCAGATCAAGATCCAAAAATGGACCATCACCACCATCATCATCATCACCATCATCATCAACAACAACAACAACAACAATGGCGTCCCATGCCAATTCCAGGTAACATCTGTCCCACCTGCTCAAATTCCCACTTCCCATTTTGCCGTCCTTTCAATCAAATTCAAAACCCTAGACCCCCATTCGACGCGCACCTTTTGCCCACGGGTCCGCCCCGCCCGCCGTGGCATAGAAACCCTAGCTTAGATAGAGAACCCTACAATCAATTTCAGTTACAACAGTCTTACAGTAATGGATTCGCAGATGAGTATGATAGGAACTCTAAAAGACCTAGGGTTGATGATATGCAATCTAATAATCAGAATTCTGTTGGGGTTTCTTCTGATATTGAGCGTAGGTTGAAGCTAATTCGTGATCATGGTAGCTCATTGGGTGGACCGATGCTGGGGATGAATAATCACGAAACCAACAGATATGTTCAAGAAAGTTTAGGTTTTGATGGGAATTATGGAAAATTTGATGGTTCTTGGGAGAGTAGGAGTGAATTGGGACCAATGGGTGTTAGGAATATGGAGATGAATAATTTCCATGACCCAAGGTTTGGTCCCGGTGATAGAGTAGGGCAACCATATATGCAGAGTAATAGGAATGGGTTTCTCAATGAAGAAGAATTTGTGCATTCTTCTAGATATGGGATTAATAATGTGGATCAGGCGCCTCCTCCTCCTCCTCCTCCTCCTCAGCATATATCTCAGTGCGTGCCACCTTATCCGGGCTCTGAAGTTCCTAATGATCATTATCATAATACCCATAATCCGCAATGGCGGCAAGTTAGTGATTCTGTGCCAGAAAGTGAATTGAGGTATTCTCATATGAATAATTGGCATGGACCAAGTGTTATGTACCCTGAACAAAGAGGCAGTGTTGCAATGGATAATTATGGTCCTAAAAATCAGCAGCAACAACAACCCTATGGAATGCAGTATCCTGTTGATACGAGACAGCCACTTGATGTTGGTTTTCAATCAAAAGATGGCAATCGTGGTCCAATTCGGCATCATAGTATGCCTGGAGTTACTCAACATGGTGCTCCAAATCTGAATGAGCGTGGAGGATACTTTCAATCACCTTCTGGTGGTAGCATGGTTTTTGAAAATACGGGTCAAACGGAGGCTTCTCGGTTTTATAGTGGGCAGCCTCCTATTCCAGCTTCTCCACCACCACCTCTTCCTTTTGACCCGACATTTCGCCCTTCTTCAGAGTTGAAAGCATACTCTTCACCACCTAAAACAACTGCTTCTCTTTTTCCTGTTGCTGTTAGTTCATCGGCCATGGTGCCTACATCTTATCAACCCATTCCCAAGGCCCACTCTTTGAGCCCACCACCCTATTACCATAATAAACCTCTTATGCATGCTTCCACTGGCTTTTTTTCAGAGGTATGGTTGCCTTGTGACATGTGTTTTGTATTTTCAGCACTGCCCCTTGACTCATCTCTTTACTCTTTACTTCTAAGAAATCTCAAACGATCCACTGAATTTTTTCTAAGCAGGCTGTGGGGGATGGGCAACCTTTTTCTCTAAAGCAATTATCTTCAGATAAGCCAAAAGTTATTGATGCTTCCCACTTATTTAAGCGGCCACATCGAGCTACCCGCCCTGATCATATTGTGATAATCCTTCGAGGGCTTCCAGGTATCTTATTTTGATTGTGCACTTTTATGCATCTTTTGCTAGTTTCATTACTAGACTTTGAGGAATGATGTTGCTGTAATTCTGTAAAGTTAATAATGATTAATATACTCTGTAAATTTTGTGAATACTTGTTCTTCATCTGTAAACAAATGTTGTTTTAATCTTAATCCTTTTTTTTTTTTTTTTTTTTTTTTTTTTTTAAATTTTATTTTCTTCTGTATTATTTAACAAAACTCATACCTCGTGTGTGTGTGTGTGTGTTAGAAAATTTGTCTTCATTTCCAGTCAACCAAGTCTCCAAGTTTATGAATCATATTATGGAAAACTTGTTGCATTTCTCATACTTTCAGGTAGTGGGAAGAGCTACTTAGCAAAGATGTTACGTGACCTTGAGGTGGAAAACGGTGGTCATGCTCCACGTATTCATTCTATGGATGATTATTTCATGACTGAGGTTGAAAAGGTTTGTTGTTGGCTTTTTTTGTCTGTTTGATTATCAATATAGAATCATTTGAGTTCTAGCTTGTAATTATTTAGGAGTGGTTCAAATGCACACATGGTACATTTGATATCTCTCCTCTTTTGAATAAAATCATTTTCTTAACTTAAAACAAGAAGGAGTCCCTTCATGCCTTTTGTTTTGTAAGGTTTAAACAACATAGAATATATACTTACCAAAATATATAATATATTAGTAAGATTTTTTTTTTTTCTGCCCTGAAGATTGAGGAAGGTGATGCTTCAAAGAGTTCTGTTAGAGGCAAGAAACCAATAATGAAGATGGTGATGGAGTATTGTTATGAACCTGAAATGGAGGAGGTATGCATTTTGTTTCGTCTGGAACATTGTTTCAACATGTAAAACTTACCAATGCATATGAATAGATTGGCAAATCAAGTTCTCTGAGGTTTATTTTTAACTATTACCATTGTCATTTCTTCCCCCAATTCCTTTTTTTCCCTATCATGAGAGATGGTATTACTTGGTGTGTGGCAATCGCTTTTGTTTTATTTTATTACTGTATTTGGGCTTATCAAGTTACGTATCGTATATGTATCCTCAAACTGTTGATATTTTCACTTGTCTGTTAATGCAAGTAATCACTGATATCTATTAAGCATTTGCCTCCAAATGATGTATTGTGTATATGCATGTGGGTTTGTGCGTCTAAATGTATATTTCTTTATATTTTCTCAAATACTAATGCAATATACGACAGGCATATCGTTCAAGCATGTTGAAAGCATTCAAGAAGACCCTTGAGGAGGGGGGTTTCACCTTCATTATTGGTAAGCATTTTCTATTCTAAATCTCTGATTAATTCGAAGATTAAATAATTATAGCATTGTTTAATTTTTTTATCACTTCCATTCTTTATGGTATGGGTGTCTCTAAGTTTAGTTGCTTTATTGAGAGTTTAGAAGATGTAATTACTTCATTTTCTGTTTTAAATCTTGTACTCAATTTGGTGACGTCATGTCCTCTTATTTAATTATGTTGACGTGTTTCCTACTAGTCATATTAAATTACTTGGTTTTGATGCTAGTGCTGGCACCAAGCCATAGGCTTTTATGAATTTATCTCCTGTAGAGCACAGGTGTATATAGAATGCCTAATAATTCAAGAAAGTGAAATATTTTTCTATTTTCTTTAAAAAAAATTTCAACCTTCGGCATAGATATAAGATAAAGGAATTAAAGGTATAAATGGTTCTGCTGGTTATGCTGGCTTGTTTCAGCATTCAATAAGTTCAATAATATAGTTTGATTATAGATAAAGTGGTGATGCAGTGCCCATGCACTGCCTTCATTTTCACTAACAACGGATGCAGTTTTCTTCGGCTATTGACCCTTTTGTTGGTGGTATGTGTGCTTCGTCTTAGTGGATGACCGCAATCTGCGGGTAGCTGATTTTGCTCAGTTTTGGGCAATTGGAAAGGTATACCCTCAATTCTCTCTTTTTAACAACCTCTGCCATGTGTTCTGAAGTGAAGACTCAATAAAATTGAAATACACCCAACATAGCGTGGATGGTAGCTTATGTTTCATGTACCTTAGCTGATTTTACTGTTGATATATACTTTCTTACTTTGACTTTATCTGGAATGGTTGTTAGAGGAAATTACTGATGTGCCCAGTCTGTGAATATGGGCTGTTTTACTTTTATTTATTTTTATTTTTTATTTTGGAAATTGGTCAAAGTGAGTTTATTGTAGTTATGGTTGTGTTGATGTTTTCAATGCTGTAATATTCACAAGTTCTGTTTTCTATCAATGGTCTTCCTGGATAAATCTTTTTATTATACTAAAAGGTTTTATTCAAGTTAAATAGGAGACTTACATTCCTGTTTGGGGACACATAAAATGAGCCTTATATGGTTTGTCCCGACCTCAAGTTTTGCATCTGATCCATAATTTTCTGCACAAAATAATTCTTTGCATAGTTCTGTAAAAACCATACCTGAAAATCAGTGCTTGCTCTCAGCAATTCTTCTCCTTCTTAGATATTTTCCCCAATGACTAATTTTCAGCCACTAGAAAAATCACACATGCCTTACACTTCCATTCTAGAAGTACGTGTTTGAGATGTTAGGAATGACTTATGAGTGAGTTATGAAAAGTCCCTGTGGCAGTGTGTCAGGTGTAAGGTGGATTGTGCTGGTGTCACTTGTTTTGCCAAGCTTACTTGTGTAGTTTTCAGTGTCTTGTTTGTGTGTAAGGTCTCGGTGTGCTTGTGAGCTGTCATATTTTGAGGAAGGTGTTCTTGTATGTTATTGTGAATTGCTAATTGGGTGCTTTTGACTTTATAGTAAATAGTGCATTTTGTCTTTTGGCATTCTTCACAGTCTTACACAACAAATCATATTGTCCAGTCTTGATATGGTGAATTGTAGTAGATGAAATTGTTTGGTTACATTTTAAACGAGAAGTAATAAAAATAGATTTTGTATTGCATTGTTGCATGGTGTTGGGTCTTGTTATAATTAACCTAGTTATTGGTATTTTGCTGTGCATGAATTTGTTTTGGCTCAAAATTTGCAATGCCTAGCTGCCCTTTGGCCTTTTTTTTCTTCTTAAATTTGGTGTGGCTAGTCAAAGATTTGGTTCAATCTGATAACTATACTTTAAGAAAAATTGATGACAAAATTTCAATGGTTTTTTGTCCCTTGCCAAAATATTAGAAAATTTGGTTGAATTTTCATACAAAAGGATGCATCTTCCTGTACATATCTTCATGCTATTTGATGCAAGCAGCTACCTTGAATTCTGTTTCGCCTAATGTTTTATTTCTTTTCCAAACTATATGATAATGCTGTTTGCATGTTTTGTTTATTAATCATAAGATGGTGGGAGTTGGTGAATATTCAAGGAACTATTGTCTATGTGAATATCTTTGCCTGTTTTAAGGAAGCTGATCCATGCAGGCACCAAATATGAGAATTTTTCATTTACTGTTTCCATCTGGAAACCAATGTTCTTTCTACTGCTATTTCCTACTAGTGTGTTTCTATGTCTTTGAGGATGGTTGAAGCAGTGGTAGCTTGTGGTGTTATTATTTTATTATTTGCTTCACTCATTGCTCCCTTTCTTCTTTATTGCCAGAGTTCGGGTTATGAAGTTTACATATTAGAAGCTACATATAAGGACCCTGCGGTAAGTTTGTGTTACTTGACAGTTACTAGTTTGGTTTATCACCATTTTAAATTATCCTTCATTCACTGCATGCTATTGTCATTCAATGTTTGGTTCTATTATGTCCAGTGCAAGAATTTCAGTTCGTATTCTTGCCAGTCAAATTTCCTGTTGAAATTGGCATACATTTTATTAGGTGGCATCCTGCATGTAAAATCTGTTTAAATGATGCTCTAGCGCAAGAATGGTCTAGTGGTTCAATTGTGTTGCTTGCTTTTTCCTGGTCTTGGTAAAAGGTGTCTTTTTGGGGGTCCTAATGATGGCATTTAGTAATTCTCTGTATGAAGTAGAAAAACTTATCTCGAAATTGAGGAATGATTTTATTTGTATTTTTTTTGTTTTTGGATTTTAGGGCTGTGCAGCTAGGAATGTGCATGGTTTTACCCAAGATGATGTTGAAAAAATGGCCAGGCAATGGGAGGAAGCTCCATCTTTGTACTTGCAACTTGATGTCAAGGTTTGTTGTAATAATGGTCTTAGTTTTTGTTTTGGGGTGGGTAAAAATATTTAATGGAATTCAGATGAACTTAACTAGTTTGGTCATTTTTAATAGAAGAAAATGCTGTATTCTGTTAGTTAGTGCACTAACCGAAGAAGTTTGAAGATTTTTAAGAAACAATTTGTGGTTGCTTCGCTACTTGGATATTGATGCTGTATTTTTGCTGTCTTTACAGACATTATTCCATGGGGATGACCTGAAAGAAAGTGGAATTCAAGAGGTAACTTAGTATTACTTACCTTCTTTTATTCTTTATTAAAAATATAATTTTTTTAGCATATATTCTGGTGTGAAATGCTTGAATAGCTAAAACATGCCCATCAATTCTACCAAATGTAAATGAAAATTTATTTTCATTAGTTTTGTCGGTTATTATATTTTCAAGTGAAACACCATACAAGGCACGATTCTCATTATAATACACACATTCACTGAGCTTTGGGTCTCCCCACCCCCCCTCTCTCCCTATCTATTTCTATACTTGTTGCAGGCTGATGGAGGTATATTATTGTCAAATTCTATGAGAGATATATCAGAGATGGGTGGCCAATTATGACTTTCACTTTTATATTGGGATATTTTCCAATGAGCTATAGCTCAAGTGGCACTTCCTCCTTTCATAATTATGGGATTGAGGGTGAGGTTATTGGTTCAAGAACCACATGTTGCATGTGCAACTTAACAATAAAGAAGCCTTGAGGCCCTCAAACCATGTAGCATGGACTTTTAAAATTATTATGGCCTTTAGGCTGTTATAGTCATCTCAATCCGGACCAATCAAAATTAGTTTCCATACCACTCAAGATTTGTCAGTATGAATTTAAAGCTTTCTTCACTTTTATTTATACAGAATAGTTGGTGCTTATATTCAGTGCAATCTTTCTGACAGATTATTTGTTTTGCTGTATAATTTATAGGAATAGTTTAGCCTTTTAAGGAAAAAAATTGTAAAATCTACTCTGTTTTTGTATCTATATATGAGCTATAGCCTCTCATTGTTTAGTGTTGTGCTTCTTATTAATTAATTTCCTATGGGATAGGGAACTTTTTAGTCAGTGTTTTAATTGCTTTGATCTAAGATTCATTTTGCATGTAATTCTGGCAGGTAGAAATGGACATGGAAGATGAGGATGTTGATGGAAATTTATCTGGACTGCAAGAAAGAATGCCTGAGAATAACATAGTACCTCCTCTAGGAGAAGATACACCTGATGGTATGCATCAATCCTTGGCTTTATACCTTACATAATATTGATTTTATCTGATATGGTTTGACTCGGGGGTTGTATGTATCTCTATTTGTGTGTTTTCCATAGTATTACTGCCTCTGCATTTATATGCATTTAGCAAGTATACTTTTGTATCTTTAACGCCACTCTTTGCTTTACACTTAGAATCCTTATAATAGATTCTTTAAAAGTGTGTCTATTTCTTATGTGCCTTTTTCCTGTATAATGTTTGAGCTTGCATTAAGGCTGGGTTGGATTGATCCGGTTAGGTAAGAATGAATTTTACACAAATGTTCCATAATTTTTCTTTCGTGACTTGTTTTCCCTAAAAAAATTCGCTTTTGTTAATATATCTCTAACCACATTTGACATAAGAAGAAATCAAGGAATGTGGATGTGGAAGATCTGCAATTAAAATTGAAAAGGATAAAAAGGAAAAAAAAAAATAAAATCAAGACACTCATTGAAAACAAGGATTGTGTCATGCCAGTTGGAGTTAGCATTGTCTATATTGATTATTCTTTTTTTCACCTCCCCTTTTCCTTTTGTTTTTAATGTTTAAGCTTGGTTAAGGCTGGGTCAGCTGGGTAAATGATGAACTTTATACGTCTAGGTATGATTTGATCTCTAATGAGTGTGCTTGTTCATTATTCTATACTATCAAATTTAAATTCTAATTCCTTCTCAAAAAAAAAAAAAAAAAAAAAAAAATCTAATTGTTTGTTGTTTACTTTTTAGAATGTCCTCTAGGCAAGTACCAAATTTTTTATAGAAGAAATATCTAATACTAATATTGCAAAATCCTTCTCCGCATTGTACAAATACAGAAGTCATTGCTTAATTCATTGTTCGTAAATCCATTAAGGACTGACTGTGATAAAAAAATATTATTAATGTGCTTGAGTATTTTAATCTTTAGATTCTTCAAAGGATGGGAATAGATGGGACTCTGAAGGAGACCATCTGACGGAAGAAGTGAAAGAATTAGGTAGGAGTAAATGGTCAGATGATTTAGATGAAGAAGATACTGAAAGAACTGAACGTGTGAAAGGTAATGTAAATGCTCTTTCTGGATTGATTCAAGCATATGGCAAGGGTGCAAAATCTGTACGTTGGGCTGACAAGGTATTTGTTTTTAGTTAGTGCTATTATTTTTTACCACTTTAGATTACATATGAATGTTCATGTATTTTGCTTGATCATAATTTTAAACTGATTCTCGCTATTTTTAATATGCGCATGTTGGTATCTGGTGCATTTGTTATGTGTTTGAGAGAATTGAGAAACAGACATGGAAAACTTCAAATTTCTTTGACATTGTATCGTAACGCAATTAGGCTCTCATAAGTGAGTTGTATATTGTTTTGGGTGAGTTAGTTAAGTAATATGCTAGTAGGTTTCAATAGTCAGTGGGGATATATGTTAGTTATTTACGCTTGAATGACTGTCATCTAAACTACAAACAACAGTTGGACATATCTATGCCTATAAAATTACATCGTGAAATCAAAAATTAATTACAACTTGGGTGCTGAATCAGACACACGGTGTCTCCTATCTGATAGATTTATGACAAACTGATTTCCAGAAGCATCCAAATCAATGACTGCAGTGTCACCAGGCCGGTAATCTCCATGAAGGATTGCTTCACTCAAGACATATATCATGGTATATGTATCAAGATTACTGCCACCCAAATAGTGTTTTCCTCTATCTGGTCCCTGTCCGCACCAACAATAACTGTATGATGCATATGTGCAGATATAAGATATGATTTCTCTCTGGAATCTAGTTCTTGAGTATCTTTTGTGATATGATAGGTAGAATACGTTTACATTGTTGATTATCCATGGTTGTTCATGGCTACCACCTTCGATTGCCTAAACATTTTTGATTATCTGTGGTGGTTCATGACTATCACCTTCGATTACCTATGCCATAGAGGCAGTCACCAGACTATATAGATCCTTTTGGATTTTAATTGGACATGTAGCAGTTCTATTGATGACAGTGTGGGTCAGCAACTAAATGGTTTTTTGTTGAGAATGAGATGCGGAGAAGAGATCAGTATGATTAAATTATGTACTGAGTTGTAATGTAACTAAATGGGAGTTTTATCTTCTGTGATGACTGGGTTAGCAACTAAATGGTTATTTTATTGAGAATGACATGTGCATGAGAGATCAATGTGATTAAATTAGGTACTGAGTTTTAATGTAAAGCTCATAACCATATGTTTGTATTGATGAATAAAATCATGATATGTGGCTAAATGGACTTTGTGGTGGAACTATGTGGTGAGAGTTTACCCAAGGCACTTCAAAAATGAGAAATTAGTTGTGCATTTGATGAATTGAGTGATTGGAGACTACATGAAGTGGTTAACTCGGAGGAATCTTAAGCATCTGAAGGCTTGTTCTCTATCTTCTTGAATTCTGCTGGATGACTTCTAGGAACTGCAGCTATATCCCATTTGCGAATGTGAAATTTCTATGCATGTTTTGGGGGGAATTTTGTTTGTTAATTGTGGCTCTGCAATTTTGATTGCCTCTGTATGTATAATTCTTTTGGTAAGTCTTTTTTATTAGGCATTTTATCTTTTTTAAGTGTCAGTGAGAGATGTTTAACAAATGGGATTGATAGAGACCTATTTGAGGGATAATAGTGTTACTCTGTTCTAAGAGGTGAATATGTTATTTCACTTAAATAAAGGAATAAGGTTACAAATGTTTTGATTTTGATTTTGCTTGTGTGCTTAGAAAGTAATTAGCCTCCTATCTGATTGCTTTGCATAATCCTGGTGGCTATCTATCCTAACAGCTGAAGGCTTCTTCTAATTACTTTTGGGTTGGGTTTAGTTGCATGCCTACGCTTTTTAATTTTGCTGCTTGTATCTTTTGTTGCCCCACTACCCCCTCCACAGGTAGGCAACACTGGATTTTCTTTACATGCAACCAAGAAGGCAGATGTGTCATCTTTAGTGATTGGACCTGGCACTGGATACAACTTGGTTAGTGACTGTCTGGATTTTTTAGAAGACTAATTTAAACTATATATATATATATATTTATTTATTTATATTCATATTTTTCTTTCTTTCGGGATAAGTTACTTTACTCCGCATTCTATCATGAAAATATCTGTTTTACACGAATGTGTACTTTTTGTGCTTGTAGCATAGAATATTTTTTTTGCCATTCTTGTGTGTATTTTCTCTGCAAAAATAAATTACTATTTCATTTCTTAATCGTAATTAGTTGTAAGCTTGCCATGTTTGCTTTCAACACTTGCAGAAGTCCAACCCATTACGTGATGAAACCCCAGCACCAAGCTCTGGTGCTGGTGAGTCAAAGAGGCAGAGCATATTCCAAGAGCGATTACGTGCAGAGCGTGAATCATTTAAATTAGTTTTTGACAGAAGACGACAACGGATTGGACTTGGTTTGGAGGAGGAATAAGTACATTTAATGATGCTTACCTAATTCACCTTGTATCATAATTTTTTTTTCTTTTTTTCTTTTTTTTTTGGGGGGGGGGGGGGGGGGGGGGGGGGGGGTGTTGGTGTGGTTAGTGCAGAGGTTGAGGAAAGGGTGGTTCAGTCCCATTTCTGTAATCATATAGTGTCACCGTCAGGATGGGGACTGTTTGATTAGAAGTTGAATAGTTTTCATACACAATCTTTTGATTGCGAGGATTTGTATTTCATGTTGTTGTAATAATAATTTTTATTAGGATAACTAAATGAAAAATTTTGCAGAGTAAAATTGTCTGTTCGTTGCTTGTTCTTACATATATATATATATATATATATATATATTTGACTTTTTGTCATTTTGAACTTTTGGGGTTTGGAACACCGTGAGTCTTTGCAACCGAACAATTAATATCAGTGATGTTAGGCGTAAGGGTAGATCAAAACACTAAAATGTGGGGTTTGTAATTGGAGTGAGGGTTTGGTTGAATAGCGATTGTGTTGTATTCTCGTCCGCATTCTTTTGTTGTAACTTGTTAGCCAACTATTGACAGATGAGTGTAGCCAAGGATACTATAAATTTCATTATGTAATTCTTACAAATTGATGTGCATCAATTAAAAAAAGAAGTAATTCTAATATTTATTTATCATAAATTTGAAATTCACTAATTATATTTATTGTTACATTAGTTTGTAAAAGTGATGTAATAAAATTTATATTTTTTTTTAGCATGTTCGAGTATTAGTTATTTGAAGTTTTGAATATTGTTTTAGAGACTGTTTTAGATTGGTTACTGGAACAGAACATTTTAGTACCGGTGTTGTTTGAGAGTACACACCCGATATTAAGTGATGTGCAATCTTATTTGTTTGTGATTTTTCCTAGGTTAATGTTTTTTTTTTAATTACTATTTTAAAATATTTCTTTTCTCTTTCCTATTGTATTATCTTTATTGACATCAAGTGCAATACTCAATTGTTATCAAGGTTGAGATTAAGAGTTAAAAAAACAACTTTTAATCTCAGTCCTTAAATTAAAAAAAAGTGAAAACAGTTAAAATTAAAATGTAAAAATAGTAAAAATGTTTGTGTGGGGGAGGGGTGAATTGCACGGGTACAATTTCCTATCCATATCCCTCTAACCTACCCACAAATAACACTTTTTAAATGTTCTCTTTTTTCTTTCTTTTATTTTGGTAAAAAAATGTTCTCTTTCTTTAATCTCTCTCTGTGACCGAATGGAGATCCAGACAAGTGCTTCTACAACCTCCCTCCTATCTTGCTACTGCTTGACATATGAACTTATGAAGTAAATATGGTCGAATAGATACAGAGATAATTTTGCCATTGCTCAACAATCTTCTTCCTATATCGCTGCTACCTAACAGTGGCACAGTAAACCTTCTCATTTCCCCAAGACAGTCTAATTCTCTTGTCCATAATCTAGCACATATCTTGTAATGTCTGGGGTTACCCATCTCCTTTACCCTCTTGGGTTTTTGTTAAAGAGTGAGATATGCGAGTCCCTTATGGCTATTTTCTTTTCTTTCAAAGAAATCATTTACTAAGAAAAAAAAATTTATGGCCATTAAGGACTTAAAATTACTTACCTAAAGAAAAAAAGGGACATCAAATTTTTACGTAGAGAATGATGGATTACAGAAAGTGAAAGACCTATCACGTGTCACATTAACAACCGTGCATATGTATTTCATTTTAATCCTCCCTCTCCCTATGATTTGGTATTATTATTACACATATCCTATCATATCGGATTATGCCATCAAAAAAGTAGTATAGTCCAAAAGCTCTCTTTCTTTCTCTCTCTCTCTCTCCATGGCCACAGCTTGTATTTCGGGGCACTTTCTTGCACGTTTCATCGATCCAGAACCAGCAAAATGCAGTATTTCTGCCTCACCAATTTCCTGCAGTAGACAATCATCTATTCATTTCTTTCACCATGTAAGCCACGCTTTTTATCCCCAACAACATGTTATGGTTATGTCTGTATATTTCTTTGTATCTTACAAACTCAGCTTTGACACACACACATATATATATGTATGTTTCTTAATGCAGAAATATCAATCATGTTCATTGTCCATGAATGGCTGCCAAGGAGACCCCAGAGCACCAATCGGAACCATTGAAACGCGCACTTTTCCAACAGTTCCATCACCTGCATTGGCTATGGACACCCTCAACTCGGCCATTTCACAGTTGAAATCAGACCCACCGCCATTTACATCTGGAATTATTCGTCTCCAGGTAAACTTCTATATTTCGTGTAATCCAATGAGCTCTGCCACTACACAGTATGTATTGTAACTTGGAATTATCTGTAGTGGCCTAGTGAAAGATAAATGGATTCTGCCACGTGGCTGGCTGGTGCGCTATGAATATATTGTTCCTTATCCTGCTATCCTATCTACAGTGCATAGGTTAGGCCGACCATAAGTGGTATGGGAAAATACCGTCGTGACTGTGGACTACAATTTGCAACGAAATCATGACTACAAAATGTGTGTATATTGTTGCGTGCGAAAATAATAGTATATTATTCCTCTCACGTTTATAGTGAGCTTTACATATTAAATTTACGGTGAAATTTATTATAAATGTGAGTAGAGGGAGTATAATTTCACTATACTTTGAAAATACTTAAGCATTTTTCGTGAAAGAGGCATTGTACAAAGTTGTAATTATTGTATGTCATGCAAGAAAATTATCCCCAAATAAAAAAAAAAATTAGGCCCAAGAAGATGGTACTAATAGTAAATTAGAAATAGTTAGAGTGACTTTTAATTTTTTTTAAAATTTTAATAGTGGTAAATTGTAATCGAAAATAGAATAAGTAGTACATCCATGTGAACATTAATTCTATATATTTTTCCTTGATCGAAAGATATTATTCACAATTTAAAAATATAATCCATTTAAGACATGAGTATTTACTATATATCATAGAAAATTTTCTTTTAGGCATTAAAAACGATACTTCCAACTAGCAATGAACACAAATTAGAAATAAAACTAAAATGTACTTTATACCCTTTATGTTTGGGTCATATTTTTAAATCTTTTAAATTTCAAGATTAAACTTGAAATTTATATCCTTGATTATTCAAATAAAATCATTATCAATGTGCCTATTTTTTCTTTTTCTTTTTTCCATTCAAAATGAAATCCTTTTGGGTGGCCGTTAACGGTACAATTTTTAATAAACATCGCACAAAGAGGGCACATTAAAATTGTTCTAATACAAGTATTATATTGCCACTGTCAAATTATGAAGGAGTTTCCCATGGTTTTACAACAAATAATACAAAACTCCGGCGGGTACTTTACTCCTTTCCCGCGCACATAACTAACGTAACTTCCAGTCTATTCATTCCTGGCTCCGATTCAATTTTTGTAAACCCTTTTGATTGTGATTTGTGAGTGAAGGTACCAATCCAACAGAAAATCGAAGCCATTGATTGGCTCCACGCCCAACACTACCTTCTTCTTCCTCGCTGCTTCTTCTCTGGTCGAACTCGAACTGGCAATTCCGATATTTTCAACGGAAATGGCCACAATTCAACCCCAAAAACTCACAATTTGGTCAGTGTCGCTGGTGTCGGCTCCGCCGTCTTCTTTCGCCACATCAATCCCTTCTCATATTCCGATTGGAAGTCCATTAAGAGGTATTCTTCTCATTTTATATATATTTTTGAATAATTTTATGGGAAAAGTTAAGAGATAGATTAGTTTAGGAGATTTTTTTTTTTTTTTTAAAGTAGTTTATTACCAAATGCACTAAAAGCACTTGTTCATAGTTAGGAAGTACAAGGACATGGGTACAGGTACGACACTAGTATGATTCGAGTAATTTTTGAAAAATTATAATACGAGTTTGACACTAGTACGACACGGGTGGGTACGACATTAGTATGATACGGGTATGATACCCCAAATGCAGTGTCTGTGCTTCCTAGGTTAACATGACCATAATTTTATTGCAAGAAATTCTTTCTTTTTCTTCTTTCTGTTATAATTACATTAATGTTTTTGTTTTTACCAATCGGATTCTCGTTATTTACTATCCAACTCATACACTCTTATCTCATGTGATTATTTACTTATTAAGTGCTAATAATTAAATTTGTATTACACTCTATAAATTAGAATAGCAAATTGGAAAATGTGATAAGTGTAGACTAGAATAGGCCTTATTTCAGCAACCACCTTACCGTATTTATTGTATTGTTTTCTTTTTGAACACATGAAAGTTGTTTTTGTAAACGGTTCATTAATTGCATGCATTCTAACTGATTTGGAGAAAAAAACAGCCATCCACATGAACTTTAGTTACATGATTTATTTAATGTGTCATTTGATTTAACACATGTAAATGGTTTTATGAATTGCCATATAATGGTTTGGAGGAATCCTTGTCGTTCGTAAGCTCAAACTTCATATTTCTAAAGAATTAGCAATGAAGACTCCGAGTAAATTGTTAGCTACTCATCTCCATGTTACAAAATGAAGGGTGTAAATTTCTGTTTTTTTCTTTTAGAAGAAGTGTTGCTAGTGCTTGGTGCATGCAATGGTCAAGTAGTTAGTTTACTTGGACAAGAAACATAGTAACAACTAATGCAAGTCTATTTCACGGACTAATTTTAAGGTGAATGATCAATTTTATATTGTTGGTGTTTCTGCATTTTAAAAGCCAGCATATAAATGGGAATCCTGATTTCTCTTTTCTTTATTTGAAGGTTTCTTTCAAATAAGTGCCCTTTAATCCGTGCTTATGGGGCTATCCGTTTTGATGCACGGTCTAACATATCATCTGAATGGAAGGATTTTGGTTCATTTTACTTTATGGTCCCTCAGGTAGAGAAGTTGTATTCTTTCACGATGTAGTTAGTAACTTTAGGTCATGTTTCTTGTTAGTATTAATACTATCTGCTGCTAGATACTGAATGACAGGTTGAGCTAGATGAGCTTGAAGGAAGCTCAATGCTTGCCACAACTGTTGCATGGGACACTTCCCTTTCATGGACATGGGCAATGGCTATTGATGCACTTCAGGCTACAATGTGCCAGGTCCATATATTTGGTTTGACGATGATTAGATATTGGGTGTTTGTCTTTTACACCATCCTGTTTATGCATTCTTTAATGAAGCAGGTTTCTGCCATTGTTGTAAAGTTGCGGAAAGAAGTTCCTAAAACATTTATTCTAAGCAATAATCACATTCCCAGTAAGACCTATTGGGATCTTGCTGTTAACAGAGCTTTGCAGCTGATAGACACAGGAAACTCAGCACTGATTAAGGTGCTAAATAATCTCTCTGCTGAGCTTCTCTTTAGTATTAGTTTTTGAGGATTTCATTTTCTTTACTTGTGAACATCAATCTTGTCTTGAAAATTCAGGTTGTACTTGCACGAAGCAGCAGAGTGGTAACCACTACTGATATTGACCCTATAGCATGGTTGGCTTGTTTACAGGTACTATTTTTTTTTTTTTTTTGGGGGGGGGGGGGGGGGGGGGGGGTTTTAATCTTTCTTCACTGATAAATGGATTACTTCTGTAAAAATTGTAGTAACAAATTAAGATTAGCATACATGAGCTAAACTTGCAGGTTGAAGGGGAAAATGCTTATCAGTTTTGCCTACAGCCACCTAATGCAAGGGCATTTATTGGAAACACGGTAACTGGGTTACATGTCTTATCTCACATTAATTAAGCTTATGTTTTTGTACACAGCTTTTCTGTTATTCTCTATACAGTGTTGCACAATTTGAAATTATTGCTGATGAAATAGATTTTGCATGGTTTCCTTTTTCTTTATTCATACTTTGATGGTAGCATGACTCAACTTTAAGATAATATGCTGAGGCAGAGGTTCCTTGTGAGGATTCATTGTTACTTTCTTACCTTATATCACTCCCTAAGGATGGGATACATATTATCAATGCCTTATGTTTCTAACAAGGCAGTCAGTTTCTTCTTAGATCATGAAGGAAGTATTCTTTCCTTCATTTTAATTTTGCAAAAAGGAACTATTTTTTTTATTATAGAATTTTCATTTTTCTGTTCAGCTACCAGCTACATTGCTTGTTCCCAGAACTGGGTGATACTTGACAATCATTTCACTTTCAAATTCCTTGGACTTGATGCCCAGCATTAAACTTCATTTCCTATCCTTCTTGGGATGTTTAATATCGATTTCATTCAAAGAAAGCATAAAATTAGTAGTTTTAATTTATATGATTGTCCATTTGGAACATTTTTAAGGGTAAAATTATGTGGAACAAGTTACGCTTTGATACCAAAACTGATGCAGAACAGTGAGTGATCTAATGCAAAAAAATTGATGCAGTGAATCAAATAGAACAGAAAAATAAAAATAGAATCTAGAAATAAGCACCTAGGGTTGTTTGGAGTTAGCACCAAGTGGGGGCAGAAATCTAGGAATCAGCACGAAGGCATTGAAATAATTCCAATAGAAATGTTTCTCGTTATAAACTTGTCTCCGTTGGAGTATAATAATGCACATATAGATTACCATGACTAAACCCTTAGCTAATAAAATCCAATGAACCAATTAAATTAAACTAAATTTGTCTTTGCCCGTCCTACAAAAGTTCATTAAATTATACTCAGTATTAAGCTCCCTCGCCCTCTCCCTCTTTTCTTGGTCTCTTCCTCTTTTATTTTAGTTTAACTTATATCAAATTTGTGAATAGCCAGAGCAACTATTTCACAGAAAATGTCTTAGCATTAATAGTGAGGCTTTGGCTGGAACCCGTGGTAGAGGTAGATCAACAACTCTAGATCTTCAAGTAGAACTGGACTTGCTTTCCAGGTTAATATTTCATTACTTTAAACTTATTGGTTGTTCATTTGAAGGGATGTTTATATCATTGTCAATGATGGATATAATTTCAATTGCGTGTGACTAGCTAACATCCAACTTGTATTAAATAACTTATTCTTGTATTGATTTTGCAGTCCCAAGGACCACCTTGAGTTTACAATAGTGCGAGAAAGCATACGAAAAAAATTAGAGGCAAGTTTCATTTTGCTGCCAATTTAACTGATTTGTTGCATAGATTTTTTTTGTATATTGTCCATTAGTTGTATGTAATTGAACTACTTGAAAAAAACATAAAGGTTGTTTGTAATTGATCTATTATTCTCGGCCCTTTCAAGTTCATGTTCTGTGTGTGTGAGAGAGAGAGAGAGAGAGAGAGAGAGAGAGAGAGAGAGAGAGAGAAAGAGGATATTTTTATTTTTCCTTGGACAGAGTATGGCTAGTATAGAGTAAAAGAGTTTATCTCATATTGTCATTCCACCTAAAACTCAAATACTCTACTGTAATGATCTAGGTATGTGGATAGTAAGCCTATTAATTGTCCATGTTGAGTCACATGCCTTTTCTATGGCAATGGACCAGTGCAGTCCATATGTGACCTGCTTATCTCTTGCAGTCCTTTTGGCACTTTTGAGTTTTTCTTTGTTGTCTAAGCAACCACCATCATTTTCTTCATATTATGGCATTTTGATAATTATGATACCATTCATAAATTGCCTTTTCGTTTTGGCCTTTAAACCTAGAACATCTATATAAGCAGATTGCCATGTGACATGGCATTAGCAGCTGACACCAGCACCCTTGTAGTGCACACTTTACACTCTTATTCTGTTGAATTCTGCTTTGCAGGCTGTATGTAATGGGGTTGTGGTTGAACCAAAGAAAGCGATAAGGAAACTCCCAAGAGTCCAGCATTTATATGCTCAATTGGCAGGCAGGTTAAGAAGCGAGGATGATGAGGTGAAAGCAATATAGTGCTGTGTCCAAAATAATAAGTTCCCTTCCATCCTGTAGAACTTAGATTCAGATTCAATTTGCATATTTCGCATCCTGCTTGTTTACTCTCTTGAAACCAAATTACATCACAGTGCAGTTTCTTTACGTTCACAAAGTTTTAGGACAAATTACATTTTAGATCCAATTGTTTAAGGGTGATTGCAAATCAAACCATGGAATTTCAAATCTTGCATTTAAAATCTTAGGCTTTCTCAGTCATCCCTAAACAAAAGATTTAAGGAAATTTTGTTACAGTTAAGAAAGTCTGAGGTTTTAAATGCAAGATTTCAAAGTTTAAGGTTCAATTTGAAACCATTAATATAAAGTTTAAAATGTAATTTGGCCAAAAGTTTTAAATATTGATTTTTAATATATGGAAGATACAATAGTTTGTTTGGGAGGGGATTGTAGGGGCTAGGGTTGGATCAGTGTGTAGGTGGCCATGTGGCTTTTTTGTTTGTTTGTTTAGGGATCAAAATGATGTTTTTGCATAATTTTTTTCTTGTTTTAGGCACGTGTTTAGCAAACAGTGTGAGAGAAAACTAGATGGAGGGGGTGAATTGAAATGTATGTAAAAACTCAAGGTTTTAATTGGAACTTTCAAATGTTTAAGGTCTAAATTTGAAACCACCCCCACACTATAAGGTTTAAAATGAAGTTTTCCTTTCATTCCCCTGTTACCTGTATTATTTAGAGAGTTCTACTTTTTTGTCTTTCTATTTTCCAGTTTGACATCTTGGCTTCTCTTCATCCAAGTCCAGCAGTTTGTGGGTTTCCAACAGAAGAGGCACGTCTGTTTATTGCAGAAACTGGTAATTGCTATTTTACTGTAGTTTTTCAGTTGCACTGTCCTAAATTTCTTTATTTTATTTTTTTGGTTTTTTAAAATAAGACATTCCATAATCCTTTGGCTTAATGATCTGTATTGTTTGATTGTGTTAGTTTAAGAGAAGAGAATTTTGTCTTGAGTTGACAACTAAGGTAGAACATGATAAGGAAACCAAGACCTCAAAAACTGTGTAGACCTTGTATAAAAGACCATGGAAGTGTATAATGTTTGGAATAGCTGGGATATGCTAGTAATACTGATAAGTGATGGGTGTGAAAGGGAAGGTGGTGGTTGTGTTTGTGCTGGTTATGCTATTTGTGGTGATGAAGTGGTTTATGTGGTGGTGGTGGTCCTAAAGAAAGTCTGTCTTGTTGGTGTTGGTTGGGGCAGTGGTGTTGGAGGTAGTGTTGGTAGAATTTGTAAATTGAGCGCTAGATTTTTCTAAATTTGGAACTGTGGTGTGGTGTCATACAGAGTTATGGCTTTAATGTAGTACTGCTGTCCTAGACCTTGGAGCCCAATTTGTTGAAAGGAGAGGATGAACCTACTTTCAAAATGGTTTTTGGATACCCTATGCACTTGCAAGAACTTGATTCTAAGAACTGGGATTGAAATAGAAAATGTATAATAAGTGAGAGTATTAAGAATTGAACCATATACCTCATGGACCAAACATAAAGTACTCTTAATCGGGCTACATAGCATGTAACTTAAAGAAAAAGTTAAAACACACACACTGTGGAGGTGCTCCTGCTCTGCAGATGGGTCACCTAGGTCTGGACAGTGCAGGAAACTTTATTGTATAAGCAGTTCAGCACCTGTTTTGATATCTGTACTGTACGTAGGCAGATTGTCTCAGGTGCACTATTTGGAGGGAACAAAATAAGCGAGCCTTTGAAGATTCAGAACGGTGTACGACAGATTTGAAGCTGATCCTTTTACATTTCTGTTTGATTAGATGGTGGTGTTACCAGGCCATGCCTTTCCTACCTCTATTTATTTTCTAGATTGCAGTGACTTTGCTTGAGTTTGGCCATCTTAGTATAAATCTAGTGTACTGGGAGGCTCTTTGATTTTCTTTAATAAATTTTCTAACTTATACCCAAAAAAAAAAAAAAAAAAAAGATTTGATATGCCTTCTAAAACCTACTTTTTAAAACCAAAGAGCGTTTTTGGTTGCTAATGTTTGTAAAATTGTGTTATATATCTTTTTTAGAAGTATTTGACCGAGGAATGTATGCTGGGCCTGTTGGTTGGTTTGGAGGAGGAGAGAGTGAGTTTGCTGTTGGCATCAGGTCAGCATTAGTGGAAAAGGTGAGCTAAGTGAATTCTTCTATTTATTTATTTTTTTCTCCCTCTCTTTTAGCTAGTAGGAACTACATTCAAAACTTATGATGTTGTTGTTAGATTGAGTAGTGGTTCCCCATTTTTTTAAGATGGGGCAGAACTAATAAGAGAAATTTTATTAATAGTAAGCTTTTAGTAGTAGTAAGAATAATTTATCTAGGGTCACGCTGACCTAAGTTAATTCTATTGCTGTTTCCTACTTTTTTTTTTTTGGATAAATACCTCTCCCACGTTGATGTTCATAAGAATTGTATTCATGCTGTTGCCAACATCTTACTGCTTACCAACTTGGAACCTAGGGTCTTGGTGCATTGATCTATGCTGGAACAGGGATAGTGGAAGGAAGCAATCCATCTTTAGAGTGGGATGAGCTGGAACTCAAGACATCTCAGGTATACCTGTGCATGCAATTGCATATGGGTGGGTGGATGGGGATGTATATGGATGGGTTTTGCATGGGTGTGTGAGGTGTGTTTGTTTGAACGTGTGTCGTTGCTCTTTATAATCTGGTTTATATGTATCCAAGTTTATGCGTGTGAAGGGCACAAACTTTGTTAAGAGCCACTGTGTTTGTGTTTGCTTCAACTCTTAAGAGCCCATGTTTTTGCATCATCATCAGCTCTGTTGGAACACGCTGCTGAATGCCATTTATATATGTCTGTTCTGCAGTTTACCAAGTTGCTTAAGCTTGAAGTGCCTCTGCACCAAAAGTTGATAACTTGAGGAGTATAGACTGAAAGGTTAGTCGCTGTGACATAGTCTTTTTTGATTGCAGCATTCTCTGAACATAAGTTTGTTTCTTTCTCTTTCTTCTTTGTATGAATCCGCAATGAATTCTACAGAGAGAGAAGTTTGCTACTGAGTTGATGAGACATATAGATTACAGTTCATATGTTCCAAACTAGTTGTACCCTATATTTTCCTTAAAAATTCTTAGAACTTATTCTGATTGTTCAATTTGTCCAGATTGGTGTAGTAACCAGTGGAAAGCATTAAAACAAAGGTCAAGTTGCTGGAGAAGTTACAATAATCATAGGCAAACTGTATATACAGCAACTCTGGCTTTGCAATATTCATGGGGAAATGAGGTTGCAGGGTGGTAGATTATGTCATCGCAGATCTTCTGAAATATAACTTCAGTCTTATGCAGCATCCGGAGAACTAGTCTTATCTCCATTACATCTATTTAATTTGAATGTGTTAAACATCTACATGTCTTATACCTGTTCAAATAAGCTGTGACCTTGGTAGTATTATTTCAGTATCCTTTTGGCTTCAAATATAGGAGGGACATGCCTTAAGCAAAACATTCTTGCAGAAATTGCATCTCTTGGAGGTTGTAAATTTGAGTGGTTTTGTGTTAATAATTTACCACAAATTAGAAATTTAAATTTATGTGGCGACTGATGTCCTAAAGTGGAGACTGGATTTCTTTATTGAAGAGTGGATTGTTCCTGCTGGTTGATTCCTATTTTGAGTTGCATTGCGTAATCTTTCACTCCAGCGTAGTTCCATGAGCTAGTGTTGTAGGTTCAAATTGTTGACTTGGCTTTGTTTGAAATGGAAACTGCCAAGTTTTTTCATCTTTGGCTGGTTGACCGTCTTTCCACATTGGGTTCTGTTGAATTTTATTTCAAGTTCATTTTTAATTTGCTAAGCATCTCTGAACCTGGATGTTTTTGAATGAATTTAGCAGAAATAATAATCTAACTATTGCGTTGCTAATTTAAGTTAATCTTTCCCATGTGACTGACTACTCCTGTATTAGCAGAAATATAATCTGAGAATTTATTTCAGATGCTTATATTAAGTAGTCAGAACTACTCCTGTATTAGCAGAAATATAATCTGAGAATTTATTTCAGATGCTTATATTAAGTAGTCAGAATTAATTATTTTTGGGTATATAGCCCATGGAATAGATGATAAAGCTACTCATTTTAGTTCCAGATTGGCTTATTTATGCCCATTAAGCAACCTAAATAAAATCATCTTCAAGCTCTATGGCTTGGCTTAGCTGCCATGATCTGGAGTCTATTTTGGGCAATACCTCTTTTAAGTTAGATTGCCCTTCCATTTAAGCCCTTTCAAATTTAACCTGTTAAACAAAAGCTCCATGCTATTGCTTAACCAGAACTCTTTCTTGACCATACTTAAAAATTCTATGAAAAGACCCTTCGAATATTAAAGAAACATTTTTGCTATTTGACTTAGTAAAGGAATACGTCTAGCAACAGATCTAGTTAGTCAATTTTTTTAAACAACTTGTTGAAGTGCTAGGTTGTGAGTGGCATTAGTATTCATGTAAATGTGATGTTAACCATCACAATTTACCACAAGTTATGAAAAGAGAATAGTCCATGTCAAAGTTGCTTAATAAAGTACTATTAGCCAAAAAACAGGAAAATATTATTCTATCAAGAATGCAAATCTTCTCTCTGTGTCATCTCTCAAACATTTATAGAAAATAGAAACAGCAAAACCAATTAGAAAAATGATATTCTTTCCTCTGAGTTGTCTACAACCTCTATTTTAACCACATGGTTTAGTTTTGTTTGAGATCCATATAGATATACATGTATACGTATCTCAACAAGGCTTATGCCCATCGCACTTGAGATGACCTGCAAAGTCTGTCGAGCTTACTTCAAAAGTCTTTGGTTTCATATCTTCTTTGTACATATTTCTAATTGGACCTCTAGATTGGAAAAAGAAGGCTCCATTCAACATCAAATCACCCTTTGAACTCCAATACCATGAGTTCCATTCACTCTGAGGGATAGAATTTAAGCAACCTAAATAAAATCATTTTCGTGTGCTTAGTTTAGCCTTCCATGATCTAGATTCTACTTTGGGCAATGATTCTTTTAAGTTATATTAGCTAAATTTCCGCACGATGTATAGTGCAACTTATTATTAGTTTTCTCTAATATTTCAATAAGTTTTGGTAAGAATCTTTTAGCTTAGCTGGTTGATATCTCATAATGTTTTTAATAGAGACATCTAGGTTTTAAATCCCCACCCTAACTATCGATGCATAAAAAAAAATTCAATAAATTTATTTGTAAGAAATTGTAATTTTAGTTATTTTTATAGACGAAATAGAAAAACATTATGAATAGTGTGATAATGATTTTATCATACTATATATGTTTTACAAATTGAAAATTGCATGATATAGTGGATAATATAGATAGGCATGTTTCTTGTCTACTAAAAAATGCAAATGTCCTTCAATAATTTTTTTACATTCTTGATTGTGTATAACTACTTTTTTTTTTTCCCCTTTTTGTTAGACATTGTTTCAATTTTTACAAAAACAAATAAATTTGAGCAAGAATAACATGTTTTAAATCAATTGTTTCTCACATAACAAAAAATTCAATTGTTTCTCGTATAAATCTTAGAAAAATGATATTAAAATTTTATTATGCTTAAAATAATTAATATAACACAATAAACATATTTAATCTTTCTAATTACATACAATAAACATATCTATATGAATTAACAAATATTTAATTTTTTATGCCTTTTGAGTCAATTATTATCAAAGCAACAAAACATGAGAAAGAATGTCATATTCTAAATTTATTATCATTATTTTAACTAAAAATTATTTCTTATATAGATTTTATAAAAGTAATCATATAAATTCATTTGATATAAATAATTA
Organism: Quercus lobata; assembly: GCF_001633185.2. NCBI lineage: Eukaryota > Viridiplantae > Streptophyta > Magnoliopsida > Fagales > Fagaceae > Quercus > Quercus lobata. Next base: position 15,674,045 of record NC_044913.1, on the reverse strand, counting down.
AAGCATAACTATAAATAATTAATATATGCATTTACTCTATTGTTTAATTCAATGAACTAATATTTTGATATAAATACAAACTTTGTTGAAGTAGAAGTCTAAATAAAGGTAATTTCAAGAAATTTGTCACATGATACAATTCCATATTCTCCTACATGAAATCTTTGCTTATATATATTGGTTGCCCACCATTTCAGAATTTAACCGGGTAATGCTCAAGCAGAATGTCAAAGAGCATGCAACCAACAAAAGATCAAAAGCTTCATGCTATTGCTAAACCAGAACTCTTTCTTGACCATACTTAAAAATTCTATGAAAAGACATCACCAAATATTAAAGAAACATTTTTGCTATTTGACTCAGTAAAGGAATAAGTTTAGCAACGAGTCTAGCTAAACAATTTTTTTTGCACAATTTGTTGAAGTGGTAGGTTGTGAGTGGCATTAGTAGTGTGTTTATGTGAAAATGATGTCCACTCAACCAAGTCCACCTCCACTACCGCTTCTCTAAACTCGATAATGAACTTACGGATCACCTTCTTTAGAGACATGGTCGGATTCAGAGCACTTTCAAGGACTTAGCTTTGTTACTTCATAGCTATGGAAAATGACGATAGAATGGAAGAAAAGAAAAGAAAAAGAGGGAACAGACAGTGTTTCACTTTCTTAGCTCCATTTAGTTTTGCTTCAAACATATGGAATTATAACACGTGCGTGGGCGCACAAAAATATTAGTGACTTTAATGTGTAGGCAAATAATGGAGACTTGGAAAGTGTTATGTCCATAACAATTTCACAACAATTTTTAATTGTCAAAGGTAAGGTGTCAGGCATTGTAAAAGAATTAATTTCAAACTATTGCAATGATAACTTTGTTGCAATAAGCTATTAGTTCACAATTTTCGTTGCAATAGTTTACAAAAATAATTGGTATCAATTTATTGCAATGATTTCTTCATTTTAAATTATTGCAACAATTTTTTCTAACATATTAAAGTTTCTATTCCATCTGAAATTATAAGTTATTGCAACTAATTATTGTTAATGCAATAATTTAGCATTTTTAAGTCATTATCGCAACAATTTTAACTTGTAGATGTGATATCTTGCCTAATACTACTATATATATATATATATATATATATATATATATATTTATATTGTTGTATTAACCCTTAATGTAGTAGACTTTTTTTGGTGTAGAGTATGGCCTATGGTGTTTTATGAACTTATCTTTTGAAATAGTGCTTATCCATGTAAGGTTGAGATGAACCAGATGTATTAGCCTTAGTAAAAGACATAAGTACCATTGACCCCAACCCTAGCGGCAGTACACCACTCTTTGCCATGTGTTTTCTTACGTTTCTATTGCTATTCTCTTGTCTTTGATCTCTTCATCAATTGCTGCGAGTTTCTTATCTCATTTTCATATCATGATTTGGTTGTTTTGTGTATTTGATGGTGAGAGGGGGCATTGTCTCATAGAGACGTAACAAGGGGTGGGGGCATGTTGAGATGAACACCCTGACTTGCAAAAGAAAAAAAAATTTCCTTGCAAAAAAAGAAGTATATAAATAATTATTTTTAAACTAAGCTGTCTCGACCACCCTAAAAAGAAGTTATTGGACACCTTAATTTGAGAATCCCAAAATTTTGGGTTCAACAAAAATAGTATTCCTTCTCAAAAAAAAAAAAAAAAAAAAGTATTGACCCCACAAATATAATCTTTAATCCCTTAAAAAAAATTTCAAATAAAAACAAATGAACAAAAATGGATGATAATTATGGAATATTAACCTCTTTGCAAGCGCTACACACATGCATGCTTAGAGACTTCTTTTTTTGATTTAATGTCAAAATTTTCATTTAGATTTATGCATTTGTCCAACCATGTTTATCATTTTCCAATCACTTATATAGTTAGGAGTGTGATGAGACCTAGTTCCAACAAATGAAAACCAAAATAGCATTGAAGAATCCATTAGTTTGTATGCGTGTGTTCAGTTTTTGTATAATTAATTAGGACAATTATAGTAAACTTAATTTAAAAAATTCTAAAATTTAAATAATTTTCAAACATATTATATAAGTTCGAAAAAAGAAAGAAAGAGATGATAATATAGACTAGCTTCCGAGCATGCGCTCACGCGCGTGCTCAGAGGCTTTTCTATTTTTTGGGTAAAAATTAATAATTTGTATTTATTATAATTTGGGATTTCTACTTTTTCCAATTACAAAAAAAAAAAAAAAAAAAAAAAAAAAAAACTAAGGGTGTAATGAAATTTAAAAAAAAAAAAATTGAAAAAAAAGGAGGTCAAAGAAACAAATACATCGTGATGAAGTAAAAAAAATAATAATAATACGTAGGGTGAGTTTTGTAGATTAGAGGAGTTTTAAAACTAACAAAAGAGTAATCCTATTTTGTAGGGAATTAGTGAGTAGAAGTAAGAATTTAAATCAACGTAAAAGTAGAAGTTTATTAGAAGTAGGAAGGCATTTCAATGTAGAAGTAGGAATTTATTATTTTTGTCAATTTACTATTTTAGCCCCATTTTTAAGTTTTAGATATGGGTATTTTTGATAGTAAAAAAAGCAATAACTAACTTTCTTTTTCTAATTTACTATTTTAACCCCATTTTTAAATTGTTGATTAATTAATTTAGGGATATTTTTGATAGGAAAAAAAGCAATAACTAATTTTCTGAATCCTCTTAATATATACAGATATATACAGATAATACTTCATGTACAATGGCATAATTGCATAGGCAACAAATAATTTCAAAAATTCCAAAGACATATATACTTTTCTTTTAGAGAAGACTACTTACAATAAAAATATACAATTAAAAACAATAAATATAGTAATAATAAAATTAAAATTAAAGTTTAATTATTTTATTGGTATACGCAATATTATAGAATGAAAAAAATTTGATCCATTTTATGATTCTCACAACAGTCTTTTAAAAAAACAAAAAAACTTGCACTCACTTTAGCATTTGTATTTAAAAAATTTTTTTTTATCAAAAATTAAATAAGTAAATTCTAGTTAAATAAACTGGTAAAACTTTTTTCAATGTATAAGAAACATAGGAGTTGAATCTTGTCTGCACAAAAAACTAATTGTAGTCTTGACCTTATGATAAAAAATAAATCATCATGAAACCGGATGTCATATGTTGAAATTTTATTGAATTTTAAGGCGAAAAAACCAGATAATATGAATGGGAAACGAAATCAACTTTTATTTTCCTTTCAACTTCAAAGACAAAAATCAACTACCTATACTAGAAATGTCAAAAAAATAAAAATAAATAAACTATATAAAAACCAAGGGTTAATCAAAACTTAATTTATTTTTTAAGACATACTGACATGGTCTTTTTTTTTTTTTTTCAATTGGATGACATTGTTGGTTTATTTCTGGAAAACCAAATAATTCAAAACAAATAACTGGAAAATTCAATTTTGTCTTATTTTATTTTTAATTCCCATTTGATCTCTTGATAAACCTCTAGATTTTGATGTAGTTGATTTTTTTTTTTCTTTTCATTTTAATTTTTATTGGGGAAAAAGAAATTTTAGTTTAGCTTTGTATTTATATTATATGATTCTTTATAACTTTTTTTTTTTGGTTGCAAATGCAAATATGGGAGAGGTTTAAAAAAAAGATCGTTGAAAGAATTGTAAAATAATTTTCAAACATATTACATGAGTTTAAATAAAAAAGATAAGTACATGGCATAATTACATAAACAAGGAAATAATTTCAAATTTTGAACCAAATATATATTTTATTTTCAAAGAAGACTAATTACAATTAAATTATACAATGAATATTTATAAATATATTAATTATGATAAAAATTAAAATGAAACTTTATTTATTTTATTGATATATTGTAACTAGTACTTTATGATGTTTTCAATGGAAATAGACAAAGTTTATATCCACCATCCATCACTGTGATAACTATTGAGATTTTTTTTTTATATATAAAAAAAGGACTTATGCTTTATTCGTTGAAAGTTGAAACATCAAATCCTATTAAGAATAAATATTTTAGCTTACAATTTCAACATCAAAATATGGAGGAGTATAGTGGTTAGCGTTGGCTCTTAAAGATAGTGTTGTAGGTTCAGATTGTTGACCTGGCTTTGTTTGAAGTGGAAAACCCGCCAAGTTTTTTTCATATTTGGCTGGTTTTAACCATCTTTCCACTTTGGTTGCTGTTAAATTTTATTTCAAATTCATTGTTAATCAGGCTACGCATGTCTAAAACCTGGTTGTTGGTGAGCAGAAATAATAATCTAACTATTGTTTTGCTAATTTAAGTTAATCTTGCCTTTGTAACTGGCCACATTCCCCACAGAAATATGATCTGAGAATCTATATCAGTATTAGATGCTTATATCATACAGTCAAAAATTAATAATTTTTGGGTGTATAGCACATGAAATCAGTGATCTGGGAGTCTATATTGGGCAATGCTTCCCATAACAGTTATATTGCGCACCATTTAAGTCTCTTTCAAAATTTAACCAGGTAATGCTTAAGCAGAAAGTTAAAGGCTAGACTATAATTTAGCCATGTACCTAACAAAATCTCCATGCAATTCCTAAACCGCAACTCTTTCTTCTTGCCCATACTTTGCAAATTTTATGAAAAGATATCACTGAATATTAAAAGTGCTCCTTTCATTCTCATCTTTCAAACATTCACAGAAAATAGAAACTACATGACCAATTAGAACATTAAAGTTATTCCCTCCTAATTGCTTACCCCTACAACCTCTGTTTTAACAACAGGATTCAGTCTAGTTTAAGATCCATATATGTATCTCAACAAGGCTTATTTTTGATGCACTTAAGAAAACCTGCAAAGCGAGTCAACCTTCTTACAAAATGCCCTGGCTTTGCACTGATCACATCGTGCTTGTGCTCCGTTTTAAGGCTTCCAGATTCGACAAAGAAGGCTCCGTTCTCCATCAAATCACCTTCTGATCTCCAATTCCATGATCTCCACTCACTCTCAGGTGCATAGTCTCTTTTCGTCACCTAAATCACACCCACATGAATATCATTATAATCTCTACATATACACTAAATTTTGTGTGTGCGCATGTGAATATTTTGCATGCCTACACTTGTGGTATGCTTACCTCTTTACAACCTGCCTTTGAAGGAGCAATAAACCGATTACCCTGGCTAATAATGGTCGGATGTTGGCTACCACCAATAGCATACATGAGCCAATGATTGTAGTCGTTGTTGACAACATGCGCAAACCCATATCGGCACCTTGGCATCCTTTGCACTAACCCGTTACCGAAGTGATTGAAAGCAAGAGTTATTTGCATGATTTCGTCACCAGAGAAGCTATCACTTGCACCAAAAAGCATCACCTGCATACATAAACACAAACTCATTACCATTAATAAATCCTTGAGAAAATAAAGTGTTTTTTTTTTTTTTTTTAAATTTTTTTTTTTGGTATAAGTTTGAATTATTATGGTTGATGTTACCTCGTTATGTCTGGTGAAGAAGCAATTGGAGATGGTAATGGCTGTGGATCCTTGAATGGCATCAATGATTCCGTCGTCACAATTTGACATGGAAATATGATCAATCCAAAGATTTGTGGCTCCAAAAATTGAGATCCCATCACCATCACTCCTCGAACGTTGGCCGTAATGATTCACTGAGTCCCTAATTAAGCCACCATTGCCTGACTTAATGTCATGGATGTGGAGGTTATGGATGATGACATTGTCCACATATTGAAGTGTAATTTGAGCACCATCACAAATGTGTACATCAGCACCGCGCCCATCTATAGTCTTGTTGCTTGTCATTATTAGCTCTTCGCTTAGCCTAATCCTCATGTCGTGAGCAAATATGATCCATAGTGGCTCAGGCTGGATCACTGCATGGCGTAGGGTTCCTCGTTTAGGTTTCACTAGGTGATCGTCGGATGAATCCCTCACCACATAGATTTTCCCATGCTTGCCTCCTGTTGTCTTACGCCCAAAGCCTAGGACACAATCAGCTAGCCTCTTACGGTGTTTAGCCCAATCATTTTGGCATCTCCAGCACCGATCAATTGGGTTTGTAGCCAAACATGGCCCTTTATATTTGCCCAAGTTTCTTCTTGTGCTATCGGTTCCATTCAAGGCTCTACATGAAAATTACAATGACAAACTAATTATTTAAATTTCTAGGAAAAGACAAAAAAGAAAAAGAAAAAAAGAATTACCAACCCAGCCATACAAAAAACACTATATAAAGAATGATTTAGTTTTACTTTTCATATAAATACGCCTTAAACTCTTAATATTTGTTTATGTAATACACTTATATTTAGTATAATTCTATGCTGATATTAATTCACTCAATAACTATCAACTGTACTAATATTTTTACAATCTTAACATTAAATTACATGTTCTTGTTATACCTAACACTTATACACAAAACTAAATTCATATGAATCAAATATCATGATATTTTACTAACATAAAGATAGAGAGAAAGTATAATCTAACAATAAATTTCTCAAAATTAATATTCTTCAAATGAAAATTAGTTAAAGATGTAATTTGAAATTCACCTATACATGCATAATTAGTGATAGACCATTCATGAAAATGGTCTTACTTTTAACATAATGATATAATTGGGAACTCAATCACCTTTACATCGTTGAACCATGCATGAAAATGGTCTTACTTGTGGACATGGTGGTTGAAATGATCAAGGACTTCCTGAGTATTTGGCTGATAGGCCTTGAGGGCTGCCTTTCTGGCTTCTTCAGCTCGCTCCTGCCACACCTCATCAAAATCAGCAATGTGAGCCCTCATGATTGTTGGAAACATTGCAACAAAAGCACAAAGTAGTAGCAATCTAAGCTCGATGGATTCCATGGCTGTCACTCTTTCTCTCTTGAACTAAAACTCTTAATTTGTGCTATGGAAACAGAAATAGCAAACTTGTATCAGGTTGAACCCATGTTCATTTGATTTTCACCTGTACAGAGATTAAAAATTCAAAAGCATTATTCAATGGAATGAAAAAAAAAAAAAAAAAATTGATACTAGAACCAGAAATCTAAATAAAGAAAATATACAAAATGAGAAGAAGAGAGGAGAGCCACCCACAGCGGTTAGTGTAATTTCTTTTGTCTAATAGGAGTATTTGGGTTAAGGGGCTTTCTATTTAAAAGCAACAAAATAATCTTATTGGTTTTAAAATATTTTAAACATGTTTTTTCAAAATACTAACTGATTTTATTTAGGTTTCAATTTAAATAATTGAAATATTATTCAAGTTTCAATTTGAAGAATTAAAATCTGATCTTATCAATAGGTTATCTTGTCTTAAAAACTGAATTACTCAAATCTGGAATTCTTTTGTTTAAAAAAAAAAAAAAAAAAAAAAAAAATCCAAACTCACATTTCATTGCACCAGAATGAAATTGAAAACATCAATCAAAAAAATTCTGATCTTATCCAAAACACTATCTTGTCTTAAAAACTCAAGCACTCAAATTTTAATTTTTAATCTTAAAAAAAAAAAATCAAACTCACAATATGCTGAACTTCAGCTATTACTGTTTTATTTTATTTTAATTCTGTTACTGTTCGCCCAATATGCTGAACTTCAGCCAATCTAAAATGGTTCAGAACTTGAATTACTCAAATTTTAAATTTTAATCTGCTTGGAAAATCCAAAGGGAATTTTTTTTTTTTTTTTTTGAGAAGACAAACCGAATAACTCCGTTTGTATCCTTTTCCACTGCCAAAAATAAGGTATCCTTTTCTACTGCCAAAAATAAGATAAAATATATCTACTACTATTACTAGCTAGGTAGTAAGTAGTATAATTAAATTTTCAATTAAATTTAAACATATAAAAATATAAATGCATTGAATTTAATTATCTTTATAAAAAAAATTGTCTTTGAAAAATATAATACTATTATTTGTGCTTTATTGATTAATAAAATCATATGTTTGTTCCCATAATTTTTTTTTAAAAAAATCATATATTTAAATTTATTTGGAAAAATTGTCTTATTTTTTGGGTAATTTGATAATTGAGGGGAGGTGGGGTGGGGTGAGGTCATTTAAACATTAAATATTCTGTTTGACAATATTAAAGACGTAACTAAGTAAATAATAGTATAATATATATTAGTATTTAGTTAGAAAAAATGAGTTTTTTTTTGGAGGCACTCACAGGTTGCACAGTTCAACACTGTTGGACTTACCGTCTTAAAAATTTTATACTAGCATTTAGTAATGAAAAATTTGAGAAATACTATGTTCACAATATTTTCATAACAAATTTTATATGACAAATTATTTTGGGTTGTTATTGGTGGGGGTATAAAAGTAATTTCAATTGTAGGTTTAAATTAGAACCAATAACAACTAACTATCTATGATTTATTGTGAAGATGATATGAACGTAGTCATGTAGCATCTCTATGAAAAGTTTACCACAAACACGTTGCCTTGTGAGGGAAAAAAATCATGGATATAGTTGCTGATTTTCATTACAAGCAAACCCAAAAAAAAAAAAAAAAAAAAAAAAAAAATTGTTGGACAATGAGTTAACATAACACAAAAAGATTTATGATTAGTCGATCTTTATCTCGAGCTACAACCTTACTCAATATCTTTTTATTATAGGTGAATTTCAATAAATCTACCATTGGATTACATCTTCTCTTTATTTCCTCAATGTTTGCAAAATTTATAGAAAGTTAAAGATCTATAGCTGTATCATCAATAAATTATTTAAATTATAATTTTTTGTAATTTAAAATTATGTATAAAATATAAGCTTATAGATCATATAGTAAATAATATTCGATTAACACAAAATTTGACATTTGTATTAAGAGTACAAAAAATATACAATTCAACGTTAGATTTTCAAAATACGCAGTAATGTTTACTTTATTGAGTAATGTTATATAGTCTTAGGCTATAACCAATTTTATATCTAAACTTTATCCATATATATTATAAATAAATAAATGAAAAAGAGAGAGAGAAGGAGATGCTTACTGGATCCAATACATTTCTACTTTACTAGCAATCTATTCAAGAGAATCCAGTAAAAGTAAAACTAAAAAAAAAAAAAATACAAACAAACAAACACATTATTTAGACAACTATAAGATTATTGTAAATCTAAGTTAGCCAAAATAATTAAAAATTTGTGAATTTATTTAACCAATACTTTGGTATTCTTAGTTATATTATTTGTAGCAATTTATGTTTACAAAACGAATATTATACACGGGTAATAGAGAAAAAAACCTAAAAATAATTTCAAAATGAAACTATAATGTACATCTGGTTGGAAGTTTATGTGCATTTTCTTTGATTTAAATCCTTGAGAAGTAGTTCCAAGCTTAGCTCCTTACCAAAATTAGGTACAATTTTTTTTTTTTAAGGAATGCTATTAATACCTTATTTTAATCTTCACAAAACATTATTCAATGGATACACTTCAAATTTGTTAGCCCCAGCCCTGATTCGACACAAAATTGAATATTGGTGATCAAGCATATATATACTAAATGTATGGCAATTTAACGCCCTCCAGTATTAAACAACCCTATCTTAAACTAATTAAGTTCAATTTGGCCAAAAATGAATATTTGTGACCAAGCATGCGCCATGCACACAGCCCCCTAGCATTCTTAAAACCCAAAAATGAATATTGTAATGTTGTATGCGCAGCCACCTAAGTCTCATCTTGACAATTCAACTCCTCCTCCTGTCTTGACCCAAACCAAGCATAAAATATTAAAGGTCATGTTAACAGACGCTTTTAAGGCAATTATTAATAAATTATTTTAAAAACATTTTGACACATTTTTTATAGGAAATATAAAAAGTTGTTAAAAAAAATTTTTCTTATCATTTTCTCATTAAATATTTCTAAAAATAGTTTTGAAAAAAATTAACTTAAGGTTTGCGTTAACTTTTAGACCTATCTGACTTTTAATAGTTTTTTGTAGTAACTACAAAAAACTTGATTTTTAGCCGTGGGTGTAACCACTATTAAAACTATTAAAAATTTCTGCTAAAAGTCAAATAGGTCTATACTAGTGGTTTTCTAAACCGCTACTACAACTTGAATAACCGCTATTAACTATTAAGTTCCCGTTGCTATAGGTCACTATAGGTTATAGCAGCAATTTTAGGAATCGTTGGTATAGAAAATATCTATAACAACAATTCTATAGAACTGCTGCTAGAGAATTAAAAACCGCTAGTACACACAGCCTTACCTTTTGGAATTAATTATTTATACCAACGGTTATGTAGCTACTGCTAAAGAATTTAAAACCACTAGTACACACGGCCCTTCCTTTTGTAATTAATTTTTTGTACCAATGGTTACGTAACTGTTGCACTAGATTATTTAGTAGCAATTCATAGAATTGCTACTAGAGAATTAAAAAATCACTAATACATAGGGCCGTTCCTTTTAGAATTAATTATACCAGTGGTTATGTAATAGTTGCTATAGATTCTTTAGTAACAGTTCTATAAACCGCTGCTAAACAAAATTAAAAATGTTAGTATACCCTTCCCTTATTTCTAGTATAAATTATTTTTAACAGCGGTTTTGTGAATTGGTAATTGCTACTTGATATTCTTTAACAACAGTTTTATAGAATGCTGCTATAAAATAAAATAAAAACCACTAGTTCTCCCATTCTTACACTTTGTTATAAATTAGTTATTACAGAAAATACAACCGCAACTATAGGGTTCATATAGGATCAGTTGTAAAAACCTCTATCAAAGATATAAACATGATTGAATATTACAAAAATATTTTTTTATTAAATTTTTCCTGAAAATTAGTAATTTAACATGTTTGGAATGTTATTAAAATCCACAATTACAAAAACCAAAGTGATAAAATAATTGCAAAAAGTTAATAATATTGATCCAAATGAAGAAATAAAACCTTACAATTCAAGTTTGAAATCCCAAATAGCCAAATAAAAGTATAAACAATATTGTTTGGTACTTAAGATTTGTAGACAATCTACAATAAAAACTAAGACTATAAATATTCCCTTTGAAGCACGCCAAAAGTCACTCCAACAATGAAACTTGGTCTCCTTTTATATTCTAATGTATTGTCTTAGTTTCCTGGAATACAATAAACCATTTATTTGCATTAGTGAAACTATATAGGCAAATCTTAGAGAATATATCAAATGACTCTTGGGGAAAAAAAAAAAAAAAAAAAAAAACTAATTCCTCCAAACTGAATTGTTAAGAGTAAATTTGTGTGCGATGATAATGATAAACTGAATTATTGCTAAGTGTGCCAAATAGTTGTATTAGACTCCTAGAATTTTTCATTGTATTTTTTGGTGTAACAAAAAGACTTTTTTTTTTTTTTTAATGTTTTACAAAACATTTTTGAAATTAATCATGAAAAAGAATAATTTTCACTAATATTTGAATAAATTAGTATATATTCATGAAATTTAAGAATCACATGCACATATTCAAAGTAAAAACTAAGTCTCAATTCAGTCATTATTCATTTTATCCACCAAAAAAAAAAAAAATGCTAAGTCTCAATAGATCATAAAATGCATAAAAAAATCCAATCAAATAACTAATTAAAATTATTTTATTTTATCTATATGTTATATAATATTTATTTATTTTTTAATAACAAATGCATTTTAGTTTAAAATCATAATGTTTACCTAGGGAGTAATGGTTAAAAATCATACATTCAGTTATTCTTTAGTCTTCACTCTCTTAGATTTGGAGGAAAGAGCAAATTCTCTTGAAAACTGTAAAAAATACTGGAGATTAAGAAAATTGACTCCTTCTACAAGAGTGTTTTCTCTCTCTCTCTCTCTCTCTCTTAAGCAGACTAAAAACTTCTTGTTTTCTCTTTTGTTTCTTTTTAAGTGATTAGAAACTCTTTTAATTTTTTCAAAGTATTATGAGCGGCTACGTGCAGGTATTATTTTTAACATGGCGGCAAATACAATTTCGAGATAAAGATAACTAGAAAGTAGAAATAAGCAAGATAAGATAATTCACACACTTTTATTTGGAAAAATAAAATAAAAAGGAAGTTGAAAAACTTCCAACACACGTTTATTTGGAAAAAAAATAAAAAAGGAAGATCAGAAAAATTGATAAGATAATTCACACACTTTTATTTGGAAAAATAAATGAATAAATAAAAAGGAAGTTCAAAAAATTGAAAAAAATAAAAAGGAAGTTCAAAAAAATTCAATTGGCAGGATTAGAACCCACCTTTTCAAGGTAAGTGTCCAAAATGATGACCAATGGGCTGAACACTTAGTACCCACGGAAAACTATTATAATTAAGTATAACGTAAATAATTTGATCAATTAAAATAGTTCATGACACCAACTAATTAATAAAAATATAAAATATATAAGCATATACATTACTTTTTTTATTATAAATAATATATTTAGAATTAATCATTACGTTTAATTTATAGATGAAAGATACTTAGCCATTCTCATTATAACCAATATTCCTGAAGGATTAATTATAATTTTAATGTTTTTTATATGCTTTATTATTCTATATTTTTATAAAATAAAATTAATAAAATTATTTTATTTCTTTATATTTTTAATCAAGATTGGTCATTTGTACACCTTTTTTCCATTTTTGTATTTTTTTAATTAGTGAGTACAGATTTCTTGTACTTGATCCCAAAATAGATTTGTTTTTTGCTTCGATGAATTCTAGCATGTATAGAGAAGCTCCGAACCATAAGTTCAAAGCTTTTGAGATTATCTTTTCAACAATTAACAATTGATCTTGTAATCACATAACATTCATGTCAAAAGACACAATATGTCAAAGTTTGAAGTTTTCAATATTTGCAAAGCGAATTCCATAACATCAATGAAGTGAGTTTTGGTTGGCAACTGCAAGGAATTCCAAACAAAATCTTGAAACTAAGCAGCTTGCGTAAAAGAGCAACACCACAATAGGTGAGAGGTGGATTCAGCCTCTTCATTACATAGAACACAAGTCTAACTAGGAGAAATATTTTGATCAAATAGATTTGTTCAAGTAGTTATGTAGTTAGTTCAAGCTTGCCAAACAAAATATGCACTTTTGACACCAAAAAAAACTCATGATCTATATTACTTGTCCAAACTAGAGAGTCTTGAGGTTTTCTAGCATTCAAAGGGATAGACATGATAACTAAATCTTAAAACAGAGAGAAAATAGAATCAATGAGAAATTATTTCCCTTGGTGAATTGTAAGTTGAATCAATTAAATCAAATATTGTATTTTTAGTAGGTAGAATCTAGGAAGCACGAACGCTTTATTTAGAGTGTCGTACCCAACTACATGTACCATATTAAGAAAAGGTTTCTCTCCAAACTAGTTTAGAGAGAAGCCCATCAAACTCCACCAATACCTTTTTATTTGATTTGAGTTTTGAAAATCTAACCGTTGAATTACATGTTCTTATTATATTCTCCATGCTTGCAAAATTCCAAAAAGATCAAAGATCAATAGTTATGCCATCAATCAAATATTTAAATCTCAATTGTTTGTGATTTAAAACTATGTATAGAAAATAAGTTTATTGATCGAATACTAAATAAAATTAGATTTGAATGAAATTTTACATGTCTATTAAGGATATAAAAAATATGAAATCCAACAGTTAGATTTTCAAAATTCACATCCAATAAAAAGATATCAACAAAGTTTGTAAAGTTTCTCTTTAAACTAGTTTGGAAAGAAACTTTTTTCCACCGCATTAGGTGTCATTCCAGTGTCATACTTGTCGTATCATGTTATACTGTAAATGAAAATTTTAAGAATTCACTATGAATATGATGATAGATAAATATTTTTGTATGAATTTCATCATCAACTTTTATTCTATATTTTTTTAAGATATCAAGTCTTTTTTTTTTTTTTTTTGGGAACATATCTAATATCAGACTAAATAACATTTATTTATTCATCAAATTCTAAAAGATGATAAGTTCTCTTCAACGATATGTGTGTGTGTGTAATGTATCAGTATTATAACTCGCCCCTCTCCCCCCCCCCCCCCCAAAAGAAGGAAAATTACTAGTTTTGCCCTTGTGTGTTGTACCCATATCTATATCCATGCTTCCTAGGGTAGAATGTGGGGAAAATACTCTTTGACCATGAGAAAGTGGGAGCCAATTGTCTTCCCAAATATTGATTTCAGTAACTGTTCCAATCCACCATCTACACCCAAAGCTAATAGATCATGACATGTTTGGACACTTTTTTTTTTTTTTTTGATAAACTTCAATATATATATAAATCAAAAAGAAGTGGGGGCACTATAGTCAACCTCACAAATTGTCCTTAAGACATCTGGAAGAGTGAGTTTATTGAAACAAAAGGACCTAGAAGATGAAAGGGAGAGCTTAGCAACAACGTGAGCAGCTGAATTACACTCTCTCTTGACCCAATTGAAAATACAATTAAGAAAAAACTCTTTAAGACTAAGGATGCTACTGACAGTATTACTAATAGTCCAATCCGGAGCGGTTGGCGAGGAGGATAAAGGATCAAAGCAATTTTTGGCGTCTCCCTCAATGACTATGTGTGGCCATTTTTCAACTTTAGCAAGCTGGATAGCCTAGAGAATGGCGGATGCTTCAGCTCTGAGGGGGGAGCATGTAGGAGTAGATCTTGCCCACACCTGCAATACTTCACCTTTGTGGTCTCTTGCTACAACGGCAATTGCATTGCTATGTTTACCTATGGCTACATCAGTGTTGAGTTTAATCCAACTGAGGGGGGGGGGGGTGGATTCCATTTGAGAAAGGAGGCCACAGTGCTAGAGGGGGGTGGGACATTGGAAGACCTTACCAAGGAGTATTTTGCTAGCTTATGATGGATTAGCTTGATGGATGCATGAACATCTATGACTCTGCCATGGTGTACTACCTGATTTCTTACCCGCCAAATTTCATCAAGAACAAAGGCCATGTTTAGAGTGATGATCCAACTCTCATCGGGGGGGGGGGGGGGCATGGGGCTTGTGGTGGATCAGTGAGTAGTTTCATGATATCTCCACTAGTAGAGCATGAGTGGTCTTCAGGTTTAAAACCCCAACAGCAGGAAAACCACAACGCTCTAGCTATTGAGCATTGGAGGAAAAGGTGGACAGTGGATTCAATTTCTTGGTGGCACAATGGACACAAATCATCTAGATTGGCTATTCTTCGTTGAAGATTCTCATTGGTTGGGAGTATGTTTGCTCCGATTCTCCAAACTAGCATCTTGACTCTTTCGGGGGCCTTGATCCTCCCAATCTTTTTCCAGTCAACATCGGAGTTTATGGCAAGGAGGTGTTGTTTTGTAACAGTACGAAAAGCTGACTTAACTGTGAAATTTCCTTTAGGATTGTGGACCCAGATGAGCTTATCTGGTTTCGGCCTCAAAGAGATAGGGATAGAGAGAATGGCTTCTGAGTACTCTACATTAAAGATATTCTGAATGAGATTAGCTTTCCATGTTCGAGTCTCTTGATCCATGAGATGAGATACCATTAGAGAGTTTCTTGGGTCATCCTGGGTTTTGGGACAGAACCCGTCAATCCAAGGTACCCAAGGATCTTGCCACACATTAATGGACGCTCCGTCGCCTATTAGGTAGCACGCACCCTTTACAATTATCAACTTGAATATGGAAACTTATTACCTTGATCAGTGATTGACTTCCACTGGATACAAATTGAAGTTCATTTCATGTTTGGACACTTGTTACCTTGATCAGTTATTTATTACCACTAGACAAAAATCAAAGTTCACTTACCACATGAGTTTCACTTATCAAATTTTGGGCCTGGCCTCTAGGCCATTGTCGATGTTTGTAGTCTATTGTCAGTTAACTGAATTTGTTATATATATATATATATATATATATATATAAATACATCTAGATCCCTCACTATGGTCGCTCATGGCAACAACTCAACAATAAGGACAATGGAGTTTGAATGCCCACCTCCATATAATTATGTTATTATTTATTTTGTATAAGTAATTTTAATCAAAATAATAAAATTATCATATTATTAGAAGTCATTGATGCACCAAGTGACTGTACCAAATTGTAGAATTTTTAAATTGGGCTTAAAAACCATGGTTGAGCCAAGTGGCTACATGCCTATGCCGAATTACATAATTTGTTTTTGATAAAACATGAACTTAATTGTTATTATCAACTTTTTCTCTTACCCTTTAGCAATTTCTAGGATAGACACAAAAACTTTTTTTTTTTTTTTTGAGAAACAAATAGACACAAAAACTTAATTAAAGATAAATGGATGATCTGTTCACATATTTATCTTTAATTAAACTCTCATTTTTTTTTTAAAGCCAACTTTCATATTGTTTGTGTTGTGGAAAAAATCCATTCATCTTATGATGCCTTTTATCTTTTAATATTGGATAAATATGGATTTGTTGTTGATAGACTAGGAAATTAGAAGTGAGGCCAATATGTTGCAAACTGGGATCTGTCCCTCCCCTTTTGTTAGTTATATATATACACACACCATTGTTATTCTTGACAAATCCTCCCAGTGTTGTGTGATACTGTTATACCATTACCATGTGGGCACATCCCATGGCATGGTAAAATATTTTCTTTGTAGCAATATTATGTACTGTTGTCTTTTCTTTCTTTTTTATTTTTAAATTTTTTTTTTAATTTTTTATGTCATTAACGTTCATTTCACGTGCGTTAGATAAAAAAAAATCCGCCTACTATGATGCTTTTGGGATGGAATACTTGGTGCACAATGCACTTATTAATGCCTTTGCTCAAATGGTTTGGATGCTTTGTTGGTAATTTTGGTTTGGATATGCCAATTAAGTAAATTATCCTTGATCTCTACCTCTTAATATCATCATACAAAACCGCTTCTTTTTGATGTCTCATTATTTAGATTTGCATGTCTAACTCCATTGTCATTTTTTTTGGGTACTGTTGAGAGTTTTTTTTTTTTAATTAAAAACTTAAAAAACACATTATTTAGTGTTCGTTTGGAACAACTTATTTAGCTGAAACTGAAAATTTTTTGCTGAAAATGTAGAAAAAATGTTAAAAAATAAGCTTAATAGTACAGTGAGACTCATGAATAGTATCAAAAAGTGCAGTATTACCCATGAATAGTAACAAAAATATGCTGAAAGTGGAGATAGCTCATCCCAAACACACACTTAATCCACATGGGTTTCTTCATTTGTATATAATCCATGTGAATGATTTTTCTAGGGGTTTGCAATGGTGGAGTTTATACTGTTTTAGCAAAATTTTAAACATTTTAATATATATTAACTAAGTCATTTATATATTCTAGATGTAAGCATGTTTATTGTACAATGACAAATGTGAAAGTGCAACCATTTTTAATAGTTGTTTGAGACCATACTAAGATTGCTGAGGCTTAAACATCTTCACAGTTTAAACCACTAGATGTAGTAATACTATGGTTTGGGGGTATTTTTATCATTCAGTGATTGTAGGGATTTTTTTTTTTTTTTTTGGGTTCATTTTAATCACTCCTAAGGTATTTTGGTAATTTTGAGGTCTAGGGGCATATTGGACATTCTAGGGATATTTTGGTCTTTTTTTTTTTTTTTGGTTTTAGGTGTATTTTGTGTCATTTACTCATTTTGAGTATTTAGGGGTATTTTGGTCATTAGGGTGTTAGTTTTCTACATTGGACTATTGGAGTATAAATTAAAAAGAAAACAAAAATGACTAAACTTTGTAATTTTGTATTTAGAAAACACATGTAAAAGCAAAAAAAAAAAGAGTATATTGTAGCATTTGGGAAACCGCTACAACAAAAAAAGTATATTGTAGCGGTTACAAAAAAAAAAAAGCATTGTTACAGAAAGACTTATAGTAGCATTTGAAAATCCGCTACAATAAACCTTTTCTAATAGCATTTTTTGTAAGTGCTACAAAAAAGACCACTGTTATAACTCATCTTTTTTGTAGTTATACGATTGATTCAAATGAGAGGTCATTCAAAATAACTTTAGTATGGTAGAAGGAGAAAAAGTTAAATACATTTAACCTACTAATCATGCAAAACAAATTGCAAGCTAATGTATATGTGTTTCCATAGATTAGAGGGATAAAAACTTATACTTTATCCAATGCCTAAATTATATCATCTAAATATGATTTATTGGAGGAAACCAAACTAGAGCCCTATTAAATAAGGTAATTTCAAAACTATTTACAAATATATTAGGAAGGGAAGTAATAAACTATTACTTTTTTTTTTTCCAAACCACTGAAGGGAGAAACAAAATACACAGTAGCATTACAAAAGACCAACTGGAAACCGATAGCAATAATGAAGTGCCAAACGTGTTGCCACTTTAGCTACAGACCAAATATCTTTCACAATAACATGAGGAACCCAAAAAAGATCACAAAACAAGCCATTATGATTCAGAAGTAGTGGTCCGCGAGGCTAGTGCTGTCCATCCAATCCGTGGCACATAGCTTAGTCTAATATATGTCTGATATTTTTCTTACTAAAAAATTTATTAGCATTGTCATTTAAAAATAAATAAAAATTACTAAAAAATGAATTAGATGGTACCAATAATAAATACACCACTAACAAAAATAAATTCTTAAACTTTTTAATTTGATCGAATAAAGAAGTTGCAGTGCCAAACATATATAGATCAAGTGAAACAACCTTATCATTCCACACACGTGCCAGGAAGCCTACAAAATTGAACAAGCCGATCTCATAGACCCACACACAAAAAACCACAACTACAACTTTGAGCAATAATGACAATTGCTTATCAAATAAGAGAAAAGCCCAATATAATTTTATGGCCAAACAGATGTCCATATAAGTTGTACTCATCAAACCAACACTGCTGGAGTTAACAATCATCATCATCATCACCCAGTCCCAGAGTAGAAGAATAGAACCAAAATGGAAGCAAGGCAGAACATTGTAGTAGTGGTTTGCAAAATAGTGTCAAGATTTGTTCTTAGCATAACAAACAATGCAACAAATTTTCCAATCCACTGTTTTTGGCTAGATATATAATTTTGTTATTGATAAGATTCTACTTTGCCTACTATTTTTTTATGTTATTATCCAATTTTCAGACTTATTATAAAAAAATAAAATAAAATAAGAAAGAATAAGAAAAAGATTACCACTGGGCCTTGTAGCCTGAGTGGTACCCAGTTCCTCTTGTAACCGCTAGTGTGGGGGTTCTATCCCCTGCAATAAACAATTACCCAAAAAAAAGAAAAAAAAAAAGAAAAAGATTAAGTGACCATTTCAGAAATTCATAGTGGGAAAGAAGATAAGAGAAAAGATAGAACAACCTAAAAGTTTATGTGGTTTGGGCTTTGTGGCCTACATCCAAGGGATAAGAGGGGTACAATAGAAAAAAATAATTGAATTTAAATTTCATATTGATTGTCTCAATCCCACGATTTTCTCTACCAATCAATCTCATGGTTTCTCTTGAAATTAATGTCTTGATTTGGTCTTCAATGACATGAAAAGTGAATTATACTTTCCAACACTCTCCCTCAAGTTGTGCACTAATCTCTAATGAAATGCACAACTTGTAGAAATTGAATCCAAAGCTTGATGGGTCTTCCAAATTTTCGTCCTTCCTCTTTGTTTTTTTAGTACAAAAAATCAAACGACAAAATTGAATCTTGGTATGAACATTTAGGTGCTTAATGGCATATGAAAATACCGCCATTAAAATGGAAAGTCTCCCTTAATAAGAAACAACAAGAAACCCTTCTATGGAAATGTTACTATAATATTGATTTGACAAAATTCATCGCTACAATGCAAGGTATTAGGAGTAAGAATCGAATAGGTAAAATTACCAATATGCAAGAAAATACGTTTATTTGGGAGAGTCTCACAAAACTAACTAGAGAGGGGTGTCAACATGAATCTAGTCGACTCTGACGATCTTCAACTTGAGTTTTGCTCATCATACTGTGGGGGCAGCTCGACTACCTTTTGGATATTCGACCTTATCCTGTATCTAGACCAAGCTTGGCCAAGGGACCCCTTAGTGCCTTCTTGAGGGTGGGTTTAAAGGCCTATGTCATCTCCGCCATTAGTTGAGTAAAAGTTCTACTAGGTGCTTGTTGGTGACTCCCATAATTGTGCAAGGAAGACTCCCATGTTTATTGCCCCAATAATTGAGTAAAGGGCACTCTATGGGTGATGATAATGGGATTGATAAGGAAAAATCTTCTATTCAAGAGGGAGACTATCCTTAGTGCCACAAGTGACTTTGTAGAAGACTCACACGTGAAAGTGAGATTTGTCGGCATATTCACATTTGAGTGGTGTGGTTAATTAAGTGGTAAAGTCTATATTGGATAATAATGATAAAAGTGAGTAGTTAATATAACATAATTAAATCTAACCCCATAGTTTTAAGCTTTTAGATAAAGTTATTTCCCTATATATTATATTGATTACTCAATTGAAGTCCCCTCAAAGTGATATCTACCCAACAACCATTTTATATTCTAAATTCTTTTAGTCAGTTTTCAATTTCAGAGGGCCAAATATAATTTTCTTTTAATCTTAACTTTCAATTTACATATATAAAAATAAATAAAAATCAGGGGGCTATAATTTCTTGTATTATATTGGCAGCTGCTAAATTGCCCCGTTCGTAATCATAGAATTGTTCATAAAAATTATTAAAAAGGCAAATGGAATCATAATCAATTAATCCAGATGCACTTTCAATAAACAATCCCCAGCACTTCTACAATTGGGGAATAACACAAAAGCTCCCTTTTCGATTTTGTGTAACTTCTGGAAAACTAATAAACATTGTTTATGGGCATCTGATCTGACCAAAGCCATTAAATGCGTGGTGTATGTATGGCATGGAAGCATATCTTAGGACAGTGAACTACGCCAAAAGAGGTCTTCTGTTGAGTTTGGACACAAGGAAAGCAAAGCATACCCTGTTGGAAAACTACGTAGTCCCCAGCACACAAAATTTAATAATCCAACGGGAGAAAGTTTGGAATAAAGATGCATGTTACCACTTACCACAAGAAAAGTCATCTGAATTTGAATGAAAAATGTGAACTTGATTAGCTCATCATTTTTATGTTCTATAAATAAGATATGCATTTCGGCATTACAAAGCATCACTGTTAGCCCAACATCCATCGTCTCCAACAAAGTTCAGTTTTATTTTGTGGATCATCTATGGATATGGAAAATGTTAGACGTAGAGGTATCGGAGGGAGAGCACCCTTGCGCGACCATATTGTTGAAGAATTTGTACCTTATTCAGGGTGGACAGAGGATGTAAATGGTCGTTATCTTCTCATCGATCTGCCTGGTAATGAATCTTGTCACTATTTCAATCTGATATCTGAATATTCTTTATGTAGAAAAAACCTTTTTTTAACTAGATGTTTAAAGAGGAAAACCTTCACTTCACTTTCCATAATGTTCGGCTAATTGTGCCCATCAATAGTCGCATCAATGATTCTTTCAAGGATAAATTTAATTATTAAGGCAAAGTTTACCGTCTTCATCATGGAAAACATTTAGATTTTTCTCCATTGAAAGATGAGAATACCTTTTGAATCAATTGTTCAGTTAAATTTTGACATGCATCTTGATCATGGAAACTAGATGATCTTTGTGGATTTACAGATAAAATGCAACTCCTTCGGACGGCCTTCATAATTGATAAAATGGGACATCCATTTTTGTTAGGCATTTGAATTTCAGACAGGCATCCAAACTTATGAAGAACACAAGCATTTACCCTTTCAATTTCAAAGGGAATTTTTGCAATTTCCCTACAAAAGTTGCCGCATGTATCTATAGAATTCACATAGAAATGAATTAGTTTCCAGCTAATTAAAAAGTTTATGATTTTTTTATTTCTTTTATTTTAACAGTTGATTTTATTCATGGATGAAAACGAGGACCATGGAATTAATTTTCCTCATTTTTGTTTTAGGTTTCAAAAGTGAAGAGGTTAAGCTTACTATTGATGGATCAGGCAATATGACGGCCACTGGACAAAGGCAAGTAAATGAGGACAAAACGGTTTATTTTGACCAATCATTTAAATTGCCAGAAAATTCAGATGTTGATAAGATATCCGGAAGATTTGATGGTGAGATTCTTTATGTAACTGTCCCAAAGCAAGCAGTAGAAGAAAAGAGAGAACATGAGACTGTGAAAGAAAATGTCAGTGATAAAGCAAAACAAATAGAACATGAAAAGCCTATCAATGATGAAAGTTTGAATAGAGATCACCACCACCACCACCACCACGACAAGCCTGGTAATATCCATGGCCACGATAGTGAGATGGAGAAAAGAAGCAACACTGGTAATATTCATGGCCACGATAGTGAGACAGAGAAAAGGAGCAGCAGAAATGCCCCCATGTGTTTCTCCAAAGAGACAATAGAGGGATGGGAGAATGAATCTGGTCTTTTGGGAAGTGCTGTGAAGTTGCTTAAAAGAAACAAGGGGATTGTTATGGCAGCTGTATTAGCGTTTTCACTAGGGGTATTGGTAACACGTAAGTTGGAATCACCTGGATATTGAGGAAGCTCTCGACCCTGCACTGTATGCAGTGTCTGCCCTCATATCATTATTATGTTGTCTGCACTGCAGATTTGTAATTACAGTAGCCTTAATCTAACTATGTACAGAATAAAAATGCTTTGCAAATATCCAAATAAATGAGAACCATACAATTTCTCCTTTCTCTATTCTTTCTTGAATTTTCTAGACTATATGATTTTTCTCTCTTTGAGCCTTACTTAAGAGATAAATCTTTACAAGAGGTATTAGAATGACCACAAAGTGCTTACCGTGAGCAAAATTTGTGCTTGATTATATTTTGCAATTAGAAAAGAAGGCTCAAATTACAAAGCCAAGGGCAGAGTCATAGAATGCATATAGGCACAGTTTGAGTTTTCTTATCAAAGATTAAAAGACCTGTAGGATTTAAGCCAAGGGCAGAGTCAACTGCTAACAAGAATGTCACTAACAACCTTTAAAATGTCTATGTGAGAAGCAGACTTCCTTGGATTTTAAATCAAGAGCCTCTTACTAAATTATATGAGCTAAATCTGTCACATGATGATTTGAAATTAAAAGAAGCAGTTATTACATTAGTAATGAGACTCTACAATATATACCAAATGCTAGCACTTATGGTTTATGATGAGAACTTTCATGTTAGAATCTTTAACGCATAAATTTAACAATATATATTCGAGGCACCTACCATGGACAAGAAATCATATGGAGAGGACATAAATCAGATCATGCACAATATGCTTCATCCGAATGTCAAGTATCATATAATATTGAGATTATTAATTATAATATCTTACAATTAATAATACCCTCACATTTTGGCTGACATACAGTAGATATATAAAATATCAAAAACACTTTACAGCTTATGAAAATTAATTAAAATCTCAGTCAATAAGAATGTATGCTGATAGGACATTGTTGACTAATTACTATCCTGAATCTATCATTATTTGAGTATCATGTCTAGATCAATGTTGATGACAGAAGACTCCTCACTATTTAGTGTCCGTTTGTCATGATTAATTTTGTCAACTTTTTTTACTATTCAACTTATTTTTGCTACTATTCATGGGTCTCGTTGTACTATTTCAGCTAACTTTTACATTTATTTATAGTACTTTTAGCAAAAAGTTTTTAGGTTTAGCAAAATAAGCAGATCCCGAATGGACCCTTAAAATAGCAATCTAAGGTTACTGTTAGCTCACCAAGTAAGCCTTCAAGTTGATATTAAAACAATATTGATTTGAACATAATATTATGTCATTTGAATATGCTCTGTGTAATATAGAATGCTGGAGCATCCAACAAAATTGATACTATCTCAATCTAGATGTTATTTATGAACGCATATTAGCAAAAACACATTTACATATAATTATATACGGGCAACGAAGAATAACAACTTGATTCTTAATGATGAAAACAGAATTGATTTGGAAGGATCTAGATTTATAAGTGATTGCATAGATATGTAGTAGGATTTGAAAGATAAAATATCTTAGAAGATATGCAATGAACAAAATAAAAGGCATCAAATTGTTATGCTTGTTTGGCAAAGATTATTTTTGCCAACTTATTTTACTATTCAGCTTATTTTTGCTACTATTCATAGATCTCATTGCATTTTTTGGTACTATTCATAGGTTCCATTGTACTATTTTAGTTAACTTTTACCTTTATTTACAGTACTTTCAGTAAAAAATTTTCAGTTTCTGAAAAATAAGCAAATCCCAAATCGACTCATATATACAGTGCCAAAACATATAACTTATCAAACTAACAGATGGTTACTTTATACTGTGATAAAGGGAAATCTAAATGGACACATCTTTGAATATTATTAACCATGAAGTTTTGAACAAAAGAAGGCGTAATAATTAACAAGTAAATCCTAGGTTCCCTAGAATTTTCTCTTCCTCTCTCGTATGTGCTCTCCCCTAACCCAAGTTTCTCTTTCCCCAAAATCTTTTTGTCGGTTGAGCCGGATAAATTAGAACTCAAAGAAATAAAGCCAAAATTCAAAGTAGTCCAAATTCCTAATATAAAATTCGTTCAAGAAATAAAAATAAAAACAGTTCGATTCCTGCTAATTTTAGTTAAAGGCAGCATAATTTCAGATATGGTAGAATTTGATTAGGTAAAAATTAAGAATGCCATAGGGAAAAAAGATTGTCTTTTGACAGTCCTTCCACTTTTAGCTAATATTCTTGGTGGCTTACAAGCTTCACACTGATCTCATCCACTATAATCCCCCATAAGAATATGCCAAAAATAGAGCAGCATCAATTTAAAATTTACTTTATCTTGTAGGATCTGATTCCACAGGCAGTCCACCAAAAAAAGTCATAAAGACAACCTAAATATGATGCGGGAGAGGGACGTGGCAAAAGTTATGACCTATGTCCTGTACAAGAATGTTTAGCAGCATAGGAAAATTTTCTATTCTTGAGCAAAGTATTGGAAAATTGTGAATGTTATAAGGATGTCCTATTTCTTATGTTGGATGAAATTCAACTCCAAATTAGATCCTGAAGAGTTTACCATACTTTTTTAGGTGTGTCTACTTTATTTTAGTTCTTTACTCTCTTTCTTAAGATCAAAATTTTAAATAGGAACACAAAATCCAAGGGCAATAAAAAAGAAAGAAATGAAACTACCATTTTTAGTTTTATTGATATAAATTTCACTTTCACTAACTACATAAATTGTTGAGACTCGGAGCTTCCTGAACACGGTTGGGTTCAGGTTTGCTTAATGTTAAAAAGGAAAGCACTTTGTCTTTCTGATTGTTGACAAGGCATGATGTATGGAAGAATAAGAGAACCCAAGAAGAAATAAATAAAGGTGATGCTTTTGTTTTTTAAACTTTATTCAAAATGTGGGTGCTTTTGACAAAAAGGAGAGGGCCATAGTTGGGAAGTGGAATCATGTGCCTTCTTGCAGAGGCATCTCAGATATTGGGTACGACTATGAAATATGAATGCTGGGCTTTTTATCAATGTACCATGATTCTAAAGAAAATTAAACTGCAGAGTTTGACAAAATTCACCTATACAATTTTATAATAATAGGTGCAAAATGGATTGGTATAGAATTTTCAGAGCCCATTTTTTAAATATTGGCCCAAGTATTATTACAGTCTAAACTCTAAACTTTATCTATATGGGGGCTTCTAAGCTAACTTCCAAGTCGCAAACTTTAAAGTTGCTAAAAATTAGAACATTATTCATATTTGATTAAAATTATGATGAATGGAAACTATTAACTCTTATAAAAAAATAAATAAATAAATAAATAAAAGAGTCTATAAACATGCGTTCAAAGACGAGTAGAATGGTATGACAAGCAATTGTAAAACAAAGTGGATGTGAAATGGCATGTCAGCCAAAAATCCTTAATGCATTCCGTATCATAGATGAGGTGAGGAGTGGAGGGCAAATGACACATGTCAATCTCTTTTTAACTGAATATTGATTTTCTCAAACACTCAATCAAATAACAATATAATACAGAACGTGATCAATAGTCTAGAGTCTAAACCAAACTATAATATTAATGCAGAACATGCTTTACCAAAAGGATTAAAGGAGCTAGAAATTGAGGAATGACTAAGACCAACCCAACCAATTTGCACCCCTGACCCCTTCAACATTTCTAGAAATTTAGAACCCTATCCTGAAAAGAAAAAAAAAAGCAAGAGCACCCTATAAAATATTTTTTATATATTGATTGCCTTTTATTATTACTATTATTATTTTTCCTATTAAGATCTAGTTCTATGTATGAAAAAAAAAGGAATAAAAAAAGCAAGAAAGATTATTCAATTCGTGTTACATGGGCATGAATATAGTAAAAGAAGTGAAATAAAAAGACAAAAGAATGACGTGGATAACGAACCCGTAAAGGAGGGAAAAAACCGGGAAAAAGCAAGGACAAACCTTGACGAGAGGGCATGGAATCGAAAAACAAAAATTCTCTCCTCCCACTATCACTGCAAAAACAAAAACACAAAAATCAAAATCAAAAACCCAAATAGTAATAACAAACTGTACACTATTACAAAAATTTCAAAAACCGCACTCACCTCAAAAAGCAAACAAACCGTATCGCTCCATAATAACAACACAATTAACCAGCCTCAAAAAATCTTCGTTTCTCTTTACACCGCTATCAACGGCAGCAAACTCATTTTTTTGTCCAAACCCACCCCCAAAGCTGTCATAAATCACAAAATGTTGACAACATGAATCCGGCGTCGTCTCATCCAAATCCACCTCCGCCGGCGGTGCAAACAGTGAGGAAGCTAATTATAGACGTGGTGGACGCACGTGACCTTCTTCCTAAAGATGGGCAAGGCAGTTCCAGCCCTTACGTGGTGGTGGATTTCGACGGCCAGAAGAAGCGGACCTCCACCAAGTACCGTGACCTCAACCCGACTTGGAACGAGTCGATCGAGTTCGAGGTTTCGGACCCGGAACACATGGACTCGGAGGAGCTTGAGATTGAGGTTTTTAACGACAAGAGGTATGGAGCTAACAGTGGCAGTGGCCGTAAAAACCATTTCTTGGGGAGGGTGAAGTTGTACGGGAGCCAGTTTGCTAAGCGAGGTGAGGAGGGTTTGTTTTACGTACCGTTGGAGAAGAAGAGTGTGTTTAGTTGGATTAGGGGTGAGATTGGGTTGAGAATTTACTATTTTGACCAGCAGGTTGTTGCTGAGGAGCCACAAGCGCAAGGTGGTGGTGGTGGTCCGCCGCAGCAGAATCCGCCGCCTCCGGAGGAACCGGCGCCGATTCAGGAGAGGCCGAGGCAGGTTATGGTGGTTGAGGAAGGTAGGGTTTTTGAAGTTCCTGCTCCGATGGAGAATGTTCACGATGGCTGTCACTCGCCGCCGGTTGTGGTTATTGAAGAGTCTCACCCTCAACATCATCATCATTACCCTCAGAATCCTCCGCTGCAGCCTCAGGCGGTTCATTATCATCATTCGGAGCATCCTCCGCCGCAGCAGCAGCATGATGAAGATTCTCACTCTCATCAGCACCCGCCGCCGCCGGAGGAGCAGTTTCTGCCGTCGATTAGGAAGATGCAGATGGGGCGAGGTGGAAGCAGTGGCTGTGGAGAGAGAGTTAGGGTTTTGAGGAGGCCAAATGGAGATTACTCTCCGAGAGTGATTTCTGGTAAATTTGGTGCGGATCAGAGTGAGAGAGTTCATCCGTACGATCTGGTGGAGCCGATGCAGTATTTGTTTGTGAGGATCGTGAAGGCGCGTGGTTTAGCGCACAACGAAAGCCCTTACGTGAAGATCAAGACGACGAGTCATTACGTGAAATCGAAGCCGGCGAGTCATAGACCTGGTGAACCGACGGACTCGCCGGATTGGCACCAGGTCTTCGCGATTGCTCATAACAGACCTGACTCGGCGAGCTCGACCTTGGAGATCTCCGTTTGGGACTTGCATTCCGACCGTTTTCTCGGCGGCGTTTGCTTCGACCTCTCCGACGTGCCTGTACGCGATCCTCCCGATAGTCCATTAGCACCACAGTGGTACAGACTTGAAGGCGGTGCCGCCGATCAACATCCCGGCGGAGTCTCCGGTGACATTCAGCTCGCTGTTTGGATTGGCACTCAGGCCGACGATGCATTTCCAGAAGCTTGGCATTCAGACGCGCCGTATTTAGCGCACACGCGCTCGAAGGTCTATCAATCTCCAAAGCTATGGTATCTGAGAGTCACAGTAATCGAAGCTCAGGACCTTCACATTGCTCCGAATCTTCCTCCATTAACGGCACCAGAAATCAGAGTAAAGGCTCAGATAGGATTTCAATCATTCAAAACAAGGCGAGCCTCCATGAACAATCACAGCGCGTCGCTGCACTTCAACGAGGACTTGCTCTTCGTCGCCGGAGAACCACTGGAAGACTCGCTGATCATTCTCGTCGAGGACCGTACAAACAGAGATCCCCAACTCCTCGGCCACATAGTGATTCCCGTGAGCGCGATCGAGCAACGGTTAGATGAGCGCCACGTTGCATCAAAATGGTTCCCGTTGGAATGCCGTGGTGGTGATGGTTGTGTACCACCTGGTAGAGGAGGTGGGTCCTACTGTGGACGAATCCATCTACGTCTTTGCTTGGAGGGTGGGTATCACGTGCTGGACGAAGCGGCGCACGTGTGCAGTGATTTTAGACCCACGGCTAAGCAGCTGTGGAAGCCAGCTATTGGGATTTTAGAGCTTGGAATCCTCGGGGCTCGTGGCTTGCTCCCAATGAAAGCCCAAGGTCCAGGCAAAGGCTCAACCGACGCGTACTGCGTAGCCAAGTACGGCAAAAAGTGGGTCCGGACTCGAACCATCACAGACAGCTTCGATCCACGCTGGAACGAACAGTACACGTGGCAAGTCTACGACCCTTGCACAGTCCTCACCATTGGAGTTTTTGACAACTGGCGCATGTTTGCTGACACGTCAGATGATAAAACAACGGACTGCCGAATCGGGAAAGTGCGCATACGAGTCTCCACTTTAGAAAGCAACAGGGTGTACACAAATTCGTACCCTTTGCTGGTTTTGCTAAGAACCGGGTTCAAAAAAATGGGCGAGATTGAATTGGCGGTTCGGTTCGCGTGTCCTGCTTTGCTGCCCGACACGTGTGCGGTTTACGGGCAGCCGTTGCTTCCGAGAATGCATTACTTGCGGCCGCTTGGTGTGTCTCAACAGGAAGCGTTACGTGGAGCTGCGACTAAAATGGTCGCGGGGTGGCTTGCGAGGTCGGAGCCTCCGTTGGGTCACGAAGTGGTTCGGTACATGTTGGATGCGGATTCACACACATGGAGCATGAGAAAGAGTAAAGCTAATTGGTTTCGGATCGTGGCGGTTCTTGCTTGGGCGGTAGGGTTAGCAAAATGGTTGGATGATATAAGAAGGTGGAGGAACCCAGTGACAACTGTGCTAGTCCATGTTTTATATTTGGTGCTTGTTTGGTTTCCTGATTTGATTGTCCCAACTGGGTTTCTATACGTGTTCTTGATTGGAGTTTGGTATTATCGGTTTAAGCCCAAGATACCAGCGGGTATGGATATCCGATTATCACATGCGGATGCAGTTGACCCGGATGAACTGGATGAGGAATTTGATACAATACCAAGCTCGAAACCATCTGATTTGGTTAGAGCAAGGTATGACCGGTTGAGAATGTTGGCTGCAAGGGTCCAAACAGTTTTGGGTGATTTTGCAACCCAAGGTGAAAGGGTCCAAGCCTTGGTGAGCTGGAGGGACCCTAGAGCTACTAAATTATTCATATTTGTGTGCCTGCTTATCACTGTGGTTCTCTATGTGGTGCCACCAAAGATGGTTGCTGTGGCCTTAGGATTCTACTACTTGCGCCACCCCATGTTTAGGGACCCCATGCCACCATCTAGCTTAAATTTCTTCAGAAGGCTTCCAAGTTTGTCAGATCGATTAATGTAGAGTAGAAGAGAATATTTTTTTGTTTTTTTTTGGTTTGGGTTTTTTAACAATTTTTTAGGGGGATGAAAATATGGGACTGGTGGGGAAAGGTTGAGGCAATCAGAGACAACTGTCCGTGTTGAAAAAGTTGTCCTTAAATAACATTTTTTCAGGAGTGAAAAGGGTGAGGCTATGAAGGAAAGTGGCAAATTGGCATGATTTCACTCCTTTTTTTTTTTTTTTTAAGAAGGTGGGCGATTTGAAGTGATTGACTTATAACTATTGAAATCTTGAAATAAGAGAAAGGAAATGGGAGGCAAAAAGACAGATTAGAGGGAAGAAAAATTGAGTGCTATAGTGCAGGCTATAGTTGAATAGCAGTGACAGTTTGTAATGGTGTCCTGAAAAGTAATTGCATTCTAATTTATAAAATTGAGCTGACATCTTTTTTTCAAACTATGTTAGTATGATGATAGATTTACCTCTAGTGAGCTGTGCTCATGATCACTGTTTTTCACTTTGCACTGTGAAATATTGAAATCTGTCTAGATTAAATTTTACTGCTGTAGCACTGCATTAAAGTATAGGCCATGATTTTTTCAGATTTGAAAAAAAGAGGAGGTTGGAGCAGATATTATGTAGGGCTATGACATTACCAAAAAAAAAAAATCATGGCAAAACTTAAGATGGTGGAATATTTCATTTGAAGTGTTGTATTTATATTGTAACAGTGTTTTATTTACCATATCATGTTATAATTTTTTTTAAATTATTTGTGTTGTTGTATCGTACTATATCCATGTCCGAATCCGTGCACGATCAAAACTTTGTTCACGAGACTGGCAGATATGAAGTAAATATAAATGTGAATTTTCTAAAGGGCTAGTAAAATCAAAGAAAGGATACGACAAAAAGCTAACTGCTAAAAAAAGGGCTAGCAACTTTAAACGCGCCTTGCTAAAGCCTCTGATGTGGAGGAGATAGTGCTTTACAATTCACAGATAAAAAGATCTCTAGCTAGGAGAACATTTTTTTAGCCCAATACATATTCTTGATAAACAATTTTTTTTTTTTTTGCTACGTATTTGAAAAACATGCTGAATGCATTGTTGGCAGCCTTTGGACACAATTTTCAGAATATGTCTATTGCATCCAACTTAAATCTTCCACATTCATTGCTTTAGCACAGATATTTAGGTGCACTTGAGGTTGAAAATGGTGGTCATGCTCCAACTTTTTATTCTCTGGGTGATTATTTTTATTTTTATTTTTTAAAAAGGGTAGAAAAAGGATAATATTATTAGGCCCGAATAAATTAGGAAGTCATTGCATCGGGGAATCAAATTGGAAAATAGATTCACTTTCTAGAGGACTTTCATTTATTTTTTTATATAAAAAAAAAAAACAAATACGTCCCTTTTTAGGATAGACCAATAAAATTGATTTTCACTTCCTCAACTGTCTTATCTGGACCAAAATGTCGAGCAAGGCCTATGACATGAATTGCCCATGCTAGAAAATCTCATTGAAGTCCATGAGATGCATGACTTTTTTGTTGGCCCTTTGAATAAATAACCATTTTGAAGAATGTATTCATTCATGCTAGGGCATAATGCAGTACACATGTTACCATAGATCTCTCCAAAGTTTGGAAATGAGTCATAGTCCTATTTGAGTCTCTCAAATCTTGTAACCTTAATGCTCATGACTAATAGCAATGATACTCCACAACTATAAGTGCATCAAAGTCCTTATCAATTCATGCACTATGTTTTACAACAAAGGAGTAGCGTTGTAGGAATTTAACCCAAGGGCCAAAGCTCAACTTCTTTTAAGAGTTGAAGTAGAGGCTTCATTTCATCAAAAAAAAAAAAAAAAAGAGGTAGAGGCTTCATGGTCATAATAGATGACACATTCTTGTGATAATAGATAATGGCGACAGTGAGATAGGTTGAGTATCTTTGTTCTATGTCATTCATCTTTTCACTAAAATAAGCTATCGGGTGATGCTCTTGACCAAGTAATCCTTCTATGCCAATACCTTAGGCATCACATTATAGTAAGGGGGTGTTTGGTTCGCTTAATGTTACATCAAACTATAATGTTACATTCTTGTAATCTTAGATTCATGTGATCACATTACTTTAATGTGATATTAAGGTGCTTGGTTCATTCTAATCATAATCCAAGAATGCAACATTCATATAATTGATTCATAAACATTCTTAGAATTAATTAAAATGATTATAATAACAAATTGATTAAAAATAGCCTTGTAAGGACACGATTTGGTGACGAACCTAAACAGTATTGGGTTCGTACGTAAAAGGCCCAGACAATATGATTTGTAGAGCGTGGGTGTAAAGAGCTAGATTAACGGTGGTATCTACCTCCAAAATTTTCTTTCAAGCCCATACCATGTTTTCCTTCTCTTTTGTTGGTATAATCAACGTCTTTTCTTAAATCCCTAGTGTTACTCTCTCTCCCTCTCTTCTTCCTTCTTTCTCTTCAGTTTTGTGTGTGTTCTCCTTTTTTTCTCGATCCTCTTCTTCATGTTCCTCTTTTAGTTTATATACTCCCCTTCGCGATCCATCTTCACCGAACACGTGTAGATTGTGCCCGGGGGATTTCTTTCTGTCCCATCTGGCGCCTCCTGGAACTTCCTATGGGCAGCTGTAAGGCTGCTTTCCTGCTGCTCAGGTTTCACCTCCACATTAATGCGGCCAGAGAGTTGGTTGAGAGGTCATTAATGCGGAGGCAGCTATAGTTTCAGATATTTGTTGGCCTTATCTCTTTCATCTTTAGTCGGCTACTCTACCCCTTGAGATGACCTACTTCTGAGGTCTGATCGTGGTGATACCACGTCCTGATCGTCTTCGGACGCGATCGTCCTCGGACGCATACTGCCGAGGAGGATGGCGTCCTCGGACGGGTGCACGACCTCGGATGGGCCACTGGCCCAACAATTCTCAACTAATTCTGAATCCTATGGGCCTATCGACCGAATGATCCCCACAAGCCTCAACACCAAGAAAATGCCAGAATTACCCTTGAACCAAAAAATACCCTTGGAAGCCCAAAATGACCAAATTGCCCCTAAAACCTAAAAAATAAAAATAAAACACACACACACTTGAAATCTAAAAAAATGACCAAAATACTCATGTAGCCTCTAAAATTACCAAAAATACTCTAAATCCAAATAAAATGACCAAAATACCTCCCAAAACCCCAAAATGAACAAAATAATCCCAAAATTTCTAAAATGACAAAAATACTCCCAAAATCACTAGAATGGCCAAAATACCCCCAAATCTCTTAAATGACCAAAATAACATCAAAATCTCTAAAATAACCAAAAATAACCCCTAAAACCTATAAAATTACCAAAATACCTCGAAACCTCTAAAATGACCAAAATACCGTTGAAAACCACTAGAATGAGCAAAAAAAAAAAAAAAAACTCCGAAACCTCATAAATGACCAAAATACCCCAAAATATCTAAAATAATTAAAATACACCCTGAAAATGACTAAAATTACCAAAATACCCTAAAATCCTCTTGACAAAAAAACTTGAAACCTCTAAAATGACTAAAATACCCCCCAAAATATCAAAAATGACCAAAATACCCCTATAACCTAAAAAATGAACAAAATACCTCCAAAACATCAAAATGACCAAAATGCCCATGAAAACCAATTTTTGGTTGTTTTGAAGTTTTGGAAGTATTTTGGTCATTTTAATGGTTTTAAGGGTATTTTGGCCACTCTAGTGATTTTTTGGGGGGTATTTTGGTTATTATAGTAGTTTTGGGATTATTTTCATCATTTTAGAGATTTCAAAAGTATTTGGGTCATTTTAGAGGTCTCAAAGGTATTTTGGTCATTCTAGTGGTTTTAGGGTATTTTTCATCATTTTAGAGGTTTTAGGGTATTTTGGTCATTCTAGAGGTTTTGAGATTATTTTGGTCATTTTAGAGGTTTAGAGATTTTTTTTGGGTCATTTTCTGAGGTTTCGGGGTATTTTTCTTCATTTTAGAGGTTTTGGGGTATTTTGATCATTTTAGAGGTTTCGAGGTATTTTGGTCATTTGAGAGGTTTTGGGGTTATTTTAGTAAATTTTTAGGTTTGGGGTATTTTGGTCATTTTAGAGGTTTCAAGGGTGTTTTGGTTATTTTGGAGATTTCAAGGGTATTTTCGTCATCTTAGAGGTTTCAAGGGTATTTGGTTATTGTTTAGGTTTCAGAGTATTTTGATCATTTTTAGAGGTTTCGAGGGTATTTTGGTAATTTTGGAGGTTTCAAGAGTATTTTGGTAATTTTTAGAAGTTTTGAGGGTATTTTTTTAAAGGTTTCAAGGGTATTTTGGTCATTTTAAAAGTTTTGGCGGTATTGTGGAGGTTTTTGGGATATTTTGGACGTTCGTGATTCATTTTAGTAATTTTGGTGGTTCCAAGGGTATTTTAGTCATTTTAGAGATTTAAGAGTATTTTATAGATATTTTTTATATTTTAGTAAATTCTCATTAGTAAAATAAAATTTTTTAGTATGGGCGATTTTGGTCAATTCAATAAATTATTACATCCTCACCAATAAGTAATGTAAGATCACCATTTTTTAAGAAGGTAACGTGATTAAGGTGATGTGATATATTTTGTAAATATAAATTATAGTAATGTTAGAAAAAAATCAAATGAACCAAACACCTTAATGTCACATTAAGATAATATGTATCACATCAAAGGGCACATCTCAGCAAACTAAACACCCTCCTAAAAATGTTATTAATAGCCTTCACAACTTCTATAGTAAAAATAATTTAAAGAAGTGGAGAACTAACAAGGAAGGTATGGGTACCAGAACGATATAGTGACACAACAGTTTTTTAAGAAGTTAGCATTTACTTATGAAGCACAAGTACGCATAAACACATGTCATATACAACCCCCTAAATAAAGTGTCTACTCTTCTTAGAGAACTAATAACTTTTTCCATTATATGCATTAACTATGAAGTCTTTTTGCTTTAGTCATTGTAATTTTCAATTTCCTCAACAGGAAGAAAAAAAGAAGAAGGTAATTTTCAAGATTTTAATCGAAGTTCTCCATTATATGCATCAATTATTAAGTCCTTTTAGTAATTGTAAGTATCAAGATCTTAATACAAGTTCACCGTTTTAAAATTTCCAAACTTGTGTGTAATCAGCTGATTCAGCTCTAATAAAATTAAAATTTTAAAGTGAAATCACAATGTTATCAAGCGTAGCATGATCCAATTTTTATTTTTTTATTTTTTATTTGTTTCCTCCCTTGTTATTTTATTAGTCTTATGATGTGAACTACAAAATGTCCTCTTTCATTCCTTTAATTCACGAATTAAATATAGTTGTCAACAAAGAATCAATACTTAATTTCTGGTTCTTGTGCCTCTCTTTTTTTTGAAGGAAATCTCAATTCTATTAAATCAGGAAAAAAAAGAGAGACTACATCAGAAGCTTAAATTCCAACATCTAAATTCAATTGCTGTTGATTCTTCTGCTTCATTGTTGTTTTATATTTTTTGTCTTCTTCTATTTGAAGTATCCCGTTACCCTTTTTTTTTTTTTTTTTTTTTTTTTTTTTTTTTTTTTTTTTTAAGAAGAGGACCCGTTACATTTTAAACTTCAATTTTCCTTTTCTTCTTTATTTTTTTCCAAGTAGTTGGAAATGAAGTCAACTTTCGTGGTAAAAAATATATATATATATTTTGTATCAAATAATACCACGTCATTTGTATCAAAATTTAATAAATGAGAGATATGTATGCAAAAATAACTACCCACCAATAAATGTCTTTCAATTGTTAGTGGATTAGTTATTTTTTTGGTCATATTTCACACTTATTAGATTTTAATACTGTTGACTTGGTATCATTCGATATCAAATTCCTTCGTGAGGTCATGGCATATATATATTATATAGTATGTCTTTAACCATGTCTCATATTCAGTCTACTTTCATCTGCTTAGGGTGAGTTTGGTTCAGCTTTTTGTAAAAGTGCATAATGAAAAAGTGAAGTTTTCAAAAAGTGCATAATTGAAAAAGTGCATTTTCAAAAAGCTGAGTGTTTGGCTAGCACTTATAAAAATGGCAGTTTGAGGGATAAATTACCAAAAATGACAATGTATATATAAGAGCATCTCCAGCAGGTTAGACAAATTTTTGTGCTGTTTGGACAATCAACAGTGACATTTATCTTTTGCCTATCCACTTTTTTAATTTTTATTTTGTAATCAAATTTATTCTTTTTTAATATTTATTTTTTCTTTTTCTATTCATTCTCAACAATTATATTTTTCAACAAAAAGTGTTACATCTACAATATTTTTTGCCATACTTTCACAAGAATCATAACAAAATCTTATATGAAAAGTTGTTACTAGTTCTAATTTGAACCCATTATTGAAATTATATTTTTACTCATCAATATTAGCTAATTACTTAAAATTTATTGTGAAAATATTGTGATAATATTTTTAAATTGTGATTTCTAATTCTTTGCCTTTTTTTTCCTCCATACGTTTCTTTTTCCTTTTTTTTTTTTTTTTTTCTCTTGTATTTTGTCAACCACACACGTATACATTATTTTGTCCACATCCTCTCCTTTTTCTTTTCTTTACTTCCATAGCTCCACTTTCCAGAAACTCCTCATTCTTTCATTCTTTCCTTTTTTATTTTTCCTTTACTTCCACTTGATGATTCCAGAAGCTCTCCGGCTCTCTCAATTTCTTCTCCATTTTTTTTTTCACTTGATTTCAGAAGCTCTCCACAAACCACTGCTGACGTTATACACTTCCACTTCTTGACTTATATGAAGCAAATTGCTCGCGGACCTGAACTGAACATTGAGAAGCCTCACGACCTTGAAGTCATTGGATACGGAATCGAATCTGAACTCAACACTGTGGGTTCGATCTTTCTTCGTCTTCGTCTTCTTCTTCCTCTTCTTCTTCTTTCTTTTTGTCTTTTTGCGTGTTTATGGTTGTTTGGCTGTGGGTTTGTGCTATTTGATTTCTGTAGTTTTGGGTTGTGATTTGTGTTTTGGGTAATGATTTTTCTGTGTGTTCTTTGGGTTGATTTCTCATGGGTATGGGTTGGTTATGATTTCTCTGTTCTTTGGGTTGATTTCTCATGGAGAGGGCAGAGCAGAGAGATGAGATGAGGGGCGTGAGGTTAGGCGTTGAGAGAACTGAATAAATTCATGGGTATTTCCGTAATTTTATCTTCAGCAACTGTAACACATCAAAACATGAAGTGCGCATTTTCATTTATGGACCCTCAGAGGTCCATAAAATTTCCGCGTTTAGTACGCGTTTTTGGCCTATGCCCAAAACGCAACTTTT
Organism: Quercus lobata; assembly: GCF_001633185.2. Classification (NCBI taxonomy): domain Eukaryota; kingdom Viridiplantae; phylum Streptophyta; class Magnoliopsida; order Fagales; family Fagaceae; genus Quercus; species Quercus lobata. The sequence goes on along the minus strand of NC_044913.1, from coordinate 15,636,522 downwards.
GTCAAAAAGTTGCGTTTTGGGCTTAACCAAACACAATTTTAGGCCTGGCTTTTTTCAAAAAGCCCTTTTTGGGCTCAAAATGTGGAAACAAACGGGCACTTAGTTTCGGTTTAAAAAAGACTTTGAGCTTCTTGTCCCGACGACAATGGCTAACAAAGGAGAGGGTTCAGGGATTGGGATAGATCTGGGTACAATGTACTTGTGTGTGGTAATGTGGCAAAATGAAAGAGTAGAAATATTAGAGAATGATCAAGGTAACAAGACCACTCCTTCCTTTGTTGCTTTCACTCAGGCGGAACGCTAGGTTGGTGATGCAGCCAAGAACCAGGTTGCCAGGAACGCCACCAACTCTGTCTTTGGTAATCTCTCTACAATGAAATTCCCCCTCTCTCCTTTTTTATAAAATAGATGAATAAAAAGATTTTCTTTTAATGAAGAAAGAGGTTTTTTTTTTTAAAAAAAAAAAAATCTTAAAATCTTGTTTTTCCACTTACCAATATCAAATTATGTTTTTCTTTTTCTTTTTATATTTTATTTTACAAGATAAAAATTCCACTCTAGGCTAATCTAAATGTATGTATGTGTGAAACTCCCTCTTTTAGATTTAAACTCCAGCCCTTGTCCCTCACATTCTACAAGCACTTATACTTATGGAATGACCATAGCTCTAAGGATGCGCGGTGGTTATCAAACTATATTCTTGAAAACCTTTTAATCTGACCGGAGCTAGTTTTATTTTAATTTTGAAAGTATTGAAAAAAATATTATGGAGATATTATTTTTCTTTTTTGAAACTCTTAGCAGTTATTGTAGGAGTAGAATTTGATGGATTGTGGATAGTTTTACATTTCTTTTTCTTAATACAAAATTTTACATATATTCTTTTAGATAAATAAGAGAAACACTATTACAACAATATTTTCACAACAATTCCTAGTTAGCTAGTTTTTTGCTGTTATTGTGAGAAAGAAAGTAATTTCAGTGATGAATTTAGATTAAAAATCCATAAAAACCTTACACCTAAAATTTGTTATAAAAATATTGTAAAAATAACTGGTCTCTTTCATAAAAGTGATTTGCAAAGGTTAATAAGGGAAAACAAATCTGCTCTTACCATTTGGACTCGCGTAGAGAAAGTGTGAAGATGCTGGTATGGATTATTGGGTAACGAGTTTTGTGGAAAGCAAAAGATAATTGGATGTATCATTATATGTCGAGCTGTTTGTATTCACTGTAATATTTTGTTCCTAAAAAAAAAAAAAACCCCTTTAAGAATTTTCATTAAAAAAAAAAAAAATCAATTTAAGAAAGCTTAATAGCATTCATATATCAAAACGTCATCTATTCAGGGTTCGAAGGCAGGATACGAATTCGCAACTTCAATAATAGAAATCATTAAAGAACTAGGAAACTTTTCTACATTCCGGCATCAATTACGAACTTATTGCTCTTTCTTTTTAAGTGTCAAATTTATTTTGACAAAGTTTTCATAGTAGCAAATCTCAACAAATAAAATAGTATAAAAGAGGGAGAAAAGATATTTAAGATTAAATTACACGCGTAAAGTTCGGAGTAATTTCAAATTTGTTCCCTAAAGTTTCAAATTTTTTATATACTCCCTTATGTTAAGTATCATGGCACTTTGCAATTTAGTAAAAAATCAACCATTAGCACATGAAGTTGCTTTAGATAACATTGTGATCTACGTTAAAATCTTCAATTTGATTAGAGCTTATAATACAAGTTTGAATTTTATAATCAGAACTTTAATTAAAATCTAGATAATTACAAATATTGTCATATATTTTTGTGATAAATCTCACCACACTCAAATAAAATACACAAAGAAATTATCATAAAAAGAAGTTTCATTGATATTTATAACATTACACACACTTTACTACACACCACTCTTCACTATTTCATTCACGGCTTATTTCCTTACACCAATTCCCTATCTCACTACTTATTCTTGGATACCTTGATACAATCAGTAGCTAACCTTATATAGAGAATACAAAGGAGACGAAAAAAAAAATGCTACCACCTAAGAGTGAATGAAAAAAAAAAAAAAATGATTGAGAAGTCCATATTTGTTGGCTTTATTCAATTACAAATTTGTATGTATTTATTTATTATTTTAATGTATCATTAGTTCAATTTAAAAGAAGATTAAGCCATAAAAAGCATGGTTTATGTGTAACACCCCATAATTTTAATACTAATTTAATTATTATGCATAAATTATAAAGGATCCCTACAATTAAATGGATTAAATTGATTTTGACCTAAGATATTAAAAATAAGATAAATACTATGGGATATGAATCTCAAGTGAGGTGGCATAAATAAATATATGGATCTTGATAACCTTAGCCTTTTACCTTTTAAGTTACACGTGTATGTAAATAAGAAGTTCCTTTTTATTTTCAGTCGCAACATACGAGTGAGCTGTTTCTTCTCTTCACTGCGGCTGTATAGGAGAATCAGGTAAGCTCTCCTCTTTATTTGGGTTCTTGTATTTATGTGATACCTAGCAAGTGTCTATCTAGTTTAAGGGCTATTGATATATCACACACCTAGGATGGAGAAGTTCTATGTATATCAGTCTGTGCTACACAGAACACAGGGGTTAGGTGTGGACTAGGGAAATCAACATTGTCATCTTGTTAATTAAAAAAAAAAATATATATTATATATATATATATATATATATATATATATATATTATGGCTAGAAAATCGTCCCACGTTTTCAGGAAGGAGTTGTTCTTAAAATCATTTTAGTAGCTAATAGGACATTAGGCATGACTTCATAAAATCTAACCTATCAATATATTAAAGGAAAAAGGAAATTCTAAGCATTTGTTCTGATCTCAACAACCCTCACTTATCCTTATATCATGGGAAAGGATGTCCTACAGTTATTATTATATTAGACAAGGAGTGATGGATATAGCTACATGACAAGAAAGGATGTGAATGGTAGATTGATGAGATTTCCCTTATTCGGCCATTTTGAAGTCTTGAATATTCATGATTATATCAATGGAAAAATCAGATTAGGCAGTAGTATTTTTAAGTCCAAAAATCTTATCAAAGCTGAAAGTGTATTGGATAGCTAAGTGAATAAATAGAGGATTTTGGATATATCAATATTGTCTAGGATAAAACCGTTTAAGTGTGAAAATAAATTTTTAAGTGGAAAATTGTGTATTGATGAACCTATTTTTAGTATTGCTAGATTCTAATTCTATTGAATTGTTGTAATTTAAGGGAGGTTGATTTCCTTTATTTTTGCAACTAAGAGGTAAGTGGTGTTTACTAATTTTGGCGGTTTTCTCAAAACATCCTTGATTATTAAAGTATTTATATCAAAGAAATATGTTGATATTCTATATGTAAATTGATATTTTATAAATGCTTGATGTGCACATTGGCTATTCGTTTTATGAAAAACTTGTGGGACAACCTGAATTTATTTAAACATATATGCGTGAATATATCTTTATATTTTTTAGAATTATGAATGTATTATTATTATTTTTTTTTGTGAGCATATTGAATGTGTTTTGAAAACCTATGGCCAATCGTGATTAAAAGCTCAATATTGTATTTGGTCCTTAGTAAGAGATAATCATACTGCAGCTAGTCCTTTGCAAAGGGACGATCCCAGAAAAGGAGACAGTGCACATTTGATAGCTCCTTAGTAAGGGAGTATACTATTGAGGATCCAAGAAGGAAGCTCCTTAGCAAGGGAGTGCATCTTTAGGTTCCAAATGAGCTATCCTTAAGAAAAGGGATGAAAAAGAGGTTCTAGTCCCTAAAGGGGACAGCACAACCTTGTCAACAGGGCGTAAACGTTGACCATGAGAAAAGTCTAGAAAATTATTTATATGATGGTATTGATAAATAAATAAATAAATAAATAAATATATATATATATATATTGTGGGGCGCAAATGATTTATGGGCCAGGCCCCTCTACCCAGGGAGAGTCCAAAGGCCCAGGCCGAGGAGGATTATGGCCCAAGTTCAACGAAATAGCCTTTGGGTACCGCCGAGGGTAGTTCAGTCCTCGGCAGACCCACAGTACCTCCAAAGGGAAGGGTAAAAACGGTATAGGACTCGAACATGGAAGAAAGATCTAAAATATCCAGGGAAAGCTGCTGTTATTGCCATTTAATGTTCTGAACCCGACAGAGCCGCATTCTTTGGCTTTTACAACCATTCCCAACGACTTTGAGTATGGACTGATGGGACAAGTATCAATCTTGGAAAGTTTAACCCTACGCGTGGACGAAGGACAGTGGACGCGAGCTAGTATAAAAGGAAGAGTAAGTAATCTATAGAGGGGGTTGGGAAAAATGGCCAGAAACTAGAGCCTCCCAGCCCACCTCCAGGAGAAAGACTCCAGGGGTGTAGGAAAGCTTAAGTTCATACGAACACCGCGAAAAACCCACCGCCTATCGAACAAGGCCTAGCCTTTCAAACTCACGCTCTACAAATGATATTGTTAGGGGCCTTTTCACGTGCGAACCCGACACTGTTACGGTCCGCCACGAATCGCGTCCTTACAATTGGCGCCGTCTGTGGGAAAGGCTTGTGCGTTGGTATAGGAAGTGGGTCGATGGAGCTTCTTCGTTATATCTAACCGTCGGTTATAGAGTTCTAGTATAAAGTTCTGTTAGGGACTGTGTTTCTTGATTAGGGGCTTGGTTGGGGAGCCAACTCCCTTAAAGCCAAGGTCCCCTGTAAAGAGTAAACTAGGTACCTTGTAACGTTAACCGTATGGATAAACTCTAGGGGCTTGGCCGAGGAGCTAACTCCCCTAAAGCCAAGATCCCACACAATGAGAAAACTAGGTTTTGGACAGAACCAAGGCATTGCATGGTCCACCGGACTCAAGCCTCAGGGGAAACCAACTACCTGGATGTAGAAAACTAGGTTTTGGACAGAACCAAGGCATTGCATGGTCCACCGGACTCAAGCCTCAGGGGAAACCAACTACCTGGATGTAGAAAACTAGGTTTTGGACAGAACCAAGGCATTGCATGGTCCACCGGACTCAAGCCTCAGGGGAAACCAACTACCTGGATGTGGAAAACTAGGTTTTGGACAGAACCAAGGCATTGCATGGTCCTCGGACTCAAGCCTCAGGGGAAACCAACTACCTGGATGTGGAAAACTAGGTTTTGGACAGAACCAAGGCATTGCATGGTCCACCGGACTCAAGCCTCAGGGGAAATCAACTACCTGGATGTAGAAAACTAGGTTTTGGACAGAACCAAGGCATTGCATGGTCCTCGGACCCAAGCCTCAGGGAAACCAACTACCTGGATGTGGAAAACTAGGTTTTGGACAGAACCAAGGCATTGCATGGTCCTCGGACCCAAGCCTGGGGAAACCAACTACCTGGATGTGGAAAACTAGGTTTTGGACAGAACCAAGGCATTGCATGGTCCTCGGACCCAAGCCTCAAGGGAAACCAACTACCTGGATGTGGAAAACTAGGTTTTGGACAGAACCAAGGCATTGCATGGTCCTCAGACCCAAGCCTCAGGGGAAACCAACTACCTGGATGTGGAAAACTAGGTTTTAGACAGAACCAAGGCATTGCATGGTCCTCGGACCCAAGCCTCAGGGGAAACCAACTACCTGGATGTGGAAAACTAGGTTTTGGACAGAACCAAGGCATTGCATGGTCCTCGGACCCAAGCCTCAGGGGAAACCAACTACCTGGATGTAATGAAAACTAGGTTTTGGACAGAATCAAGGCATTGCATGGTCCTCGGACCCAAGCCTCAGGGGAAACCAACTACCTGGATGTAATGAAAACTAGGTTTTGGACAGAACCAGGCATTGCAAAGTCCTCGGACTCAAGCCTGTGGGGAAACCAACTACTTGGATGAGGAACCAACTATTTAAAGAAAAAACTATGGCCCGTAAACCTCGAAATCCCTCCGAAGAGAACTCCGCGTTAGCAGACGGGTTAATACCTTGATGGCGCGGATTCCTCGGTCTACCCTCGGATCCCCAGTATCAAAGGGGTTGATGCGATACGGCGCAACATATTACCCCAAAAGCACAACCAAAGTCCCTCGCTACTTAGCTACCCTTTCAGACGAATTATTTAGAGATTATCGTTCTCGAACATCGGTCTAGCATGCATCGCGTAATATTCAGCGCTTATCCCGGTTAGTTCCAGGAATTTAATTTATTGAAAGTTATCATTGTTATACTTGATAATATTTGTGAGTTTAAATTAGAAGGAACCTGTGTTAAAGCATTTTTTCTGCCTGGAATATCCTTAAGGGCAAGCTTGCATTTAATATTCATGCATAAAGTAGTTGTTACGGAGAAGGAAGATATGTATGGAGAAATAGACACATATTTTATTAAGACAAAGGAACAGTACAGTGTACAATGAAAAGCTGAAACAAGCTTACACTAAAGCTGATTACATAAGTAAAGGAAAATACAAGCGAGTGGAGATAAGGCCGTGGGGACAGCTCAGAGGAGAGGTTGGCTACTGCGCCAAGTTATTGTCTAAGGAAACTATTCCTCGACACTTCTGCATGCCCATAACTCAGGCAGCAAAAGAACCTGACCTCAGGCTAACACCGTCTACAGAAAAGGCGCAAGGAGCCGGAAGCTGGGAAGCCCCCGCAAGAATTTGCCGGTTACAAGGTAGACAGTGCTGATGGTGGAAATTCCTTCTTCGGACATACCAAAAATCTGGCATGACCAGAACCTGCTTCGGATTTTGACTGAAAGGAGGGGAGACACCCTCCCCCCTCCGTAGAAGTGTAAACTTCTCTTTAAATTTATGCTTTCTTGGCCCGTGCATCACTCCTTCGAGTCTCGGGAGGACACGGCGCCTCCGCGGTGGAGAAAATTCTTTTTCCCTAACCCTCGCCTCAAACATGATTTCCTAAAGGAGGAAGCTGAAGGATTTGTGCGTAGGAAAAGTAACCTTCTCTCCTATTTATATCAAAAGATAAGATAGTGGCATTTAATTCACGTAGCGTCCCAAGGAACGCTACAGACAAAATGTCTCTGGCTCGATTTCCAACGTCATCTGCAACCCTGAAGTTAGAGGAGTCTCGAGAAGGCGCACCTCGAATACTGGGACGCCCAGAAAATATCGCGTGGCCTGAGAATACGGAAATACCCCCTAATTTTGGGCCCAGTCAACTCACGACCCAGGCCCGATTTAGCACAAGGGCCCGGGGACAGAACCTAGGTCTTGAATGGTCCTCGGACTCAAGCCTATGTGAAACCAAGTACGAAAGATGAAAATTACAAGTGTTGGACAGAACCTATGTCTTGCATGGTCCTCAGACTCAAGCCTATGGGGAAACCAAATACTTGGGTAAGTAAAGGTTTGAATTTCGTAAGATGGGCTACTTGATAAAAACGTCAAGGCACTTCGTCTACGGCTTAAATACCATAGAAGGTTAAGGCCAATAAGGGGGTAAGGAAGGTGGTGGAACGCCCCAGCATTTAGTCGTATAAGAGGGCTGTTCATTTGGCAGGGGATATGTCCTCGGACGGTTATTTCTCACACGGCGTCAAGCCTTCGGTTCTCTCCTCGGCTAGTTCCGGGTAAGTACTATTTTTTACGGGTCGGCCTTATTGTGCCAAGCACTTCTATCAAAGCTATGGCGACATCATTTTATTATCAAATATTTTGGTCTTAGTCGTCATTGAGTTAGATGCTATATTATTGTGCCGAGCAGTGCTTGCAAGTTTATGAAAACATAAAGACATAATATGCGAAACAAGGTAGACAACAATCTTTATTGATATGAAAAATTGCTACAACATACAAAAAGGGGCTCAAACGAGCCTATACAAAATGTAAACTGCCTAAGCAACCATTACATCTGTAGTACAGAAAGGTAAACTGTCAAGCGTCTTTTAAACTCGTCTTCAAAGTTTCTCCAATCTCTGCCTCATTGCTGCTCATACTAAGAGAGGGACTCACTTTAAAAAAGAAAATGAATGAAGAAGAAGGAAATAGTAAGGAAGAAATCAATGACGAAGACGAAGGGGATGAATAAAGAAAATGGAGGACATGAGTAAAGAAGGAGGAGAAGAAGAGAGAGGGATGAAGAGACAAAGAGAGGAGCAAAAGATAGAAAAGAAACAGCATCAGGGCGGAACTGATGCTGGGAAGACAATAAGAAGAGGGAGGGGGAGGGCACCAAGGAGCAAAAGAGGGAGAAGCAGAAACGCTTAGCCCCTGCCTCAGCCCTGACTCCTAACACGCCGGTGCCATATTAGGTACGCTCGTGAGGAGCCGGGTGGTAACGGTCTTGGGTGTTCTCGACTCCGTCACGTCGAAAGTTTGACGTGACGAGTCCCTGCTTCGGGTTTTGACTGAAAGAAGGATGAGGTTGATTTTGAGTCTTCGCCATCCTTGTCCCGATCGAGCCATGATAAGCTTTATCGGAACGTGGCGTTTTTGGGAGGGGTGGGACTTTTGCATCCCTTGTTGTTATGGTAAAGTATTTTACGATTAAGTGTATAAACCGGCGAGTAAACCGAATCTTAAGGGAGGCTAAGTATTCCAGAGTCGCAGGAGGATGAAAAGGGATTTTTGGTAAAAACAATCACCTCCTCCTGTCCTACTTATACAGAGGGCGGAGCGGGGGGCATTTAATAGGTTCAGATCTCTAAAGGAACCAGCAAACCCAAACACGCCGGTTCCGCTTCTCCACCCCATCAAAATAAACCGTCGAATTAAAGTAGTCTCGTAAATAGTGATTATTCAAAGCGCGTTTTGAATACCCCAAGCGATAAGAATGCATCAAGCGCGAAATTAAAAACTGTCTCGTAGACCGGTGCACCTCTTGGGCATATGAAGCGCCGCCAGCATGTTCAATAGGCCGAATGGATTGGGCTGTAGGAAGAAGTTTGGCATCACCAAAACCCCCCTGTCCAGCCCAGAGGTTGGACAGCCGGGTTTTGAGGGGCTAATGTGGGGCGCAAATGATTTATGGGCCAGGCCCCTTTACCCAGGGAGAGTCCAAAGGCCCAGGCCGAGGAGGATTATGGCCCAAGTTCAACGAAATAGCCTTTGGGTACCGCCGAGGGTAGTTCAGTCCTCGGCAGACCCACAGTACCTCCAAAGGGAAGGGTAAAAACGGTATAGGACTCGAACATGGAAGAAAGATCTAAAATATCCAGGGAAAGCTGCTGTTATTGCCATTTAATGTTCTGAACCCGACAGAGCCGCATTCTTTGGCTTTTACAACCATCCCCAACGACTTTGAGTATGGACTGATGGGACAAGTATCAATCTTGGAAAGTTTAACCCTACGCGTGGACGAAGGACAGTGGACGCGAGCTAGTATAAAAGGAAGAGTAAGTAATCTATAGAGGGGGTTGGGAAAAATGGCCAGAAACCAGAGCCTCCCAGCCCACCTCCAGGAGAAAGACTCCAGGGGTGTAGGAAAGCTTAAGTTCATACGAACACCGCGAAAAACCCACCGCCTATCGAACAAGGCCTAGCCTTTCAAACCCACGCTCTACAAATGATATTGTTAGGGGCCTTTTCACGTGCGAACCCGACACTGTTACGGTCCGCCACGAATCGCGTCCTTACATATATATATATATATATATATATATATATATTATGATGACTCACAATATAAAGATATTTTTTTTATGAAATATTTGATGACAAAATATTGATAAGTTACAAGTTATGAATTGTTGTAAGAATTATTTATTTGAAAGGTTTGTTCCCACACCCCAATGTTAGTGAATTCCAATTATTGAGTTATCTCACCCCCCCTCCCTTTATTTCCCCTTACAGATACATTAGAAGAATTATTAGAGTAGAGATTCTTGGGAGATAACAGTTACAAACTATTTTGTGGAATTGAGGATATTTTATTATTATTTTTATGGCATTAAACATTGTATTGGAGAATTATTTTGAGGATGTTTTTTCTTTGGTGGATTAGAGCTCTGACATTTGTGATAAGATTCTAGGTTGCTGGTTTATTTTATTTTATATTTTTATGGATTATTTAAATTGAATAGACTTTTATTATTTATGAATTTTGGGGCGTTACATTATGGTTCTAAATACTTGCTAGGGTTGTTATAGCATCTTTCAATGATAGTATTTCTTACACAAACTGATACACACCCCATTTTTGAACTGAAACTGTAACATGAAGTCATGATTTTAAACTAGGAAATCATAACTTCTAGTCATGGTTTTAAAATTATGGGTAACAAATTGTGTGCAACAAGTATTACACACAAAAAAAAAAAAAAAAAAAAACCTACACTAGTTCTACATTCACACGTTGAAGCCAAATTGCCAAATTGGTTGAAAAGTTTCCTTCTCACCTAAAGAAATGAAACACTTCTTTATCTTGAACTCTTCTTTACCTATTGTCACAAATGCAAAACATTGAAATTTTTTACTTCCGGCCTATTGCTCTAGAGTCGGTGGTAACTCTACATTAGTAGACTAATAAGCTGCAAAAAATGTCCGCTTTCATTACTTAAATTCACGAATAAAAAATATACTTATAAAAAAGAGAGTCAACATATAATCTTGTTGCTTCTTGTGCCTCATTATTGTCTAATAGTTTTTACATCTACTGTTTGAAGTATCAATTCCTTAAAAGGCTAATTATATTGCAGATGCAAAACGGTTGATTGGTAGGAGATTCAGTGATCCCTTGGTTCAAAGCGATATCAACCTTTGGTCATTCAAGGTCATTGAAGGTCCGGGTGATAAGCCTATGGTTGTGGTCAATTATAAGGGCGAAGAGAAGCATTTTGCCCCCGAGGAAATCTCATCTATGGTCCAAAAAAAGATGAGTGAGATAGCCGAATCCTACCTGGGCACAACTGTGAAGAATGCAGTTGTTACTGTCCCCGCCTACTTCAATGATTCCCAGCGTAAGGCTAGGAAGGACGCTGGAGGCATTGCAGGCCTTAATGTCCTGCGTATAATTAATTAACCAACTGCTACAGCCATTGCTTACGGCCTAAACAAGATTGAAGATAGCATTGGCAAGATAAATGTGTTGATTTTTTATTTGGGTGGTGGTACTGCTGATGTCTCACTACTTACTATTGAGAAAGGTGTATTTGAAGTGAAGGCCGTTGCTGGAAACACTCACCTTGGAGGTGAGGACTTTGATAACAGAATGATAAAGCACTTTGTTGAAATATTTAAGAAGCAACACAAGGTGGACATTAGTGAAAACTCCAGAGCTCTTAGAAGGTTAAGAACTAAGTGTGAGAAAGCAGAAAGGACTCCTTTTTCTGCAATTGAGACTATCGCTGAAGTCGATTCTTTATATGATGGTATTGATTTCTTTTCAACTATTACTCAGTGCCAAATTTACAGAACTCAATATGGATTTGTTCAGGAAGTCTATTGATATTGTGGAGAAGTGCTTGACTGATGCTAACATGGACAAGAGTTTTGTCCATGATGTCGTTGTTACGGGTGGTTCTTCCAGAATTCCTAAGGCGCAGCAGTTGTTGCAGGACTTCTTTGATGGGAAGGAGCTTTGTAAGAGCATTAATCCAGATGAGGCTGTGGCTTATGGAGTTGCTGTTCAGGCTGCTATCTTGACTGGTATAGGTAATGGGAAACTTCAAGATATCGTGCTCTTAGATGTCAACCCCTTGTCTCTTGGCATATCAATTAATTATATGGGCGATATGTCTGTTTGATTCCAAGGAATTCTGCCATTCCCGCCTCAAAGGTGGGCAACTACATCACTATATATTACAATCAAACTTCTATGACCATCTCAGTGTATGAGGGTGAGAGAGCAAGAACTAAGAATAACAACTTCTTGGGGGAATTTGTGCTTGATGGTATTCCTCCAGCACCCAGGGGTGAAGCTCGGGTCAAAGTTTGCTTTGATATTGATGCCAATGGTATCTTGAATGTGTCTGCTGAGGAGATTTCCACTGGTTTGAGGAGGAAAATGACCATCACTAATGATAAGGCAAGACTGTCCAGTGAAGAGATCAACAGGATGGTTAGGTTAGTGATACAAAGGCGTACAAGGCTGAAGATGATGAACACAGGAAGAAGGTTAAGGCTAAGGAAGCTTTGGAGAACTATGCTTACAACATGAGAAATACTATCAATAATGAGAAGATTGGTTCCAAGCTTGCCCCTGCAGCTAAGAAAAATATTCTAGATGCTATTGAACAGACAATTCAATGGATAGATGACCTCCAGCTTGTGGATTCAGAACTGTATCATGACAAGCTAAAATGGCTCGAGAACATTTGCAATCCCATCAGGATTTGTGTAAAGCAATAATAAATTTGATGCTGGTTCTGGAGTCCGTTGTGGCAACCTATCATTTCAATGGGTGTAATGGTTCAAACTTCAAACTATGTTACCACTTTCCAGTGCTACTATTTTGAGTGTGACTACAAATTATTATTATTATTATAATTTTTGGTTCTATTGTTTTCTTGTTAGTTATTTGGCCTTATAGAAGGCAACGGTTGGAAATTTTCAAGACATGTCCACTGATAAGGATTTAGTTTCAAGCCTTCAACACATAGCTTGGTCATTGAATTCAGTTTCAGTACAGTCACGCCATCGAAGGTGTGAAGTGTGAACAGGTAAAAATGAAATGAACTGGGAACCAAATAAAACACCAACAATTTTTGGGCCTTGTTCAGTAAGTAAAATCAATGCATAATAAAACCCAAACAGAGTACGTAAAATCATCCTGAATCTTGCGTGTTAGAAATACTGAATGTAATAATATTGTATTTCACAATTAGAAATACTGAATGTAATAGTATTGTATTTCACAAGTAATAGAATATACATAAGTGCCTTTATATAGGAGGCAGAGTGTGCAATACAAGTAAGTGTGCTATACAAGTAAACAAGGTGAGCCTAAAGCCCACATACCCTAATATACGTTAACAACCCCCCTCAAACTCAAGGTGGATGTGAGACCAACTTGAGATTGTCAACCAAAGTGCGAAAACGTCCCTTAGGATGTGACTTGGTGAAGATATCTGCAAGTTGATCTTTAGAAGAAACTGAGATCAGCTTGAGAGCACTATGGACAAGATGATAACGAACAAAATGACAATCGATCTCGATGTGTTTAGTCCGTTCATGGAAGACATCATTGTGAGCAATATGAATGGCACTCTGGTTGTCACAATAAAGAGGAGTAGCAGAGGATGTGGATACACCTAAGTCTTTGAGAAGCCACCGTAGCCAAAGGAGCTCATATGTGGTATCAGTAAGGGCATGATATTTTGCTTTAGTACTAGAGCGGGCCACATGAGTTTGTTTCTTACTTCGCCAAGAAATCAGAGAAGAATCAAGAAGAAAGCAATAACCAGTGGTGGACCTGCGATCAGTGGGATCTCCTGCCCAATCAGCATTAGAAAATGCAAGGAGAACAAGAGGAGACTGAGCAGAGTAGAAAAGACCATGGAAGAGAGTGCCCTTTAGGTATTGAAGAATGCGCAAAACAGCAGCATAGTGAGTCGATCGTGGAGCAGACAGATACTGACTCACCTGGTGAACAGCATAGGAAATTTCTGGACGAGTGATAGTGAGATAAACTAGGCTGTCAACCAAGCGTCTGTAAAGAGAGGGATTAGACAACGGTTTCCCCCCTGACAGAGTCAGATGCGCATTAAGCTCAACTGGAGTGTCAACAGTCTTACTATCAGTGAGTCCAGCTCGAGACAAGAGTTCAGAGGCATACTTGGCTTGAGTAATATAAAGTCCATCTGTAGAATAAGTGATTTCAAGACCCAAGAAGTAGCTAAGATGTCCAAGATCTTTCATCTCAAACTGCTGACTAAGAAAATCCTTGAGTTCTTGAATGCCACTGAGGTTATCCCCAGTTATGATCATATCATCCACATACAGGAGAAGTAAAATAGTGCATTTATCAGTGCGACGAAAAAATAAGGCAGAATCATAATGACTGGCCATGTAACCTAAGCGAGAGATGGTAGAGCTGAATTTGGCAAACCAAGCTCGTGGAACTTGTTTAAGGCCTAAAGAGCACGCCGAAGGTAACAAACCTTATTTGATTCAACAGAGATACCAGGAGGAGGTTGCATATAAAATTCTTCACTTAAATCCCCATTAAGGAATGCATTTTTGACATCCATCTGAAAAAAGGTCCCATTTTCTGGCAGCAGCAACAGCTAAGAGAGCTCGAACAGATGAGATACGAGCAACCGGAGCAAAGGTCTCTTCATAATCAATCCCATACTCCTGTATAAAACCTTTTGCAACAAGACGAACTTTGTAGCGCTCAATGAACCCATCAGAGCGAGTCTTAATCTTGTAGATCCACTTACAACCAACCACAGATTTCCCAGGGGAGAGAGTCACCAAATCCCAAGTATGATTTTTAGATAATGCATCAAGTTCCTCTTTCATTGCAATCTGTCATAAATGGTCAGTGGAAGCCTCACGATAGGTGTGAGGCTCATGCAGTGTAGCAAGGACAGTGTAACAATGATAATCAAGTAAATGTGTAGGAATGGATCTTACCCGAGTTGAGTGATGAGGTGGAATGTCTTGTGCAAGATCTTCAGGCGGAGCAGGAGCAGGGGACCCAAGCTTAGGGTTGGGTAGCTCGTCTTCAACCTGTGCATCTTCCACCTGTTCATTAAAGGGTGAACTAGGAAAGGGATCAAAGGTATCTGGTGGTTGGACAGAGAAGTCTATAGGAGGATCAGGAGCAACTATAGGAGGACCAGGAGCAGTGACAGAAGGAATATGTGCCTCATCTAGAAAAAGATCTAAAATAGAGGAGGAAGATAGGGAGGCATGGAAGTGAGAGAGCTCGACAAAGGAGCGATGTTCCCAAAAGACAACATTGCGGGAGATACAAAGACGATGAGAGACAGGATCATAACACCGATACCCCTTTTGAGTTTCACCATAACCAAGAAAACAACAAAGCCTTGACCGAGGCTCAAGTTTGTTATGCTCATGTATCTGAAGAAGAACGAAACAAGTAGAACCGAAAGAGCGCAGGTGGTGATAGTCTGGAGGCGACCCAAAAAGGCGCTCATATGAAGTTTGATTTTGAATAATAGGACTTGGAATGCGATTAATAGCATGAACAGCATGAAGGGCAGCTTCACCCCAAAAAGGAGCAGGAACTTTGACAGAGAGAAGAAGAGCACGAACAGTGTCAAGAATATGACGAAATTTTTGTTCGGCTCTACCATTTTGCTGAGAGGTACCTGGACAAGTTAGTTGATGAACAGTACCATAGGAATGCAAAACAGCTTGGAAAGCATATTGAGTGTACTCAAGAGCATTATCAGATCGAAAAATTTTGATACGTTTGGAAAATTAAGTTTCAACCATTTTTGCAAAATTAGAATATACTTGCAATAACTCAGAACGATGTTTCATAATAAAAATCCAACTATAGCGAGAGTAATCATCAACAAAAACAACAAAATATCGAGACCCACCAATACTAGAGACAGAGGAAGGCCCCCAAACATCAGAATGAATAATGTCAAAGATATCGGTGGATACTGATTCACTAGTATTGAAAGGCAAAACTGGTTGTTTTCCTAACTGATATGAAACACAATCAAAATTTTCTGTAGACACAGAACCTAACAAACCTCTAGAAGCCAATTGTTGTACTCAAGAGGAAGATGCGTGACCAAGTCGAGCATGCCAAAGTGCAAGGGAAGGAGTAGAGGAAACAGCAGCAGCTGCAACAACAGAAACAGGAGCAACAAGTGGAAGACGAAGGTTGTCCACAGGAAACATACGCCCAACTCTGGGACCGGTCCCAAGCTCCTGTCCCGTCCTTGGATCCTGCACAATACACCCAGAATAATCAAAGATAATGCGATAACCTAACTCAGCTAATTGTCCCACAGAAAATAAATTGTAAGAAAGGTCAGGAACATTAAAGACACCAGGAACCGAGAGATTGGAGGTCGAAACGGAACCTATATTATGACCAGACATAGTGGAACCATTTGCTGTGTGAATATTAAGAGGGTGTGGTGCAGGTTTAAGTTCAGAAAATAAGGACGAGTGAGGAGTCATGTGATTGCAACAAGCAGAATCCATAAGCCAAAAGGAAGGAGACATACCAGATAAAGCTGAGAGAGAAGAGGAATAAGATGCATTACTAACCATACGAATGACATTAGTGATGATATTTTTAAGGTCATCTGTGGACATGGTGAAAGTGCATCCTGAAGACTTAGACTGTGCAGAGACGAGAGCCATTGGTTGGATACTCTCAGTGTAAGCAACAGTAGCAGCGGAAATTGACACAGCTGATTTGTTGCGATGATAGCAAGTCTCAATATTGTGGCCAAAACGTTTACAAAAACTGCAAAAACATTTGCTGGATTGTCGGCGACGATTATTGCAACAAGAAGAAGACCTGTCCTTATTGTCCATTTAGAAGCAAAATATGCAAAAATGGACTGCAAAAATGAAATCTACGCGAAAAACTGGGTAAGGAGCACCTGGCCTGCAAAAGTCAACCCCGGAGAAAAGTCAACGGTTAACGGTCAGGCAGATGATGTCACAGGATGACGTGGCGATGACGTCAGCAGATGAGTGGATGCTGACGCAGCTAGGGTTGACGTGGCACTGATGATGACGTCAGCAGACAGGCTCCGGCGCGTGAGGCGTATGGCAGCGCGTGACTGAGACAGGAGGCGCGTGGTGGCGCATGATGAGTTTTGGTGGCGCGTGGAGGTGCGTGCCAGTGACGCCGAGAATTATGGTGGCGCGTGGAGGCACGTGGAAGGTCCGATGAAGACGAAATTTTCACAAAAAGGCAGATCGGAGAGATTACTTTCCAATGATGCTATTTGTGGTCTGATCGGAGAAGCGGAAGCGGTGGTGGCAGCAAGGCAGTGGTCTTTGATGTACTGGAGTCGCGGTGGAGGCAGCGGTGCTGCTCACAAAAACGGCTGCAGATGACACCCAAGTCGACAAGACTGCTTAAGAGCGGCACACCAAAGGATTAGAGCAGTGGCTTTGATACCATGTTAGAAATACTGAATGTAATAGTATTGTATTTCACAAGTAATAGAATATACATAAGTGCCTTTATATAGGAGGCAGAGTGTGCAGTACAAGTAAGTGTGCTATACAAGTAAATAATGTGGGCCTAAAGCCCACATACCCTAATATACGTTAACATTGCGGAACCAACCAAAGAAAATTATGTGGATTTAATCTAACACCAATTTGGTCATTTTAGAGGTTTTGGGTATTTTAGAAGTATTTTTGATATTTTAGACTCAAAACATTCATCCCCTCTAAAACACCCTTGTCCTTAAGGATCTTCAAAGGTTTTATTCTTCCTCTGCCACCAAGTACTTCTCTTTAGTTTTTCACATATCAACCTTTTGGATTTAATCGCCTTTCCTTTTTCGCATTCCTCAAGATATATATATATATATATATATATATATATATATATTTTTTTTTTTGGCAATGACATGCATTTAGCTTTCGTAAAAGTGAACGATGTAGAGATATAGATTGTCCACCCTTTCAGACATTTTTGTTGCTTTTTGGTTCACGAAGCTGCAATCCTTGCCAATATTTTGTAAGCCTCCATTGCCACTGAAACACGAAAAGAGTTTTGCTACCTTTGGAACGATAACACTGAACTCTTCGTCTCACCTCAGTTGTATGAGCTTTCTGCATGATTGCATTTTGGTTACCTTCAATTTGATCAAGACAGGCAAGCATCACAGCGAGCATCTGTTGCATCTCTTAGATTATTAATCAGCTGTCCTAAAGTTAAGGAAACTATGTTACTGGCTTCACCTTCATACCAATTATTATCGACAATTTTTTTAGGAAGCGAACCAAAATCTTTAAATATGTATATATATATGTGGGGGCCGGTTAGTCACTAAAATTATTAAAGTCAAGTTAATTGGGTCTGTGGCCCATCCGAGGACGTAAAGCTGTCCGAGGAGGCCCATATCAGGTTGTACGGGAAACCAAACGAAAGGAAGAGTAGATACCACGTAAGGTGAGTTCAGTATTCATCCGAGGACAAAATTCTTCTCGGCAATATGAGTCCGAGGATGACTAGAACGCCACCTTGTTACAAACGTACTTTGGAGCTACGTTACCACTAAAACTGGGATATGGGACCAAGGGTAAAAAAGAAAAGGCAAACAAATATCTATAATAACAGCTGCTTCCGCATTAATTGCCTCTCAACCAACTCTTTGGCCGCATTAATGTGGAGATGATGCCTGAACAGTGATGGAGCAGCCTTACAGTTGCTAGTTGGAGGTTCCAGAAGATGTGAGATGGGACAGAAAGAGATCTCCTGAACCCAACTTACACGTGTGTGGTGAAGATGATATGAAGAGGGCAGTATATAACATGAAAGAAAACATTGAGAAAAAAGGATCAAGACATCAGAAAACAAAGAGTACTCATAAGAAAACCTTAAGAACAAAAGAACTAAACTTGTTTCAAAAGAAAAAATTAATTGTTATAACTGTGTTAATCCATCTATAAACATGTGGTTTAATCGTTTTTCTTTTAGAGTTAACCTAGTTCTTGAACACCCATGCTCTACAAATTTTATTGTTTGGGCCTTTATCATACGAACCCAATACCAATTTGGGGTCGTTACAAATTGAGTCCTTACAATATATATATATATATATATATATATTTAATACAAAATATAAATTTTACTCTAACTTAATTTAAATGTATATATGTGTGAAACTCCCTCTTAGAAACTTAAATCCCAACTTTTGTCCCCCACACTCCACATAAATCTTTAAATTGATAAGTGAACTACTTTGAAGAAGTCTAGGTTCTGTGGTAGACTAGCTAACAATTTGTAACTTAATTATACATGACTACTATTTATTCATTATCAACGTATAAATCTACTCAAGATAGACTTCCAAATAAATATATCTGTCAATAAAACTAATCATAACTCAAATTAATCCAAACCAATATATTTGAATAAAATTATTTATCCAATACTAGTTAATTTAAATTAGATTCATAGAGCTCGCTTGACTTTTTCTGTCTTTGTCTATGACATGTGTCTAGTGTATCCAAAAAACAGGGCAAAAACTTGTTTTACACACTGTGTTTCAGTGATTTATAACTGAAAAAATGGTTTAAAGTCACTTTTTTTTTTCTTTTTTCTTCTTTTATCAAGGTAATTAAAGTCACGTTTTCGAGTTATAAAAAGACATAAAACACACGTCATAAAAACAAACACTGCCCAAAAAAAAATTATGCCCAAAAAGAGAGGGCTCATAGAGAATGATGAGGAACCACCCAATCAAAGGTTTATTACTTAGCACTATTCATAGATAGAAAATATAAATGGCATGAATAATGAATTTTTTTTTTATAGATAAACTGGATGCATGGAATAATTTCTGGAGAGAGAACATATCACAAATTCACAATATTTGCCGAGAAATAAGTCCAGAGAATTTTTATTTACAAGTAGTTTGTGGCTTAGCGTGGAAAGTTGATGCTATTTTCAGAATTAATTTCAAAAGAAGCACATACCAAGTGTTTGAATTGAGAACAAAACATGTGGGCATTCATATTTCTCGCTAAACCAGATTAATTATTTAGATATATATATATATATATATATTACTGGTCAGGATCACAGAATAAATACCGAGGTCACCCTGTAGTTTGTGCAAACTGTAAACAAAACAAGAATTGAGATTTTACATATCTTATTGCAATAGCCCAAGTGATTGAGACTCCAGGTATATCATCATGCCCTCTGATCTTCTCCTCATCTTTGTATTTCTTCTGCTTCTTCAATCTACTAGTACATGGTCTCTTTTGATGGCCAATACAGTGATACAGATTGATGATAGGAGGAAATAGTTAAGTGCTAAATGATGTAATGCTGAAACCATTGTAATATAATGATGTAGGCATGATATTTGAAATGAAGAGATGGCTTTAGCTAGAGTACATTTCTAACTACATAATATATATCAGCAACCCATTCCTCACTCGAGGCAAAACCTTTAATGTGTCTCTCTATCATGGTAAATCTACTCATGCCATCTTATAGCATAGTGAAATGCATGTAGAAATAAGCAAAGATGCGATCTAATTTGGACCTTTTTTTTTTTACTATTACCTTGTGCATGTGCAGTCTCCCAATTCTACACACATCGGATATTTACAAAAATGAATCCTTTAGGGGTGGCCCCAAGATGCTGGCAAGAGGTTTCGAACCTAAAATTTCATAGATATTATGAGGCCTTAAGAACCACTAAGCCAACCCTTTAGAGTTCAATTTGGACCATGTTACATATTGAAAGGAGGCATTAAGCAAAAATGCCTGTCATCACCATGACTTAATGGTCACTTCAGTTCCCAGCTTCATTGCATTGATGCTATGACTTCTTTTATCAACATGTCAAATTTATATACCTGTTACAATGTACATAATCATTGGATGTAATAGTCAACCGATATTTTAATTGAAGGATTCAGATTCTCTAGATTTCTTAGGGTACTCTACCAAATAGATTTCCTTAAATTTTAACCATTCTTTAATGATTTAATGGTCTAGATTCTGCCATGTCAGTATTCCACTAACAATAATCTTAATTATTTTGTTTGCAACATTATTTTATTATTTTAAGAATATTGTTAGTGGAATGCTGACATGATAGAATCTTGACCATTAAATCATTAAAGAGTGATTAGGATTTAAGGAAATCTACTGGTAGAGTACCTTAGGAAATCTAAAGGATCTGAATCCTTTAATTGAGAAAACCAACATCACATAACATATTGAAGTTATATATAGTTGTGTCTGCTTAAAATGGAAAAAAAGAGTTATACTAATATTCTATACAAGAAGGCTTATTAGTGTTGGTAGGCATTTAAAAGTTTTCCTTGATTCTCCTTACATTCTAAATCTCACCAATTTTATGTTTTCAGAGGGAATTCAGTAACCGAAAGCTGAAACATTCCTTATTTTAAACATGGGAGAGACGGAGGATTCCAATAAACATGAAGACAAAGGTGAAGTTGAAAAGAAGGATAAGAAAGAAAAGGAAGAGAAACACGGCCATGATGATGTAAAAGAAGATAAGGGAGAGGACAAAAAGAAGGACAAGGACAAGAAAAAGAAAGACAAGGATGGTAAGGAGGGCAAAGAAGGTGGAAAGGAGAAGAAGGATGATGATGCAAAAGAAGAGAAGGGAGAGGAGAAAAAAAAGGATAAGGATAAGAAAAAGAAAGACAAGGATGGTAAGGAGGACAAAGGTGGAAAGGAGAAGAAGAAAAAGAATCCTGAAGATGAGAAAGACCCTGCAAAACTGAAGCAAAAGCTTGAAAAGATTGATTCCAAAATGCAGGCACTGGTGGCTAAGAAAGAAGAAATTTTGAAACTGCTAAAAGAAGTTGAATAAGGTGCCCCAAATGCAAGTGAAGCATCCGGCCCCCCCACCACCTCCTCTTGAGGCTAGTCTATGTCCCTTATGTGAAAAGTGCAAATGCTTCATTAGGAATTTTTAGTCTATATATGATTTTTGTGAAAATGACAGTGTATCTTCTGCATAGGCAGTTGGCATTTAATTAAGAATGCTTGACTAATTTATGTCAATGCAAAATAATTTCATAAACGTAATAATTAAATTAAATACTCGAATAACAAATAACAAATGGGAAGAGAAAATAAGTCATGTAGCAAGAATAACCTGTTGTGAAAATTGGCACTATAGATTGGATTTTGATTTGATAACTTATGTAAGGAATGAAGCTTGGTCCGGAAGCAATGCATACAGTAAGAACATTAAGTTGCATTGATCACGGACCAAACTTTATTCCAGACATTATAATTATCACTCCTTACTGATAATAGAACTTGATAGAAATATATTACTGAACATTCAACAATGCCTTGTGCTTTTAAGCCAAAACACTGCAGAAAGGCTCTGGCATGGTTCTATCCGCTGGCTAATAGGTTCATCTTATATGATTTGAGCTCTAAGAGACATCATTGCACTCCACTAGGTTTTTGCTCCCCTGCAGAGGTGCAAAAATTACACAAGGTCTGTGCAAATCAATGTCAGAAGAGCGCATACACATTGGCCAATCACAAATTAAATAGTAAACCACTAATGTCACTTTTGTTTAAAAAGAGATGATTAAGGTAATGAAAATTTGGTTTTCATATGTGGTCTAGTGATTTAACCATTCATTCACGCGGAGACAAGCTAAGCAACCATCTTTGCAACAAGGATCAGATCAGTTTCATGGCATGCAATCAGAATTTCACAATATGATTGTTTTCTTGAAAATAATTTAATGGACCATTGCATTTAAATTTCAACTAGCCGCGAATCCGCGCGTTGCACGTGATAATTATTTTTATGGTGGTTTTATTAATTTTTTTTTTTACAATTTAAACTAATCTAATAATGAGTAATGTATTTCGTAATTATATTTTTATTTATTATAGGAACAATCATAAATGTAATATAGGAACAGTCCAAAACACCAAAAAAACGTAAACTAAAAAAATTAATAAAACTTAACAATGATTAATTGAACCAATATTAGAATAATTTTTTTTTTTTTTTTTTGATAATCTATTAAGGTTATTTCTTTGTAGAAATTATAATTTCGGCCGCCAAAAACATATTATCAAATAAACAATTATTAGCAAAATCTAAAAATTAAATTTGTATACATGCATTGTTATAAAATAATAATAATAAAAATAAAATTGCAAAAGTTAAAATTTGTCACCTATCCGATTATTTCGTTTGGCTAACTTTTGCTTTCTTTAAATAAATGGCATTATAGAGTACTTCTAATACAACTATTAAGAGCATTTTGTCCACCACAAAGGATTAGAAAATAAACAAAAATTAGTAAAGTCTTATAGTTTAACATCTAAATTGAGCACTATAAAAAATCATGTTATGTAATAGAATAAATACCAAATTATCCAAATCATGCTATGTAATAGAATAATATTATATTTTTATATGCTATATTTAATTCTTTAAAATGCAATAGGATAACATTTAACAATCAAAGAGAATAAAAAATAAAAAAAAAACAACAACAACAATTTAAAAAACAAAAATAAATCACAATTTAAAAAATAAAACTAAATCGCATTAACCCAAAATAGAGTTTTAAATAATATAAAAAATTATCAACCTAAAGTAGAGATGCAAGAAAAATAAAAAAAAAATACACCAAAAAATTTAGAGAGAGAGAGAGAGAAAGAGGGAACTTTTTTTTTTTTTTGTGAGAGAAAACTATGCATAGAATAGAAGAGATAGTAACAAATTTATAGTAAGAGTTGTGAATAAGAAGAGATAAAAATAAAGGAAGATGAAGGAAAAGAGGAAGAATGATATTAATGTAAAGGGTAGTGGGGAGATGAAAAGGTAAGGGAGGGAGAAAGATTGAAGAAATAGTGGGGATATGAAATGGTAAGGGAGAGAGAAAGGTTGGAGAAGTGTAAATATTAAAATAATAAATGTTAAAAACAATTATAAGAAAATTGAAAAAAAAAAAAAACCTAAAGCTTGAAAGGCTTCAACGTTTTGTTTTTTTTTTTTTTTTTTTGTTTTTTTTCTTCTTTAAGCTAAAAAGAAGAGACAAAAATAAAGGAAGATGAAGGAAAAGAGGAAGAATGATATTAATGTAAAGGGTAATGGGGAGATGAAAAGGTAAGGGAGGGAGAAAGATTGAAGAAGTAATGAGGATATGAAATAGTAAGGGAGAGAGAGGTTGGAGAAGTGTAAATATTAAAATAATAAATGTTAAAAACAATAAAATAAAATAAAATACCTAAAGCTTGAAAGACTTCAACGCTTTTTTTTTCTTCTTCTTTTAAGTTGAAAAAGCTCACACAAAATCTTAAAGCTGAACTGAAAAGGTTTTGGGTTGGGCTTGATAGTGGAACTAAATAAATAAAAGGTGGATTTGATTAATTATACAGATTTATTATAGGGTGATAGTGGAAATAAATAAATAAGTAGTGGGCTGCATTTATAGGGCTGAAAATTGTAAAAACCATTTTAAAATTGTAGGAAAAATTATATTTTAAAAAAGAAAAGAAAAAAAAAAAAAAAAAGAATGACGTGGCAGCTGATGTGGTGCAACATGAGAGCAGCAGCATTAAACGCTACGCTTCAGTTTTTAGTAATATATAGATTTGAGAAACTTGTTCTTACAAATTACTACCATAGAATAGACAAAACACCTTTAAAATGAAATGGAGACATGGTATGATTTTTTATGCCATTATATATACTGGCTACTATTCTACTTCCTGTAAGTTGAGTGCTTGAAGTTATTGTCTCTATCATAATTAGCAACCATCTTTAGATGAGAGAAACCTATAATCTCAAAAACTGATATTGGAGAAATTACTTCGACCATTTCAAAATATTGTAGTGGACAATAGGCAGACTTTGGATGGAGTTCTTGTAGGTATGCACTTCATTGGCTCTAGATTCAGAGCTTGGACATTGTTAAGGCTAAATTGGTTGGAGGGAAAATAGAAGGAAAGGAAATGGGAGTTAATCTGGAGTAAACATTTGTGTTACACAAGTCCTTTGGCAACCACACCCACACCCCCCACGCCCCCCCCCCCCCCCCCCCCCCAAAATTAGTGGACATGGATGCAAAGGAGCTAGTCTTTCTTATTAATAGCCAAAAAATTCCAAAAAAACCAGTTCAAATTATTGTGGTTGAATGCAGAATTATACTCCAAGTTATCCCTCCAAGTTCTGGGGTGCACAGCCTAACTTTTGTGTGGATGTCCTGCAAAGAGAGAGGACGTGATCAAGAAATATACATTTAAGCAATATATTAACAACTGAATGTGAATCACCATAAAGTATCTTTCAATCTGAACTAATTTGGTCAGACAATCTTTGATCAAACAGTAATCCCATGTACAATGAACATGTTTTCCCTATGTGAAACATCCTGCTTTCAGTCCCACATTCACACTACACAATAGATGGCCTTGCAGCAACAAAACTCCTCTGATTCCTGCTGTTTCCCACAAACTTGAAAAGCCCCAGAGCCCTATCCTTCTCCCATCATATCATCTATAATTAAAATCATTTCCATGTAAAAGTGGAACCCATTCTCACGACGAGTGCCACAAATTCAATATCTCTAAGATGTTCATGGATGTAATATAATAGTATGTACAAGCATTTGGGCTAGTGACCAATGCCTTGGAGAGATTCTTCAGCACTAGACTCTCGTCATGTCGAGCTTCCTAGTATAAAATGCTTTTTATCAATCAAAACATCCTTGATTTGAGAGAAGCCCTATTTCATGATCAAGCGTTGACACATGAAAATGTAATCCCATTGTCTCTTTCTAGACAGTCAATGGGATCATTGAACATTTCAAGAATGCATTGCCATTTATATGAAGCACAAGAGTCAATACTTTGTAAGCGAAAGCCAGCATCCATGAAGTGGAGTCATGGTCATTGGAAATGACTTTCAGCTAAAAAATCAGTGCTAGAACTTTGATGCAACATGTTATGGAATAGACATTGTAACCTCTTTTAATTCATGGCTACCAACAGAAACCTGTAATTTCAACAACTAATATTGGAGAAGCTACTTCCACAATTACGAAAATTTAAAATGGATTTGAACTACAATGGACATTAATGTTTGGGACTATGGAGATTGGATTTGACGTTTGGTGAAAAAGAAAGAATAAAAATCAGTTGCATGTTTAAGAATCCATTTTATGCTCCATCAATACACACCAATGAAAATTTTATGTGCCACTCTAGTTCTCCATTTTTTTTAGAATAATTTTAGTGGTTCTATTTTATACTTCACCAACTCGATTATGATTTTCTAAATAATTCTCTCGTTAAGGAGGGGGGATTCTGAATTGTCAATGTCTCAAACTCTCAATTGGAAATACGAATGTGTCAAAAGTCTTGTAACTTAATTAACAACTCCTCTTTTTATTTATCTATTTATTTTTAACTTTATTTTTTTATAAGGAAAAATAAAGTGACATGTGAATTATGATAGATTGCAATTGCAATTGGTGGAGTATTAAGTGAAAAATTCAGAATGGTATGACCTTTTGGGATGAAAACAAACAACAACAACAAAAAGTTGGTGGAGCATATTTTTATTAACACCTATGCTGCAGGTCGTTTGGCACCAAAAAAAAAAAAAAAAATGTGTACTAGGAGATATTGCAAACTTGCAATTACGTATAAGCTAAAAAGATAGGCAACAAGCCAACAAGGCATATCTGGTTTTTTAACGCCATACGGGTAAAAACGCTTTACGTGAAGTATATGTCAAGCCAACTCTTGGAATTTTCATTCTAACATGATATGAATTTTCAAGATCCACAAGTGGGGAAAAGTCAAAATATGAAAATAATGTTCACATGTTTATAAAAAAAATAAATGAATAAATTAAATAATGTTTACATATGAACCAGTGAAAAAGTAAATGTGATGCATGCTTCAAAACTTTAAAAAGTTATATATCTTTGCGTTTAGTTGCTTGTTTTATTTTTAATTTTTTAATTTCATGTCAAATTATTAAAATCTAAACGATGGCAATGCAACTTTTAAATACTTTCTGAAAATTATTATAAAAGCGGGGTGGAACTTCTAGGCAAGGTGATTGGAGTAGTTATTGATAAATGAACAAGGTCTTCATTTATTTTTGTTTTGGTGCAAGCCTGCAATAGCTTATAATGTGCATTGATCTTGAATAACACCTAATTATCATATAGCTTGAGCCTACTCATATGGTTTTGATATTTGCTGTAATTGTAATTACTAAATGTTGTGGACGTAAGATTTGTTGTGAAATGTTGTGAACGTAGCAATTTTCTTACTATCTAGACCATCGTAAAGTTGCACAGATTCAACATCAGTGCACAATATTGATGGATTCAAAGGAAACATCGGGCTTTCCCAAGTTAATTTCTGTTAATAGTGCCACCTTGATTAAAGAAGAAAGGGCCAAGACTCAAGAGGTACAAGAATGCAACATACTGAGCTGATTCATGTGTGATTTAGTACTTATGTACCATTCACTGGAGCAATCACACAAAGGAGGATAACTAGTAAGATTCCCACTAATTATAGAAAAGAAAATGGATTACTCCTTCCTTTTCTTTTGTGCTAATGCTAAATTCCAAAATAGGTAATCACCTCCTTCTCAAAAAAAAAGTAGGCAATCACCTATTGAAGCCTAGAGGAATCATCACTAGTTACAAATTACCTGGAATTTCTGCCCATTTGATATGAACAGAACAGAACATTGATGGCAAATTAATTCCTCCAGTTATTCAAGGAAGGAATGAAATATTACCACAAAAATAGTAAATGTAATAATAATTACCCAAGTCCCAAAAAAAGGAAAAAAAAAAAAAATTTGCCATGCATTTTACCAAGTGCATGCCAAGGTTTTGAAAGGTTTGATGAAACTGAAAGGTTGAAACCATTGAACCTCAATGACTCTTTGGTGCATTTCAACAACTTTGGTGGAGATTTGGAAACCTATACATGTATTTATTGGACTGAAAATGTAGAGGAACCAAATCAAGAGCAACCTATTCTCTTTAGTGCTACAGCAAATGTGTGTCAGGTAAGAGTATAATACCTCATCCTGCTGTTTTTGTTCTTTCTTGCTGTTCTAAGTCCACTCTAAACTGCAGCTTTGTCAAAGATCATTGTATAACTATAGCTCTAATAGGCCACTAAATTTTTTATCAAACGGGTTCTTGGAAATTTCTCTTACTAATTCTTCTGCTTGTCAGTACAATAGGAAACTTCCTCTTTGGCTGCTTCTTTCCAGTTCCAATAAATCTTCACGCCAACCAATGCAATCAGCTAAAAACAAAAATTTTGATCTCCATTTTTTTTTTTAAGGTTTAACAACAAACCAGCATGTACTACCCTGGTTTATACTTTGATATTGGCAGAAAGGCCAGAGGTTATCTCATCTGTTTGGTTTCTCATTTATTGTTAGAATGATTTCTTATTAGATTCTGGGTTCTTTATTGTAATATACTTATATTGATTTTTTTACTTCTATGCTAGATCTTCTATACAATGGATATGTTCAGCGACCACCAAAGGACCTTCACTTCCAACGCCTTGACTGCAATCTTGATCTCTCCTGTCAATGTAATTGTCTCTTCAATGGATAAAGCTACTGTCTTTTTTCTTTTTTAATTTCTTCTCATGTAATTTTTTTCCGTTAAAGAATATTTTTATCTTTGTGTTAAAGAATTCAATTTCTTGGTTAATTACATGCGTATTTATTTCTTAGACTCTAAGATTAAAAATTCATAGTATTGCATATAAAATAAACAACCTAATATGTAGAATTAGGTTCCTATTTAAATTTTTTGCCTTAGAGATTTCCAAACCTTAAAGGTTTGGATATTTGATATTATCTAAACTGATTAATAGAATTGAAATCGTGTTTTTAAGTAACGATTTTTGTACAATGTGAACACTATTGAATTTTTTTCCTTAGAGATATCCAAACTTTGAATGTTTGGATGTTTGATATCCAAACCGATGTTTAAAATTGAAATCATTTTTCTAAAACACTATTTTTGTATCACATGAATACTATTGAATTTTTGCCTTAAAAGCATCCAAATTGATGTCTGATATCAGAACTAATATGTAGAATTGAAATCATGTTTCTAAGACATGAACATAATGGGAAAAAAGAAAAAAGAAAAAAAGCAACCTGATCACTTCAGTACACATTTGTCATGTTATGCCTGCTATGTTTAGAGTTCAAAAATATAACAACTAAATAGACAGATGTTGCTTTAATTATCAATATCCATTTTCTGTATTTCTTATTTGCTATGCATAGGTCATGGTAGTAATTTCAGATTCTGAACATGATAAATGTGGGTTTCCAAAACTGGTATTGGAATGAATATTCAACAAATGTATTGGAATGATTTGACTATTGGATTGGGTAACATTAAATATCTTGATAATTATATGAGGTAATATACTTATACAGTTATACCATCACAAGGAAAATTTTAAATTTTGTCAGGATTTCGTTCATTGAGATAATAATACGCTTGAAGAGGTCAATCATATAATACATTGATCACTAGTTCCCAGAATCTAAAAATGGACTGCTCTGGCATCTGTTCTTTGGTTTGGATCAGTCTCATTGCAGTCAAGAAGAATGCTGTTTCCCCTTTAAATAAAAGTTATGGTAATGTGATGACTTAGTTGTCATGCTATTCAGTTCTTTGTGCTCCTAATGAAGCTGTTGTTTGCTGGCCAACAATAAGACAATTTAACACACTGAATAATTAAGAGCTCAATCTATAATGTTAACTCTGAGCTAACTTACTTAAGAATTTGAAGCAAACCCCATAAGCAAGAATAGTAGTTCTGATTATAATTTTGAGCTCAATCATTTGTTTTCAAATAGTTGGAAACTGATCTAGTTCAATATGATACTTTAGCTTGAACTTTGGTTTTCCATGACTCTTACAGTTAGAGATATTGTGCCTGGACTGAGGACCCTTTTTAAACTGTCCATTCCTGATTCTGCCAAGGTAAGAATCTTCTGTCACTTTCTTGCCATCTTAAATCTGAACACTTCTTACATCAATATTTTTTTTTTCTCTCTTTTACTTTCGATTTCCTTGTTGAGCCTGTGGCATGTGATACATTACAGGAGATCCATTCTTAGCCAACAGTGATTGTGGTAACAGGTGGAACTGCAATACTTGCAAAAGTATGTTGGGATAACAGGAGGTCTTGGATTGATAGCAGACCCTCTTACAGGAATTAGCCCCCTCATAAATTTTTCAGGCGTGTTGGGAAGTGATTTTCTCTCCCTTGGAACTGATGTTGCCTTCGACATATCAACAGGAACATTGAACAAACTCAATGCTGGTTTGAGCATCAGCAGTGACTTTCTTATTGCTTCCTTGACCTTGTGAGTATTCCCATGAAAAGTTGGAGGAAGAAATTTTTATTAAAAAAAAAAAAAAAAAAAATTGTTTACTGACTGTTAAGACTTTCAAGAAATTATCAAGACAAATTTTCCACCACTCTATGATTCTAAAGTAATTTCAACTGACTATGAACCTGAAACACAAATGGTTGATTCTCTAAGCTCCCCTCACAATGCAGGCATGACAAGCTTGACTCTTGGAAAGCTTCTTGTTACTACGTGATGAATCCCCTGACCAACACTGCCATTGGAGCTGAGCTGAAGCATACCTTTTCAAACAGTGACAGTGCCATCACAGTTGGCGGTCAGCATGCATTGTTTCCTTCTACATTGATGAAGGCTCGAATAAACACATATGGCAGGGCAGGAGCTCTTATTCAGCAAGTGTTTTGGGAAAAGCTTGCTCTAACTGTTGCTGGAGAAGTGGATTTTATGGACATAAATGAAACTCCTAAGATTGGCCTGTCTATTGCTTTCCGGCTTTAGAACAAGTTAGTGGAGAAAGCTTCTCTATTCACACAATGGAGAACAACTTCAGGAGCATATGGTTTTCGTCAAATAATTTGTGCATGTCATAGAAGACAATGGTCATCTTCCTTCCATTCAAGCTAGTTTGTCCAGCATTCAGATAATATTAAGGCAAATACTTAGTAAGTAACAGGTACTGTCCAAGTAAAAACTAGGTAAAAATAAAGGAGAAGTCGGGGTACACATGTATCACTTCCACACAGCATTTATTTGAGAAAATGAGGATATATGTATACAGTTTTTCAGAAAATAT
Source organism: Quercus lobata (assembly GCF_001633185.2). Lineage (NCBI taxonomy): Eukaryota > Viridiplantae > Streptophyta > Magnoliopsida > Fagales > Fagaceae > Quercus > Quercus lobata. The sequence goes on along the minus strand of NC_044913.1, from coordinate 15,605,700 downwards.
TAGTACTTAAAATAAATGGAAATTACTACCTTTTGGCTGTTTTGAGTGCCTAAAATAAGATCAAGGATGAGATGTTCTGAAAAAAGTTTCACCTTTTAGATAAGAAGGGTTGAGCTCGAGGTATAAAATCCTGAAAGTTCAAATTACTTAAGTTGCACAAAAGGCTTTAAGCTAAGCAATGAACCGAAGTTGATGAGAATTTCTGGTTGTGAGGAAGAAATATTAACAGAAGCAATTTTAGCTGCGTCATATTCAAGTTTGAAGATCTGTACATACTTGAGACATCTTTCAGTCTCCTATTTACAATAATTATCAATTCACAAACAGACATGACAGTTGCATAAAGATAGATTACATAACACGCTGAAAAACTTGCAGAGAAACATCAACATACATAGACCTCGTTTCTATACACAAAGGGGGAAAAACTGGAAAAGTAACCCTAATGTTGAACAGAACCCTGAAGAAGTCCATCACGAATTTGAGATGCTACATCACGAACAGCACCAGGTCCATGAGGGATGAACACAGCAGAGGATTTTGAGGCAGCACCAATTTCCTTCATTGTGTCAAAATACTGGGTAACAAGAACCATGTCCATGACATCCTTTGGCGTGGTCCCCGGCACATTAACAGAGAAGCCCAACACACTATCTCTCAATCCATCAACAATTGCTTGACGTTGGCGGGCAATACCCAGCCCAGACAAATACTTCGACTCAGCCTCACCCTCAGCTCGCTTAATTTGCAAGATTTTCTCAGCCTCTGCCTTCTCATTGGCTGCCACCCTCATTCTTGCAGCTGATAAAATATAACAATTTTCAGAAAATTTAAGCTTATATAATAAAGGGAAACTAAAATACCATCTTTCCTAAACGAGTACGCTGACTTGAAAGTATATCAGAAAGCATTAACAACCAACCAGTCAGCAGACGAATTCAGTAAAATATTTTTTATTTGCATATGTGGTCAAAATCCTGGAAATTCATAAATCTGAGCACTCTTACTTCCAGGACACAGCATCTTCTATAATCATTACTGATTTTACAAAAGAATTTAGAATATAACATAGTTACTCTATGTAAGTTATACTGATTCCATTTCTTGGTAGTCATGGACATGGGGATGTAAGAATGACAATTTGACAGTTTACCACTCTGGCAATCTTCCAGTCCAACAACTTAAATACGAAGAGAAACGTATCAGGTGATACTGAGATTTAGCATCTCAACATAAACACTGAGATTATAGCAAAAGCAACAATCCACACATCCAGAGCAATTGAGCAAAACAGAAGCAAATTAATAATTAAATCAAATTGGTGATATAATATACCTGCATTGATTTCATTCATTGCTCGCTTGACCTGCTCATCAGGTTCTATATCAACAATGAGTGTTTGTACAATTTCATACCCATAAGCAGACATAGCCTGTAAACTAAACAGTGTCACATGTAAAGCATACACCCTTTGATATTATGATACCGTGAATCAATCAGATAGTCTACCTTTTCAAGTTCATCTTCTACAGCTTTGGCAATGTCATTTTTCTGTACAAAGGCTTCATCCAAGGTGAGCTTTGGGACACTTGCTCTGATTACTAGTTTAACGGACAAGGCAACACCAATTAGTTGATAATACTTACGATAAAAATAATTAAACTATTGGAAAAGATGAAATATATTTGCAAAATAGTTAATTACAAATATACTCATATGTTTATATATGTAAGATATTATATTATGCAATATGCATGTCTCTATATTATACAGGAGGGTATTTGGATTATACCATCAAACACATAGGCCTGGATTTGGCTTCTTGTGTTGCTGAGTTTGTAAAAGGCATCGCTTGCCTTGTCTGCCAGGGCACGGTATTGAATAGAGGCAACGACATTGACAAATACATTGTCCTGGAGAAAAAACCATCACAAAATCTAATCACCCTACATGCTAGTGCCCAGGCACAGGTTACAGGTAACAATAGGCTTGCCAAAATAACGTTCACTAAATTTATCATTTTCTTAATACAAAAATATACTTCCTCCCTTAACTGCTCTAAACTCAAAACTCAAAACTCAAAAATAGAAAAAAAGAAACAAAGGTTAAAAAAAAGGGGGTACAAGAGATGCTTTGATAAAAATTATTATTATTTAAAAAAAAAAATTGATCTGCAATAAAACAGCATGTTTAATGGCTCTGGAAAGTTTCCTATATTCTTTGGTCAAGCTCATAATGAAAAATTTTCTTTTACTTTTTCTTTTAAGGCTGACAACTTATAGGGAGAGTTTTTCTTTTCTTTTTTCAATGAGTATATGAAAGAGTTATAAGTAAAGAATCTGCTGCCTCAATATGAATGCACCAAGGCAATACAGATGGATATTTAATAGAAATAAATAAATAAGCTACAAGGCAAAAATTAAAAAGTCAAGAGACGAAATTGCCTTTGCCAAATGACAAATGCAACAAACAAGCAACAGATGACCACAAAGAGGTTCACTCATCTACATAGTTATAGAAATTTACAAACCTTTGTCTTAGTCTCACATCGCACATCCAATTGCTGTAACCGAAGAGTGAGATGACCAGAAAGCTGACTTCCAAGGCACCAAGGCAAGAAATGGCATCCTGGCTCAAGAACTTCCTCAAACTTACCAAATTTCTCCTTGATAGCCACAGTGGATTGGTCAACTTGTACAAAACAAAGCAGATTACCCATCTTCTGTATACTGTGTTATTATATCTGAAAAAGAAAATGCACATAATCAGCAACTTGTTGGAAACAGAGAAAAAAAGGAACAGGAATAGCCATGACTTTCGCTTGCCATCTCGTTATAACTAATGATTTCTTGTCATCATTTTTTATTGATATACTTTCAAAGGGGGAGAGAAAAAAGGCTATATGATTGATCGAGTAACCTTTTACTAATTTAGTGGTATCAAAATGAATTCAAAAGCTAGTTACATAGTTACTAAGGCACCCAAAGAGATCAAAACATATAAGCACAAGAGTTATGATATACTACCTAAAACTGTTTCTACAACAGACTAGTGTAGATAGCAAATTGCAACCTCTGCACCCATAAAAGTTACTAAGATGAAGCTCAAAGCTATATTTGGAAAAGGGTTAAACTTGTTACGCACGTTTATTTTACAAAGTTTTATATACGCAAAAAACAACTGAAATTGTGATATCACTAAATTAGTAATAAATACTGCTCTTTGGAAAAACTGGAACAAAATATGCTAAACCAATACTATGCTGTTCATAGAAATCTCATAAACCATTCATAAAAAGATACAATTTACCATAAATTGATATCTAAACTTTTCCTTTGAGAATTTCATTGTTCCAAAATTGTTGAAGAATTTCTTCATGCAGAAATTAAATGAAAATTTCGGCAAAAAGTATTTACAGAAAAAATTAAATAAACTTTGCAATGAGTACACATACATCAAGAACATTTCATCCTCATAAGAGACAATTTAAAGCTTAGGATTAAAAAGTTTCACAGGAAGAATACAGTAACCACAAATTTCATTTACCTAAAACAGAAGAGAGACAAGAAAGACTTACAATTCAATAGACAAACAAAAAGGCAGGTCAAGTGATGAAAATGAGTGTGAACTAGATAGGATGACAAGCCGACAACTCAAACAAACCAAACTATGATCACTTATATAGACCTCAACAATATGGTTTAAGAGACTTCTTATAACAAGGATCCTGTTAACGGGTGCCTTAGGACATTTGTTAATGGACCATTTTAGAAAAAATTTAATACAAATTTCATAAAAAACATAAAAAGCTGTAAAAAAATTAGTTTTTTTTTTTTTCTTTTCCTAAAAAAAAGGGTCTGTTAAACCATGCCCTTAGTGCATCCGATAACTTCCCCGTTTAACAGTAGCCAAAATCCATGTAATTGTAATAATATTTATAAACCAATTTTTGTAAGGCAACAACAGAAAACTATTTTTTTTTAAAGACTGTTTAAAAACCCTTATACTTCTCTGACATCAACAGCCATTAAAATTAAATAGTCTGAGCTGTACCCAATGATGCCAGGAAGACTCTAGGATGCTTATCATAATCAGATTTGTTAAAATATAAAGTTACAAATTATAATATATTATATAAGCATTTAAACTTAGTATAAAATTTTTGTTGGATTAACAGCTAAAACTACTAGGATAAACCTCAGAAAACTCGCCAATCATTACTTGAAATGTTTGCAGCATCACATATAGTCTCCTTCGTGATACAACCCAGAAAAGTAGCACTATTATCAAACGAAATTAAGAAACTTTGTACCATGAAAGGCATCTTTTGCCGTCCTAGAAAACAAAGATTCATTTTTATAGTAAAATCATTCAGTGTTAGTCCAAAACAGAACACAAGAGTGTGACTTTGCTACTTTTCAAGGACAAAGAATAAAATTTGTGAAGGAAAAGAAAGGGTCATAGAAACCCAGTTGAGATATTGAATTGCAATGAAAGAGATAGAAAAAATTCTTACCAGGAATTTTCTTTTCAAGTAGATGAAGAGAGAGAGAGAGCTGTGTTTTTATGGTACCATAGCACCCAGAAAAAGGTGTGCGTTTCTTGGTGCAATCTCAAACTGTGGGTTATGTGGCCAACTGTTCGAATACAGTTATTTGGTTGAAAATTAAAAATTTATTACTGAAATTATTATAATAAAATAATTTTTAAAACATAAAATATTGTAGCAAATTTATTGGTGCGTCTTTTTACAAGTTAACTGATATGTGGAGTGTGGACAGTGCCGTAGGACTTAAGATTTAAAACGCAAAGGAAAAAAGTGCTTTAGGCAAACGCACCCGCTTTGTGCTTCCATTCCTTCTTTTCGGATAAGAATGACTTTGGCTGTCGCTTTTGTTCCTTTTTTTTCTTTTCTTTTTCTTTTTAGGATAGATTTTTTTTTTTTTTTTTTTTTTTGATAATCGGATAGAATTGTTCCATATATTTATTCTTGCAAACTAGAATTACATAGGGATGTAGAAGAACATAAAATTAGTAAAAAATAGGAATTTATAAATATCCTTTGAGAAAAGATATATGTACAATGAACTCACATAACATATATCTAAATGGGACAAAAAAAAAAAATCAAATTATATAATACTAGCCTCATTACATGAGCTTTGTGCGTGCGATTACGCTTTTTTTTTTTTTTTTGGTCTAGTGTCATAATTTTTTTATTTAAATTTTGGATAAATTTGTTTTGAAAACATGGATTAATAGGAGGGTGCTCTATTTTGTAGACATTTTAAGTGAAGTTGGAGATATATTTTTACTGTGTTATTCACATAAAAATTTAATTCAAAGAGGAGAATTCTCTTATAAATAGTATAAATATGTATAATAAAATTAAGTCCTAAAATTTATGGGTGTTGTTAACAGGTGCTGTACAACACCCGTTAATGTGATAAAATTTAAAATAAACTATTCACGTTTTTTTTAGGGATTTGGAAAAAAATTGAATATGTATTAAATGTGTGTCAGTTTAGATGGAAAAAGTCAAATCATTTTGCAAAATCACAATTAAAAAGTAAAATTTTGTCAATTCCTTATGCAGGTGGAATTTGTGATAGATCATAAATGAACCACAGCTGGTTCATTAACATGTGCAAGCTGGTACCTATTAAATGTGTGTCAGTTTAGATGGAAAAAGTCAAATCATTTTGCAAAATCACAACTAAAAAGTAAAATTTTGTCAATTCCTTATGCAGGTGGAATTTGTGATAGATCATAAATGAACCACAGCTGGTTCATTAACAGGTGCAAGCTGGTACCTATTAACAAAGTCCAAAAATTATAGTTGCAATAAGTGACTAATGATTACAATCTTTTTGCCTCCAAAAACTATCCTTTATTTTGGATAAATGGGTGTAAGAGCATCAGCAGTGGTGGTGCCAAAATTTTAGCAATTTGACACCACAAAAGCCACTTATCTATTTTAACTTATTATTTCACAACTCACTCCACATCAATACTCTTATTTTCACATCAAAGTTAAACACTATTAATTTATTTATTTATTTTTCTCTCTTCATCTCTATCTCTCTGTCTTCTCCCTCTCTTCAAACCCAATCCACTCACGACATCACCACCAGCCACAATCCACCATCACAAACTCAGCCACCATCAACCACCAATCCACCACCATAAACCCAACCACGATCCACCACAAAACCCATTAACCAGGAAAAAAAATGCAAAACAAAATCCATTAACCTCAAAATCAAAACTCATTCATCAACAAAAAACCCATTCATAAAAATAAAAACTCATTCATTAATAGAAAACTCATTCATCAATATAAAAACTCATCAACATAAAACCACCGATCGATCCACAAAGCCACTGCAAGATAAGACAATGAGCAAATAGACAAAGGGAGGCGATGATAAGCGGTGGCGATGACTATGAGGGGAGGGGTTGGGCAGGGGCTTGGGTCGGCAAGAGTGAGGAACTGAAGAGAGAGAGTAAGGAAGAGAGAGGAAATAAAAAGGGAGAGGGTGAGGGTGAGGGTGAGACTGAATTGAAGAGAGAGAGCCAATAGGAAGAAAAAGGAAACAGGAAAAAAAAGAAAGGAAAAAAAAAGGGATAATTACACTTTGCCCACCTGTGGTTTGCCTCTAATTCTATGTGTCTACTCGTGATTCAAATTTTGACACTTTGCCCACCTGTGATTGTCACCGTTTATGTGCCGTGTATCCACCTCTCCCTCACCGTTACTCTAACACAGAAATATGTAAAAACTCACTTCCATCCAGATCAAAACACTCTCACTCAAATCTTAAACATGAAGAACATACCCAAATTTTGAAACTTGAGTTGGCTCACTAGACCCAGAACATGAAGATTAACCAAAAACTAAACCCAGATTTTTTTGTTTTTCATGTTCAAACTAATTGTACCCAAACTAAACCCACAATCATGTTCTGGGTTTAGTGAGTATGAAGAAAAGTAGAAGAACATACCCAAAAACTAAACCCAGAAATCTTGAAGATTAACCAAAAATTAATATTTCTCATCCCCCCAATTTCTTATCCACGAATGACAACATCAACTACTTTTCCTCCAAAACTCAAACTCAAAGTTGCTCAGACACAAACCCATTTCGAAAAGAAGTATGATGATGCTTCTTACGATGTGAAAGTGAAAGTCCCTCTACCTTCTCATGTGCAATCCATTACTAGCACTTCAAACCCATTTGTGAAGCACTGCCTCAAGCTGCGCCACAACTCTTCTTATCGCCACTCCCATGGTTTAGTTCTCGTTGTGGGTGCTACCCCTATTAGGTATTCATGCTAATCCTTCTCTCTTTTGATTTCAATTTATCTGGGTGGTTTTCTATGTTGTAATCAACAAGCCTAGTAGCCCAAAAATTCAAATGGGTATCTACTATTTTTCTTAAACTCTATTTTCGTTGCTGAGAATATGTAGGAAAGTAGAAGAATATTATTATCATTATTATTTCCAAGAATTAGAAAATGAGTTCTGCCGTGGACTTTGTAATTATCAGTGATTAGAGCTTTCTCAAATGAATTCCAGCTTTCGTTTTTTTTTTTTTTTTTGGATGCTCAGTAGTGGAAGAGAAGAAAAGAAATTGAATTGTTCAATCTTATGAATTTTGTTCTTCTGGGCTTCCAAAAATTAAAATTCCTGACAGTTCAGATATTTCGGGTCCCAAATAATTTAAGAGAATGAGAGTGAAATCTTTGGTTGAGGAAATTTGAATAATTTATTCTCTCTTGTATGATTCCTTTACTTTTGTTTTGCATTATGCTATTTCATCTTATTCTTTGTCACTGATATTTTGGTGTGATGAGAAATATTAATTTTTGGTTAATCTTCAAGATTTCTGGGTTTAGTTTTTGGGTATGTTCTTCTACTTTTCCTCAGACTCACTAAACCCAGAACATGATTGTGGGTTTAGTTTGGGTACAATTAGTTTGAACATGAAAAACAAAAAAATCTGGGTTTAGTTTTTGGTTAATCTTCATGTTCTGGATTTAGTGAGCCAACTCAAGTTTCAAAATTTGGGTATGTTCTTCATGTTCTTCATGTTTAAGATTTGAGTGACAGTGTTTTGATCTAGATAGGAGTGAGTTTTTACATATTTATGTGTTAGAGTAGTGGTGAGGGATAGGTGGGTACATGGCACATAAACGGTGACAATCACAGGTGGGCAAAGTTTCAAAATTTGAACCACGGGTAGGCACATAGAATTAGAGGCAAACCACATGTGGGCAAAGTGTAATCTATATATTACTAAAAGCTGAAGCCTGGCATTTATTGCTGCTGAGCTCTTGTTGCGCCACCTCATCGCCACGTTATTCGCCACATAATTATTATTTATTATTTATTTCTTCTTCTTTTTTACAAATATATATATATATATAAATAGATTATTGACTTTACATATTTATTTTTGTCGGTTTTAACATCTATATATATTTCTTTTTTATTTCCAATTTTCCTATAATTTTTTTTACATTCACTTATTTTTTTAAATATTTACACTTTCTTCAACCTTTCTTCTTCCCTTACCTTTTCATCTCCCCATTACCCTCTACTTTAATATTGCTATTCATCTTTCCCTTCATCTTCTTTTATTTATCTCTTCTTATCCCTTCTCTCTTACTATAAATTTGTCACTCTTTTCGATTCTTTACATAGTTTTCTCTCACAAAAAGGTTCTCTCTCTCTCTCTCTCTCTCTCTCTCTCTCTCTCTCTCTCTCTCTCTCTCTCTCTCAATGTTTTGGTGGATTTTTATTTTTTATTGCATCTCCGCTTTAAATTGATAAATTTTGTGTTTTTAAGAACTCTAATTTAGGTTGATACGATTTAGTTTCGTATTTTAAGTTATTATTATTATTATTATTATTTTGCAATTTGATTGTTAAATTTTATCCGATTACATTATAAAAAATTAAAGATAGTAGATAAAAATAAAATAGTATTCCATTACATATCAAAATTTGGATAATTTAGTGTTTGTTGTTATATCTTTTTATTTTTCTTATTTTTTTCTTCTCTTCTATTTTACTCAATATTGAAATTCAACCACATCCTCCTTATCATTAAATTGTTTATATTTTCTTTCTCTTTTTGTTTTAAAAAATAAAAAATGTAATTTTTTATTGTGCTCATCAAATTGTACTCTTTTTTTTTTTTTTTAACATTTACACTTTCTCCAACATTTCTCTTTCTCTTTACCCTTTCATCTCCCCAAACATTCTACCTTGATATCACTGTTCCTCTTTCCTTTTATCTTCCTTTATTTTGTTTCTTTTTATTATCATTCTCTTAGTATAAATTTGTCATTCACTCTTTCATTCTTTACATAATTTTCTCCACAAAAAGGTGGTTATTTCCCTCTCTTTCTCCCTCAATTTTTTGGTGGATTTTTATTTTTATGTTTTAGCTTGATAAAGTTTTGTATTCTTTAGAACTCTATTTTGGTTGATGGGATTTAGTTTTGTTTTTAAGTTTTTTTTTTCTTTCTTTAATGACACATCCCCCATTAAAAAAAAAAAAAAAAAAACCTTTGACATACCACTAACATGACTACATCTATAACTATTTAAGCCATCCATGATATCTATTTCTTATTAATAACCATAAAATTTACAACTAACAAGGGAACATACAAAGTAATAAAGAATAAATGAAGGAAGAAAAAAAGAAATGAAATCAAATGTCAATTAATAATTGTTATTTGGAAAATAAAATGGTGGTAAGGAGGAATAAAAAATAAAATAGAGATAGCTATATAGAGGATATTAAAAACTTTATAGTGCAATCAAATCAACAATTAAATATAATAATACAAACAAAAAAAAAAACTATTTATAAAATCTAGGGACTAAAATAATATTTTATTTAAAAAATTATCACACGTAATGCGCGGATCTACGACTAGTTATCCCTAATGGTAAAGACGATATAATACACGAGGGGCCACCTCTTAGTGCTTGCAAACTGCACATACCCATACCAGTAGTGCCGTATAAATCTGGATTAAAGATCCCAGAACAAAGAAAAGAAAGAGAGCACCAAAAGACAGGGATAAAGAAGGGGGATATTGTTTTTTTTTTTTGGGTAGGTAGAACACAACAACCGTGTATATATGCGAAAGAGAGGGGCCACTTGCCAACTATAATGTCATAATCATCTTTTTTACTTTCAGATTAGACAGATACCAACAGTAAGCCTAATGACTACAGGTTATACAGTTATACTATCATATATTGATGGATATATGACCTTATATTAGTATTTGATTCAGATTTTTTTTTTTTTTTTTTGAAAAGATGATTTAGATATAAACCATGCTTTAAGTGTCCTATATGCAAAGAGATAGAAAGGAAATGCCACTTATTTTGAAAAAGAAATAAGCAACAATGTCAAGCTCAAAACATCAATATTGGTAAGTGATTAATGACTATTATTGTCCTATGTGCTATTCCTACCCTGGTATCTCTCTTAAAGTGAAATATCAAATACATCCAAGTACACCTACTACACTACTAGAAGAAATCAAAATGTATGGAGGACTTAACTCTTAAGTACATGGAATCACTCTATTGGTGACACATGCTGCCCCTTTACTCATTTTAGTTGGCAAGACTTTTTTTTTATTTTTTATTTTTTATTTTTTTTATTTTCTTCATTGATTTGAATTATTTTGAATGCTCCAACTGGCAACTACCACCAATGTTGCCACCCTCAATTTGCATTAGAATAATACAATGAATTTTAACGAAATAATTATGTGATTGAAACCTTGATGTCACTAACTTATGTTATCAATTTCCCCCATTTCCTACAATTCCATGTGTAAGAAGTTTTCTTCAAAGATATACATAATATCAAACTTTAAAATAAAAATAAAAATCATTACAAATAGATAGAGGTATATTCTTAGTCATGAAATATAAATTTGTTGTTATGATGCGAGTTTAAACCACAAATGGAGAGCTAACAATGTTTGACACGGAAATGGAAGAAAAAGTGAAATTATAATATCACGCGATGAATTGGTTGGTTGTACAGTTAACGTGATAAATGGACTTCTATAGAAAGGGAATGATTGGAAGGAAACCAATGCGGTGTTGGCCACTGATCCTCTAGTGAATAGTGACTATCTTTCTTTGTGAAAGAGATAATTATTTTATGTTGATTTACTTTCATACCTTTGTTCTTGTTTTTCCTTATAGAGGATATTTTTAAGGATTATATAAAAAAAATAAATAAATAAAGGATTTGTTTTTTTTGCTCATTTTGGGGAGTAATTCTTAGGTACTTTTAGAGCATAAAAAATGATGTTCCATCTTCTCATATTCATGGTGGGGTCTACTCATTAAATTTATGACAAGATCCACCATGAATGTGAGAGGAGAGAGCATAATTTATTGGTACTCCGAGAGTATCTAAGAATTGTCCAATTTCAAGGATCTATTTTCCAAATCTTTAATTATTGTCATGGTTAATGAGAAAAAAAAATGGTTGTAATTAATTACGAGTGTAGGGATAAGGGCCCAAATTTGTATATTGGACCTTGGGCTTTGGCCGAGGACGTTGATTGGTCCGAGGACGGATAAACAGTAGTGAGAATGTTAAGTTCAGAGTCCCATAAGTAATATGCAAGTAGAAAGGCTGGGAAAGGTGGTCCGAGGAAGAATATCTCCTCGGATGAGTCAAGCATAGATCGAATACATATCCTATAACTCAAAGTAACATTCCAGGAAACTCCACTGCTAGGGGCGTGCATTACGGACGCACTGGAAGAGTGGAAGCCAATAAATATCTAAGGGAAAGCTGTTGCCACCACATTAAATGCTCTACAGCTAACTTTTTGGCCACATTTATGTAAAGAAGACCCCTAAACAATGCTGCATTGGCTATCCCAACTCACAAAGGGCCAGAAATAGTGTCTGATGCGACAAGCACTCAAGTAGTGGCCTGGATGATCAACAAATAGAGGGTCAAAATCATTAAAAAGGAGATATATAATGTAAGGGGCCCCTAACAAAAAAGGGGATCGAAAATTAGAGAAAGAAATCTAAAGAGAAGTATTGTAGCAGTCAGGAAATGATCATGTAATCATACTTAAGATAAATATACAAAAACTGATCTCCTAGGACCTGTCTAAGGATGACTTTCTTTAGTTGAAATCCATTTACCTTTTTGTTTATGTCATTTGAATCCACTTTATTAGCCATCCAACTCATTCTAACCCAGTTTTCCAACTCACTTTTTATAAATTTATTGTTTTGGGCTTTTTGAGTCCGAGTCTATTCATTTTTTGGGCTTGGGATCTAAACTCGGTTCTTACAACGAGCATGTTTAGTTTCATCCAAATAAACCAAATAAAAAAAGGGCTTAATTATACATTTAATCTTCAGCATTTGCCCCATATTTCAAAAATGATTCTCATCCTTTAAAATGCTTCGATTTAGTCTTTGTAATTTTATGTTTGTGTCAAAAATGTACTTGCAACTAACTCTTACTTTGATATTATCTATCTCCAACCACATGTTAAATAAGAAACCAAATTAGTTGAATAACTAGTCACTTCCCTCCTTTGTTGTTGTCAAAATCCTTAGACTTCACAAAGCAATCTTAACTCAAAATCAAAGCAAAAGTTAGCAGCAAGATCTTTTTGATACAAACTTAAAGTATAAGAATTAAAATTAAAAATTTCAAAAGACACAAACCGTTGTGAAACATGGAGTAGAAGTTGAGGATTGAATGTGTAATTAAATAAATAAAAAAATACAATAACAACTCATAATTATTAGAACTACATTGAACCAACTATGTTTTTGATCTATTACTTCTATTATATTGGATATTCCATAAAATAAATAAAATCCCTTGAGCCATAAAATAAAATATTCTACAAGGGACTAGAAAGGAAAAAATAAAATAAAAAAGGTATTTTTTGACTCAATGGAGTTGAAAAAATCAGGTTTCAAATTCTGCCCATTAAATATTCTACAAGGGAGTAGGGTCAGAATGATAAACATCTGAATTGGAATACCAGAGTTGACCACCTTTTATCTGCATGTTTTTCCTTGAAGCCTTTAGCTTTTAGATTAATTTTCCAGATTGGTTAGAGACTGTGGCTGAAAAGCTTGTTTTATAATGTGCCTCTCCTATTGCTAATACCAAAATGTAATTCATAGTAGAAATATTGGTTTAAAAAGAGGTTTATAAAAAACCCGGTATATTACAAGATTGAAGTAGTGTATCTGAAATCTGAATAACCAAAGTTTCTTTTTCAGTCAACAATTGTCCTCAGGGAGAAACATTAGCATGTTTCAGATCATTCTCTATCACAAACTAAGACTCCTGATTTGGTTAAAATAATCACAAAAGTCAATCAAAAGATGAAATGTACATGGAAAAGCTTCCTATGGATACTGAATATGCTTCCCCTGTGTGGTTCTAGCCTGCTGGGATGCCTAAGCTTTACGAGATTTTGACTCTTGAGGATCACAACCTAGTGACTATTATCAAGAAACTAGTGCCTGCTAGTATGGGCAAAGAAACTTCAAAAGTGATTCCCCAAGAGGCATTCCTACTTGAGCAGATTTTTGAGTGTTTTCTATATGTCTTTGTCTTTCATTTGGAAACTTTTTTATGTACTTTGAGACTTTTGTGGCACCTTATCCTTTTTTCCCTTTCTTCAGATACAGACATTTCTGACTGAGAAAGCCAAATTGGAGAAAGACCTTAGAATTTTAAATGATAAGCTTTCTTCAGCCCTCTCTGAGTGTGACGCTAAAGATGAACTTGTGAAGGACCATGCAAAGATGGCACAGGAAGCAATTGCAGGTGATATACTGTGGTTTTTCCCCATTCTAGATTCCCTTGTACTTTGCAGGGAAGTTATAGGCTGCACTGTGTACTTGTCTTGAAATAAAATTTTGGAAAAATTGCACTTTAATCTATATAGTTTTTGGGGTTATTTTAAATTAAACCTTGGAGTTTCAAATCTTACACTTAAACCTCTGACTCTCTCAACCGTATTGAAAATCGCCTTCTGTCAATTTTTCCCATAATGACATCTGAACACATGAAAAATTGTAAATGGTGTGTTTTAGAAAGATTAATATTGGACCCTCAACTTAAAATGACGTTGTTTTGGAACTTATGAAAAAAACTCCTTAACAACCAAAAAAAAAAAAATGAAAACACTCACTTTCTCTTCTCCTCTTCCTCCTTTCCTTTTTCAGTTTCCTCATTCTGAGGAAGACCATAGCCAACCAAAGTAAAGTTGCAGAAGGTTCAGATGTATCCTGGGACAACATATTAGGATGCTGCCACTTCTGTGACCATTTAAAATCTAAACAGTAAACCCTCACCCCCCATTATAGCCAATCAGTACACATCAAAATGTTGAATGCTTTTCCCAATTTGCTTTACTCCATTTCCCAATTCTCTTACAACAAGAATCACCATATCATTAGAATAATGGGAGTTTCTCCAGACTGAGATGATTTTATTTCTCTCTCTCTCTCTCTCTCTCTCTCTCTCTCACAGACACACACAATTCTTTTCGTTCACCTTGATACTTTGTCATTTTTGGCTATGGATTTTGGTGCAAGTTCACTTTCTATTTGTTTTCCAAGAAAATTAAAGGCAAAGAAAAGAATGTAGAATTTTGATTTTTCTAATCGATGTTGTTTTGATTTTGGAAAAACTGGCAGCTGGCTGCGTATGTGTTATGTTTTATGGTCAATGATGGTGGCCTTGGTTTAGCAATGAGTTTTGGGTGTGGCAGATTGGGCTTGGTTGGGTTTGAGTAAGGTGGGAGTTGTTGCGAGGCCCTTTGGCCAGTTGGTGTGGAGATGATTGGCTGTTTGGGCATTTGATGTACTTTTTGTTTTGGGGATGGAGCCATAGATGTGTTTTGGTGATGGGTTTTAATTGTGGTGGTTGTGAATGTTTTTTCCTGTTTGGGGGGGGGGGGGGGGGGGTTATTAGGCACAAATGACATTGTTTTTAAGTTAAGAGGGTCATGTGTGCTTGGACAGCATTATGGGAAAACTGGACGCCCCCCCCCCCCCCCCCCTTTTTTTTAATGGTTGAGAAAGTGTGTGGTTTTAAATGCAAGATTTGAGACTCTAGGGTTTTTGTTACCACTTAGGTTAAAATGCAATTTGTCTTAAAATTATTCATACATAAAAAAAAGGTTATGGGTTGCAAAATTACCACTCACCTTATGAAATGCACTTGGTTAAATTATGTCTTCAGATGACAACAAAGTGATCATTTGCTAAATAATTTTTATGTAGGCTGGGAGAAGGCAGAAGGAGAAATGGTGTCTCTAAAGCGAGAATTAGATGGAGCTTTACTGCAGAGGGTAGTTGGTGAAGAAAGATTAACTCATCTGGATGCAGCACTTAAGGAATGTATGCAACAGCTACGTTTTGTTCAAGAAGAGCAGGAGAAAAGAATTCATGATGCTGTTATGAAAACATCAAAGGAATTTGAAAAAACCCAGGCAGTTTTAGAGGAGAAGTTAGCAGAGACAAGTAAAAGGCTTGCCAAAATAGGTGTTGAAAATTCTCAGCTTAGCAAGGCCCTCCTGGTGAAGGAAAATTTGATCGAAGATGTTAACAGATAGTTGACTCAGTTGGAGGCAGATTTTAGTGCACTAATGACTAGATTAGAATCCACAGAGAAAGATAATGCTTCTTTGAAGTATGAGGTTCAAGTGCTTGAGAAGGAGCTTGAAATCCGAAATGAGGAGAGAGAATTTAATCGTCGAACAGCTGATGCATCTCACAAGCAACACCTAGAGAGTGTGAAGAAAATTGCAAAGTTAGAATCAGAGTGTCAGAGGTTGCGTCTCCTAGTCAGGAAGCGTTTGCCAGGTCCTGATGGAGGGAGCAATAAAATATGATGGTGTTACAAAAAAGCACCAACTCCTGAACTCGTCCATATGGCTCGTCTAATGAAAGACCGACTAGGGGGAACGAAGCACATGAGGTGATCGTCCTAAGCGTCCTTGATGACCTCGTTCGTCTTTGGACGGACGAGGTCCCATGAAAAGCCTGTCCATCCTTAGAATCATTTGGATGGATAAGCTTTACATGAAATTAAGAAATAATGAACGCACAAGGAAAAGTCATCCCCAATAGCCTCGTCCGTCCTTCATAAAGGATGGACGAGTTCATTGGGTTGAGCATGTTGGACTATGGACGACTTTGATCTCCACCAAGTGTAAGGGACGAGTTGACCTACTATGTGCCAAGTTCTCCATTAACCATTACGGAACACAAGTCCAAATAAGGTAACTTCCATGGCAGTTATGGAAGTTACCTCCGAATCCTTCGGACTCCTCGACAATAGGAACGGTTATTTAACAGATAACCGTTCCGTGTATACTATATAAGCATTGATCGATGAGAAGGTAAGGGAGACTCAGAAACTTTTCTCAAAAATTACTTCCTTTTTACTGGGAATTGCAAATCCACTGACTTTACCATCGGAGGACTTTTGGCCGGTCCCCTCTGACTTAGTATTTGTTTTCAGGATCAAGCCCAAGAATCATCAGCGCCCAAGACTTCCAACCTACTGATTTCTAAGGAATCATTAGTTGGTGTCGTCTGTGGGAAATAGATTGTTTTGTAATTTTCTTTTCTACGACAAAAGGTTGGATGGTTCGGACTAGATCGAGGGCTACTAGCTCAGGCCATCAAGGAAGTAGAGACACTTCAAGCAACCCCCATCGCGATCGCCAATCGTACCGGTCATGCAGACATCATCTGTCCAACATGTGCAATCTATGGCGGCTGCAATGGCGGAGTTAACTCGCCAAAACCAAGAGTTAAGAATGGAAATTAATCTGAGAAGGCAGACACGTGAAGAACGTGAAGGAGGAGGACAAACACAGAGTCATGATGATAGAGAAAATACTGAAATTGGAAGTCAATTAAGAGGCACCACTTCATGAATAGTACCACATTTGAAAGAGGAGATGGACCAAATGAAAAAAGTCATGGAAGAAATGAAAGAGAACATGAGAAGGGCGAATCCTATAGAAGATTTGGTCCACAGAACTGATTCCCCTTTTACGGCTTCCATCAACGGTCACCCTCTACCATCAAAGTTCAAGTTGCCTTCTCTAGATTCATACGATGGAACGCGTGACCCATTTGATCACATTGCTACTTTCAAGACAACAATGCACCTTCAAGAGGTCTCTAATGAAATCATGTGTAGAGCCTTCCCTACCACCCTTAAGGGTCCGGCGTGAGTCTGGTTTAGCAAAATACCCCCAAATTCCGTAAGTTCTTTCTAAGAGTTGAGTGTTAATAATTTCATTAGGGGACAAAGACACAAGCGTTCTTTGTCCAGCTTGTTGACCATAGAGCAAGGGGAGAACGAGAGCTTGCGGTCATTCATCACTCGTTTCAACAAAGAAGCCCTGAGTGTGGACGAAGTAGATGATAAGCTTTTATTGGCGGTCTTCCATAATGGGGTGAATTCGGACTTATTTATACGTAAACTCTATGAAAAAGAGCCTTAGTCCATTGCTGAACTCTTCTATTCGGCCCAAAATTTTATGAATGTAGAGGACGCGATCATTGCTAAGAAGAGGAAGAGATCCGAGAGAGTAGAGGCAAACCCCAATTGTCATTCTGAGCAAGGCTCTCATCCAAAGAAGGGACGGACAGAAGAAAGGAAAGACCAAGACAATAAGAAGCCAAGCTCTTCAGCACGAAATTAGCATTATACCCCTTTGAACATGCCACTTAAGCAGGTCCTTATGCAAATCAAGGATGGTCTTTCCTTGAAGTGGCCAGAGAAAATGAAGAGAGATCCCAATAAGCGCAACAGGAATAAGTATTGTCGCTTCTATAGGGATCATGGGCATGATACAAATGAATGTTTTGATTTAAAGCAGTAGATTGAAAATCTCATAAGGCAAGGGAAGTTAAGGAATTTCCTTGGACGAGACCACAAGGACGAGAAATTGAAAGGGAAGATGGAAGAATCATTGCGACCACCGCTCGGAGAAATAAGAGTCATCATAAGGGGAAGTTCGACAGGCCAGTCGTCCAAGTCCAAGAAAGCATACTTGAAGGTGGTGCAAAGCGTCCAACTTTCTGGACGATCACCTAGGGCAAGGTCCACGGACAACAAGCAATCACTTTCACGAACGAAGATGCTGAGAGAATTCATCACCCTCATGATGATGCTATCGTCATTACCTTGCTTATTGTTGACTACACAACCAGAAGAGTGCTAGTGGACAACGGAAGCTCGGCAGAAATTTTATATTATCCAGCTTTTCAGCAGATAAGATTAGGACGAGACCAGCTCCGTCCAGTGAACTCCCCCCTAGTAGGTTTTGGTGGAATGAAGGTACAGCCTATGGGTACTATTTCCTTATCAGTGGTAGTGGGGGCATACCCACGATAAATCACCAAGGATGTGAACTTCCTTGTGGTAGATTGTTCATCCTCCTATAATGCTATAATTGGAAGACCAACTTTAAATAGTTGGAAGGCTGTTACATCTACCTACCACCTATCAGTCAAGTTTCCAACAGAACACGGAGTAGGACAGGTATAAGGAGACCAACTAGCAGCAAGAGAATGTTATCTGGCCATGTTGGCCATGGATGAACAGGTTCAGACCATGAATATTGAAGAAAAGAGAATTGTAGCAGAGCCCACCGAAGTATTGGAAAATATTTCCTTGGATGAAAATAACCCCAAGATGTGTACCAGGGTTGGAGCAGATCTAGAGGAGAAGATTAAGAAGGACCTCGTCCATTTTTTGAAGAAAAATATTGATGTGTTTGCGTGGAGTCATGAAGATATGTCGGGTATAGATCCTAGTGTCATTACCCACCGCCTGAATGTATGTTCTTCATCCAAGTTAATGCGATAGAAGAAGAGGGTGTTTGCCCCTAAGAGAGACAATGCTATCAAAGACGAAGTTCAAAAGTTAATGGTGGCTAAGTTTATTCAAGAAGTGTACTATCCAGATTGGTTGGCCAATGTAGTAATGGTCAAGAATGCAAATGGCAAGTGGAGAATGTGTGTAGACTTCACCAATCTAAACAAGGCTTGCCTCAAGGATAGCTACCCGTTGTCACGCATTGACCAGTTGGTAGATTCCACTGCGAGGCACAAGTTGTTTAGCTTCATGGATGCTTTCTCTAGATACAATCAGATAAGGATGGACGAGGTAGACCAAGAGAAGACGTCCTTTGTCACCAGTCAAGACTTGTTCTGTTATAAGGTGATGCATTTTGTCTTAAAGAATACAGGGGCGACATATCAGAGATTGGTCAACCACATGTTTCGTCCGCAGATTGGGCGGAATGTAGAAGTCTATGTAGATGACATGCTGGTGAAGAGTCAGGACGAGGGAAGGCATCTGGACGACCTGCAAGAGACATTTGACACACTTAGACAATATCACATGAAGCTGAACCCTAGCAAATATGTTTTTTGAGTATCATCAGGGAAATTCTTTGGATTTATGGTCTCCTATAGGGGAATTGAAGCCAATCCTGATAAAATTCAAGCAATACTGGACATGAAACCTCCGCAAAATACCAAAGAAATTCAATCCCTCACTGGACGAGTGCTGCACTTAATAGGTTTGTCTCTAAAGCCACTGACAAATGTTTACCATTTTTTAAGGTTCTTAAAAATGCATTTGAATGGACCGATGAGTGTCAGAAAGCTTTCGAAGATCTGAAGGCATATCTAACCATGGCTCCTTTGCTGAGTCCATCCATGGTGGGAGAAGGGTTGTATTTGTATTTGGCAGTAACCCCGCATGCCGTGAGTTCAGCATTAATAAGAGAAGAAGACAAAGTGCAAAGGCCTGTGTACTATACAAGTAAGGCATTGAGGGGAGCAGAAGGACGATATCCATAAATGGAGAAATTAGCCTTTACATTGATAACCGCTTCCAAGAAGCTAAGGCATTATTTCCAAGCACATGTCATTAATGTAATGACAGATCATCCGCTCAAGAAGGCAATGAACAAACTGGAAACTGCAGGACGATTGATCTAGTGGGCTGTAGAGCTCAGTGAGTTTGACATTAGATATCAACCAAGGCATGCCATAAAAGCTCAAGCCCTAACAGATTTCATTGCAAAGTTTACTTCAAATCATGATAAGACGGAAAACAGTAAGAGATGGGTCATCCATGCGGATGGTTCGTCTACACGACATGCAAGTGGAATTGGTGTGGTCCTACAATCCCCAGAAGGAGACAAACTGAAACACAAAATTCATTTGTAGTACCAAACAACTAATAATGAAGTCGAGTATGAAGCCCTTCTCAAAGGGATAGAATTGGCTAAGTTTGTGGAAGCCAAGTCTATACTCGTCTTGGGGGATTCTCAATTGATTATGGGGTAAGTGAATGGGATATACGAGGCTAAGGAAGAACGGATGAGGAAATACCTTAGTAGGGTGATGCACCTTATGAAGAGATTTGAAGAAGCTGACTTCGTTCAAATCCCAAGGGAGGAGAACGTGGAAGCTGATACCATAGCGAAAGAAGCCTCAACAAATGAATCTATGGACGAATTTGATGAAATTCAGTATATTCCAAGTATAGATATCCCGGAAGTACAACAGGTGGAAAGTAGAGGAAATTGGATGACCCCGATTGTATCATACCTGAAAGACGGATGACAACTAGAAGAGAAAGACGAAGCCAAAAAGTTGAGAGTAAGATCGGCTAGGTATGTTCTTATGAACGAGATGCTATACAAAAGAAGTTTTTCTCAGCCTTATCTTAGATGCTTGGCCCCAGACGAAGCAAACTGGACGAAGCAAACTACGTATTGAGAGAAGTTCATGAAGGAGCGTATGGAAATCACTCGGGAGCCAGGTCAGTTGTCCACAAGGTCATCCGTGCGAGGTATTATTGGCCAAATATGCAAGCTGATGCTAAAGCATACGTCAAGGTCTGCGACCAATGCCAATGATTTAGTAATGTCCCCAGACAACCATCAGAGTACCTCACCCCGATGATGGCACCGTGGCCCTTTGCACAATGGGGACTAGACATTTTGGGTCCCTTTCCACTGGGTACAAAGCAAATGAAGTTTCTAGTGGTGGGCATTGATTATTTCACCAAATGGGTGAAAGCTGAACCGTTAGCAAATATCACACAACATAATGTTAAAAATTTCGTGTAGAAGAACATTGTGTGCAGATTTGGAGTGCCCAAGGTATTGGTGTCTGATAACAGACGACAATTTGACAATGCACTCTTCAGGAACTTCTGCGCACACTTCGGAATTCAAAATCATTATTCCTCACCCGCTCATCCCCAAGCCAACGGTCAGGCTGAAGTTGCAAACTGATCCTTGTTGAAAATCATCAAGACTCGACTTAAGGGGGCAAAGGGAGTATGGCAGATGAGTTACTAGGTGTTCTATGGGCGTACAAGACGATAGTGAGAACCCCTACGGGGGAAACTCCTTTCAAGCTAGCCTATGGAAGCGAAGCAGTCATACCTACAGAAGTACATATGGCCAATCACAGGGTGATGATGTATCAAGATAAGGATAATGAGGAGCAACTCCGTTTGAACCTCGATCTAATAGACGAGGTAAAGGCAGATGCAGAGCACAGGGCAGCTAAGTACAAGAACCTCATGGCTAGGCAATATAATGCAATGGTGAAGCCAAGGCGTTTCAACATAGGAGATCTCGTCCTGAGAAAGGTCTCTTTGGTAACCAAAAACCCAGCTCATGGGAAATTGGGCCCTAATTAGGAAGGACCCTATAGAGTTATCAACTGTAAAAGGTAAGGATCCTACTACTTGGAGGCCCTAGACGGGAGAAAATTGGAGCATCCTTGGAATGTGGAACACCTGAGGAGGTACTATCAGTAAAAGTGAGCCTGGACGAGTATTACTATGGACGAGCTTGGAGCTTGTCTGTCTACTTACGTTTTACTTATGTTTGATGTTGTTTGTGTTTTATACTGCTACTTTATTATTTATGTTTTGGTTATTGATGTCGTGATTATGGACGAAGTTATGAAGTTTATACTTATTAAATAAAAAAAGCATTAGCATGTATATGCCTTATCTGTAAACGATATTTATGTTAAGTACAGAATGTTGTGTGAATTTCAAATCTCCATGCTATTTTCGTTCAAGCCAACTCACAAGGGGGCTAAAAGATTCAAGATGAACAAATTCTCTGGACGCAGAGATGCAACATCTATAAGTTTTCCTGAGTAAAACAAGGAAAAAACTTAGGCATACTCGTCCAAGTCATGGACGAGGGAAAGCCTTATAAAGCATTTTCGTCCAATTTAAAGACGAGAATCAAAAGCCAACTGAAACAATCCAATCCTTGGACGAGTGAAAAGTTTGGCAAAAGAAACTGGATAGTATTTAAAATCAGCTTGCAAATCTTAGGATGAATAAAGCTGAATAAAAATACATGGACGAGCCAAAGCTGGAGTTGGTATAGATGACAGCATTTGTCCACACAAAAATAGAAAATAAACTTTCATTCATTAACTAAGGGTGGACATCCTACGTCCAAAAACCCTTGTTAAGTCAAAACAAACTGAAATGATTGTTTAAAATCCCGTCCTAAAACCATGGATGAGGCAAATGTACTTTAGTTACATGAAAAGGTCCCAAAACAAAGGACCAAATAAAAACCAAATAAAAGGAAAAGAAATACAAGGATTGCTTTAAGTGTAAAAAGTCTTGTCTTTAAGAAGAGGGGGCATTATCATTGGGGTCGTCTTAGGGTGGTTGAGTACTGGCATCGTCTTCCACATTGACGTCCTCGGAGCTAGTTTGAAGAAGAGAGCTGGTTGCAGCAGCAAGGTTAAGCTTAATAGAGCTAAAGTCCACTTCTGGGAAGTTTTCCATAGCGTCCGCTCTGAAGTCCTCAAAACCTGTTGCATAATTGGCGTCCAGAAGATCAGTGTATTACTTAGACGACTTAAATTCAGCCACTGCATCTTCTTTAGCCTTGGACAAAAGAACACTCAGCTCGTCGTTCTTCTTTTGTAAATGATCAAGACGAGTGCCTTTCTCCACTGCATCAGTCTTTAACTCCTCAATCAATTTTTGGAGCTCTGTTGTTTTCTCCTTAGCCTGAGCAGCCACCCCAGCCCATTTCTTGGATTCCTCCTTCACCTCCTAAATCCTTGTCTCCAGCAAAACTCTCGTCTTGTTCAATCCTGTAGCCTGCCTAGATGCTGCTATAAATTTTGACATAGCCTAAAAAAAAAAAAAAGTGAAATGAAGGTTAAATGACAATATATATACATATTGGCAAAGACGAGAAAAAACAGATAATTACTTACCTTGAAAAGATCATGAACACCAGAATGTTCAAAATCCATCAAAGACATGTCATAGCAAACATTTATGTCCTTGTCTAAAACAGCCTTCTGAAAACGTTCCCAAGCCAGGTCTTCATTTTCAATGATATTTGAAGGGACCTGTTAAAAAGGCTGGGATGTGACAGGCACAGTAGTCTTGGACAGAGGAGTCTTGGACGGAGTAGTCTCAATTGGAGTAGACGAGTCCATATCGTAAATTCTGACAGGCTGTTGAGATGAGGAAATGTTGGGCTTAATTATTTAGGATGACCCATGCTTGGCCTTTTTGCCTCGACGGTTAGGGAGATTTCCCAAATCAAGACTTTTAGACAAGGATCTCTTTTTGTCCCCAGCCAATGGACGAACTTGTGGCTAGGACTCAGGACGATCTTCTTCATTTACAATCTCTTTTCCTTTATTTTCTTTCATGGTTGACACTCCTAAAGGTGAAGAACAATGACAATAAGTGAGAAATAAGTTGATCAGAAAATAAGTAAGGTGTTCAAAACGACATTAGGTAGAAACTTACTTCTTCTAACTATGACTTCGTGAGCAATGATCTCATTTGAGGGTTCAGGGCCGAGTCCCCACTTGGCAAGACGTCGTAGGGTGACTAAAGAACGAAAATCTCTATCGGCAAAAAGACGAGCTCTATGGACGCGATCACGATGAAATTTGCTTAAAGACGGACGTTTAACACCTATTAAACAAATGGCAAACAAAAGTTAGAAACAAATAAAAAATAAGTTGAAGGAAAGAAAGAAGAAAAAGGGGAGGGACGTACTTTCAGGATGCAGGTTCCCTAAGTCCCCAGAGTAAGGATCAAAAGGGTCCCTGCCAACGTCCACAGGATTCCCTGCCCAAAAACCGAAGACAAAGATAAACTCTGTCTTCCAATTTCTGTCAAATGAGGCCAGAGACTTGATTAGTCTACAATCCTTACCCCTGGCTGTGAATTGGTAAAAGCTAAGGGATTGATTTATCTCTGAAGGTTTGTAGTAGAAAAGGAACTCATCCACAGTAAGGGGACGATCCCTCCCAAATACTTCATTCCACAAAACTTGCATAGAGATAACTAATCTCCACGCATTAGGGTTAAACTGACATATAGCTATACCTAACCTAACCAATAACTCTCTGGCAAATGCATTCAAGAGTAACCTAAAACCCCCCAAAAAATAAGCCTTATAAATGCCCACCCCAAAGCGGGGATTGCAACACCACTCTCCATGGACTGGCAACCTAGGGTTAAGCTCGTCCGAGATCTGGTACCATGCCCTAAGATTGTTTAGACTTTGCTCATTCGTTTTAGAATGAACACCTACGGCATAACTGTAAACTGTCTCCTCTTCTTCCAAAGGACTAGACGGAGGCACATTGAATGAAGTGCCAGCCTTGGAACCAGAGGCTTTCCTAATTTGCTCTTGGATAACTTCTAAAGGAAGCCCGGGCACACCAGAGGTATACCCCTCGTCCGTAGAGCTCTCCCCACTACTATGATTACTATTACTTGAACTACCATTGCTGGTTGTATCATAATACTCATCTATAGCTTTCTCTGTACTATCACTAGACGAGGAAATAATAGTTTGAGACATTTTTTGGAAACTAAATACCTAAAGACGAGAAAGAAGAGAGTACCTGGCTCTAGATGAGAGAGGACTATGGTCGCGGAGGAACTTCTAGACGAGGGCTCTAGACGAAGAAAGATTTCAGAAATGTAAAGGGTAGGGGAGGAATTCCACTATTTATAGACATCTGACCTGGGTATTCGAAATGGCACGACCAACCAGGATGCGACACGTAGCCTACCCCTCGAAAAAATAAATCGACGAGACTGGACGTTAGTGAAATCATGACACATGGCACGTACAGTTTTAGACATTAAATGTGCAAATCCTTTAGACGATCCATATGAACAAGGGGGCAACTGATGATGTTACAAAAAAGCACCAACTCCTGAACTCGTCCATATGGCTCGTCTAATGAAAGACCGACTAAGGGGAACCAAGCACATGAGGTGATCGTCCCAAGCGTCCTTGATGAACGAGGTCCCATGAAAAGCCTGTCCATCCTTAGAATCGTTTGGACGGATGAGCTTTACACGAAATTAAGAAATAATGAACGCACGAGGAAAAGTCATCCCTAATAGCCTCGTCCGTCCTTGATAAAGGATGGATGAGTTCATTGGGTTGAGCATGTTGGACTATGGACGACTTTGATCTCCACCAAGTGTAAGGGACGAGTTGACCTACTATGTGCCAAGTTCTCCATTAACCATTATGGAGCACAAGTCCAAATAAGGTAACTTCCATGGCGGTTATGGAAGTTACCTCCGAATCCTCCGAACTCCTCGACAATAGGAACGATTATTTAACAGATAACCGTTCCGCGTATACTATATAAGCATTGATCGATGAGAAGGTAAGGGAGACTCAGAGGCTTTTCTCAGAAATTACTTCATTTTTACTGGGAATTGCAAATCCACTGACTTTACCATTGGAGGACTTTTGGCTGATCCCCACCGGTCCCCTCTGACTTAATATTTGTTTTCAAGATCAAGCCTGAGGATCATCAGTGCCCGAGACTTTCAACCTACTGATTTCCAAGGAATCATCAAAATATAATATATTGGTTTAGCATTTGAGCTATAGTGCACAGCTATAGATGGTTGTGCACTGTAGCTCAAAAGCTAAAAATTTTAGATATGGCTCCACTATGCAGCCCTAATTTTGTAGTTTGTGGTGCTAAAAATAGCAATTTAGCTTTTTAGAACCACCAATTACAAGTAGTAACCCAAATTACTAACTACTAAGCTATAAATTACAAAAGCATGTTTTATCTTAAAAAAAAAAAAAAAAAAAAAAAAAAAAAAAAAAAAAAAAAAAAAAACACTTCAAGATTATAAGTAAAGCCAAGGTACAGAACAAAAACCCTAGTCCACGTAATAAATGTTCTTTTTTTCTTTTTTATGTTTCAAATCAGTCCATTATGTTGTAAATATTAAATTGTTGATGCTCGTTTTTGCAAATTCATACCCAAAACCCATGAGGAAGAAAGCCCAATAAAAAGTATGGCCCAAAGGCCCACCAAAAAGACTAAAAAGCAAGAAAAGCCCAAAAAAAGAAGTGCAAGGGGAAGTGATTTGTAACAAAATACCGATCTGCAATAAAATACAAATCTGCAACAGAATATAGATTTGCTACAAAATGCAGCTCTTCAGTAGAATGACTTTGACAGACTAAGGCAAATTGAGTCCAAGACCCTTTTAGTCCAGTAAATATTATTTAGCCCATAAAGGCCCAAACTCTTTTGCATAAAAGGATAGGAGTGAAAACTAATATGAAGAAGCACGATGAAAAGAAACTTGGAACAGCAGAAAGTGTCAGCAACAGGCACTGTTCGAAGAAAAAAAAAAAAAAAAAAAAAACCAAGGGGAATGACAAATACAGCAAGAAACGCATGAAGAAATAAGACAAATCCAACAAAAGAAAACACGTGCAGGAGAAAGAAAACAAAATCAGAGAAAAGACAAAAGAAAACAAAGCAAGACTAAAAGCCTATACCCTCTTCCATAGAGGACAAACACGGGTAGAGGAGACACGCCACAGGATGAAACAAAATCTATCTGCTATAGTAGAAATGGCATGGGAATGAAAGAAGACAAAAACAAATGATAGTGGAGCAAGCACACAAGGGTCGGAGTACCACCAACCTATAGCTAGCCAATACAAGGGAGGCGGGCCCACGGTTAAGGAATTTAGAGGATGTGGTTTGGTGGTAGGGAGAAAAGGGGTCTATATTTGGTTTCCAGTCATAATTTCTTTTGGGAATATACCCTTTTGGGATAGAATCTTACTCAAAAGAGGTAGTAGATGGTTGGGACCGTCTGATGCATGCCATAGAGGTGGGTAGTGAGGTAGCTCAATCTTTATCTATTTAAACCTAGAGATAGAGGTATACTGCAAGAAAAAACAAAATAGAATTTTATCATGAAATAAGTAGTGGTGTAGCAAATATATTTTGAGCAAAGGTAATGGCCGGGCAACCAATGGGTTGGTGGGCAGTCTTGAAGGAATGCCCATAACAAACCAAAAACAGTTGGTGAAGCCTTAGGGGTAAAAGGTAGAAATCTCATTGAATCAGATTACTATAAAAGGAAGAGGTAGTCATGGATGAAAGGGGAAGCACTTAGAGGGGGAGGCACCCAAGGAGAGGGACCCAAGAAAAGGAAAGACTCAAGGGGGAGCAACCCACAGTAAGAGAGTAGTAAGAAACTAAGAGTATAAAGAACGGAGAGAAAGAAAGAAAGAAAGAAAGTGGTAAAAAGAAAATAGAAAACATGGTAGGAATAGGGGGATGCATCAATAGACTATCTTTTCCTTCCCTCTTAGCAAACCCACTCTTTGGAATCCCAAAAGTAGTGACAAGTAGCCATTTAGGCACATTCTCCAAAATACACAAATTTGTTGGCAAAAGTCTTTGACAAGGTTGTTCAAGTTGGAGTTTAGGTTCCTTCTTGGTTTACATATTCTACGAGAAGATTCAATACTTGATCTTGATCGCAAATATATTTGATTTCACTCATTAGAACTTATATTTGTTGTATTTAGTCAGTCTGTTGTAGCAAAATTTTATTATATTTACCGTGTTAGCTATTATACTAGCCAAATCTTTTCTGCTAAAGCTTTCTTATTTCTTTGTTATTACATGTTTTACTCTTGACACGAACCAATCATTATTTTGTCATACATACATGTATACACTGTAGCTCATGTTCTATCATATATTTTATATATGTATATGTGAATACGTATAAGTACATATACAAATATATGTATGTATATATTTGAGAATACACTAACCCACGTAAACTAACATTTGCTTGATAGGTATTTTCTTTGAATTTTAGAGTTGTTTATGTGCAGGAAGTGGAGAAATATTTTCTGCAGTGGAAAATAAAGAGTAGTCATTCACATTGCAGAAAAGTGTAGAAAACTTTATTGTACAGTAGAACAGTTTATTGCATAGAAAAAAGTTAAGAAAAGCCAGCTTTGCAACAGAAAATGCAGAAATGTCACGTTGCAGAAAAATGCAGAAGACATTACCGCATCACAGAAAGTTAAGAAAAGTCAATACTGTGGTAGAAACTGGAGAAAAGTTTCTTTTCCGGAAAAAATGGAGAATAAGTCCATTTTGTAGTGTCTTCTCTTGGACTTTGGACTCAATGTTTGCGCACAAGCTAGCAATGGCAAAATGGTACCTCAAAGCCCATTCTACAGAGCATTAAGCCCAACTTCCTTCTTAGAAAAAGCATAGATTAAATATTGTTTAATAACATCAAGACGCATGTCTTGGGTACAAGAAACATAAAAAGAACCCTCAACATAAATTATCCAAAAAAAAATATTATAGGTTGTCCTTTAAAAAAAAATCTCAATTTTTTTAAGGGTCCAATTGATTAGAAGGGTAAAAAAGTGGGAGGAAGAAATTGGGGAAGAGATATAAAAGTAGGAAGATAGAAAAGATTTAATTTTATCTCATATGTGTTTGGTTGGAATGATGGCAAAGAAGAGAAACGGAAAACTCATTTGTTTGGTTAAAAAGAAAAATGAGATAATAGAAAATAAAGTTGTTATAGGTTTACAATTATGTCCCTATTAAATAAAACAAAAAGTAACATATTTTTTTATTAAAAAATTTTGTATAGACACTTCAATATATGTATATATATATATATATATATTAAAGAGCACAAGCTAAAAGATCCAAATTTTAAAATAAATAAATAAAAAAACACAAATGAGAAGTAAAAAAAAAAAAAAAAAAGGACAAAAATCAAAGGAAAAAAAATAAAAGAAAGGCCAAAGAAGAAAAACTAAAATAGATGGGTCAGATCATGGTTTTTTCGTTCTTTTGTTCATTTATCTTTTCCCCTCTAGTTATCTCTTCAATTTGAGGAGAAAACATTTTGGTGAGCCAAAAAGAAAACACCTGACCCTATCAATTTTCCATCCATTAATCCACCCAACCAAATACCCCAATAAATTCCTTTCCTCTTCCCTTTTCTCTCCTATTTTTTCTATCCCCTCTAAGTTTTCTTTTAAGAGGAAACTTAAAAGAATATAGATGAGAGGATACAAGAGTGGGCCTATATACATTACAAGAAGTGACCCAAGCTACTAAAAGTTATAAACTACAAAATTATAAAGTCTTATTCCTAACAAAAATTTCATCCCACATAACAAGATGCTTAATTTTTGAAGTGAATTTTCCAAAAGCTAAGGGCATGTTTGGTTCACTAGTTAGTCATATCTCAATTCTCATATCTAATTTTTATATCTCAAAACTCTAATTTATATCTCATATATTAATTCCCAAATTTTCTTTTAACTCACTCTCATTGTGTTTGGCTCAAAGCTTGGCTTTAGTTTTTAGCAACTTTTAACTCAAAATGGTGGATCCCACTAGTCTGATTGGTTCAGAACAGCTACAATACTCTTGCCTTAAGAACCTGCGAACTCTTCTCTTTCCCACACTCCTCTTTCATTCCTCTCTTCCACACTCTCAAGAATAAAAATGAAATAAGGGAAGAAGCTCAACCAATGCTTCTCCTCGCCACATCAGCCAAACCCATAGATCATAATATAGCAAACAAACCCACAATCCACATGAATCGAAGAAGAGGAAGCCATTGAAACCCATAAAACCTCGGTGAGTATTCTGCCCCAAATCCATTGACGACCTTTCTCTCTCCCTAGACCAACAATCCTTTCTCTCTTCGTTGTAGTGTGGATTTCCTCAGGTGGGTTCTCTCTCTTTCTCTCTCTCTCTCTCTCTCGGTTTCTCTCAGTTAAGAGTTTGGTGGGTTTCTTACTTTTGGGTTTTGTGTGCTTTAAGGGAAGAAATTTGTGGATTTATGTGTGGATGAACATGGTTGTGGGTTTGTATTTCTGGGTTTGATAAGTACACATGTATTTATGGGTTTGCAAATTGCTGTGATATGTAATATTTGGGTGAATTCAATAAGCAAAAAAGAGACAAGTACCATGAAAATGTGAGAATGGTGAGAAGAAAGAAAGAAGAGAAAATAAGAAAGACAAGCATGAAGTGAAGAAGAAAGAGTAAAGAAGAAAGAGAGAGGCGTGAACTAAAGAAGAAAGAAGATAAAAAAGAAAGAGAAAAGAAAGAAAGAAAAAGAGCGTTGTATGTCATGTGAGTGTGATGAGGCATTCCAGTAGATCTCATTATTTTCATGTATTTACTAAAATGCCACTTAACTTATAACTTGAAATTTGAAAACACAAATTCTTATCACCTAACTCAAAATATTGAGTTAGAGTGATGAGAATCAAACCAAACAAAAATTACATTAGTGAGGCCACGATTTCTGGGTGATGAATGATGAAAACTGAGCAAACCAAACATAGCCTAACAAACTAGTAAGTTTGTAAGATTCTCAATCCTCATGAGTCATAAACAAGATTCTCAATTTCTTAAGAGGCAAATTCAAAAGGGTAGAGAGTAAAGCATTAGTATTGGGTGTGCTAAAACACCCAAAATTTTATTTTAGCACATCAAATAGCAAAATAACCCCATCAACTGGTGTGCCATATGCATTAGCAAATAACAATAGCAATATTACTTTTTTTTTCCTTTCAACCCTCTCTCTCTCTCTCTCCAACCCAAACCACTCTCCTTTCTCTGATTCTCTCACTCTTTTATTGTCTCTCCTTTTGCATGCTATCACATGCAAATCTAGGTCACTAATGGTAGTGGTTCTGGTTCTGGTTCAAGTGGCGGCAAAGATGGTGGATCGACTTGGTTGTAGAGGACTTTTAGCTTGTGATTCTAGGTGGTAGTGGTGGTGGGTTATTTTGGGTGGCGGTGGTGGTGGGTTGTTGGAATTGTGTTTTTTGAAATAGAAAAAATTATGATAGGATTTATGTCAATAACTCCTCATATTTGAAAGGATAAAATTTAGCTACAAAATTGATTGTAGTATAAGACTATGACCTTACTCAATAAAATAAATATTACTACATATTTTGAAAATCTAACCATTAAATTGCATGTTCTTTACACTTTTAATACACATTTAAATTTTATGTCAATTAGATATTGTAAGGACGCGATTCGTGGCGGACCGTAACAGTGTCGGGTTCGCACGTGAAAAGGCCCCTAACAACATCATTTGTAGAGCATGGGTTTGGAAGGCTAGGCCTTGATCGATAGGCGGTGGGTTTTTTGTGGTGTTCGTACCAGTTTAAGTTTTCCTACACCCCTGGAGTTTTTCTCCTGGAGGTGGGCTGGGAGGCTCTGGTTTTTGGCCATTTTTCCCAACCCCCTTCTTTAGGTTACTTATTTTTCCTTTTATACTCGCCTGCGTCCACTGTCCTTCGCCCACATATAGGGTCAACCTTTCTAAAATTGATACTTGTCCCATCAGCCCATATTCAAAGTCGTCGGGGGTGGTTGTAAAAGCTAAAGACTGCGGCTCTGTCAGGTTCAGAGCATTGAATGGCAGTGAGAGCAGCTTTCCCTGGATATTTTAGATCTTTCGTCCTGATTTCGGTCCTATACCGTTTTTACCCTTCCTTCAGGGGGGGACTTTGGGTCTGCCGAGGACTGAGCCGTTCTCGGTGATATCCATAGGCTATTTTGTCGAGCTTGGGCCATAGCCCTCCTCGGCTTGGGCCTTCGGATTTTCCCCAGGTAGATGGGCCTGGCCCGTAAATCATTTGGGCCCCACAATAGCCCCTCAAAACCCGGCTGTCCAACCTCTTGGTTGGAAAGGGGGGTTTTGGTGATGCCAAACCTCTTCCTACGGCCCAATCAATTTGGCCTTTTAATAATGTTGGCGGCTCCTCATCTGTCCAAGAAACGCGCCGGTCTATGAGGCAGCCTTTTGATTTCGCGCTTGATGCGCTCTTATCGTTTGGGTATCCCAAAACGTGCTTTTAATGACCACTATTTACGAGACTGCTTTAATTCGGCGGTTTGTTTTGATGGGGTGGAGAAACAGAACCGGCATGTTCGTGTTGGCAGATTCCTTTGGATATCTGAACCTATTAAATGTCTCCCGCTCCACCCTCAGTATAAGAAGGAAAGGCGGAGGTTATTGTTTTTGTAAAGAATTCCTTCTCATCTTTCTGAGATTTGAAATATTTGGCCTCCCCGAGGGTTCATTTTACCCACTGGTCCACAAACTAAATCGTGATACACTTTATCATAACAACGAGTGATGCAGGAGCCAAACCCCTCCCATAGACGCCATGTTCCAATAAAGCTCATTATGGTTCGATCGGGACAGGGATGGCGAAGACTCAAAATTAACCTCACCCTTCTTTCAGTCAAAATCCGAAGCAGGGACTCATCACGTCAAACTTTCGGCGTGACTGAGTCGAGAACACCCATCATCAGTACCAACCGCTCTCCTATGAGCATACCTAGTATGGCTCCAGTGTGTTGGGAGTCAGGATCGAGGCAGGGACTAAGTGTCTCTACTTCTTCCTCTCTTCCTTCACTGGGGCTATTCTCCATCTCCCTTTCTTAGTCTTCCCAGCACCAGTTCCATCCTGGTGCTTTCACTTCTCCCTCTTTTGCTCCTTTTTTTTTCTTTTCATCTCTTCTCTCTTCTTCTCCTCCTTCTTTACTCATGTCCTCCATCTTCTTCATTCATCTCCTCCATCTTCTTCATTGATTTCTTCCTTACTATTTCCTTCTCCGCCATTTCTTCCCAAAGAAGGTTCTTATCATTATATGAGCAGTATCGAGGCAAAGATTGGAGAGACTTTGAAAACGAGTTTAGAAGACGCCTGGGAGTTTAGTTATTTGTACTACGGATGTAACTATCGCTTAGGCAGTTCGCATTTTGTATAGGCTCGTTCGAACTCTTCTTTGTACATTGTAATAATTTTTCGTATTAATAAAAATCGTTGTTATTTTATTTCGCATGTTTTGTCTCTATGCTTTTTTTTTTCTTTTGGATCTACAAACGCTGCTCGGCATATTAATATAGCATCTAAATCAATGACGGCTAAGACCAAAAGATTTGATAATAAAAAGACGTCGCCATAATTTTAATAGAAATGCTTGACATAATAAGGCCGATCAGTGAAGAGTAATACTTACCCCATGCTAGCCGAGGAGAGAAACGAAGGCTTGATGTCATGTAAGGAATAACCATTTGAAGATATAGCACCCACCAAACGAGCGGCCTTCTTATATGACTAAGTGCTGGGGCTTTCCACCCCCTTTCTTACACCTTTATTGGCCTTAACCTTTTATGGTGTTTAAGCCGTGGATGAAGTGACCCGACATTTTTATCAAGTAACCCATCTTACGAGATTCAAACCTTTTCTTATCCAAGTATTTGGTTTCCCCATTGGCTTGGGTCCGAGGACCATACAGGGCCTTGGTTCTGTCCAAAACTTGTAATTTTTATAATTTTTCGTACTTGGTTTCCCCATAGGCTTGGGTCCGAGGACCATACAGGGCCTTGGTTCTGTCCAAAACTTGTAATTTTTATAATTTTTCGTACTTGGTTTCCCTATAGGCTTGGGTCCGAGGACCATACAGGGCCTTGGTTCTGTCCAAAACTTGTAATTTTTATAATTTTTTGTACTTGGTTTCCCCATAGGCTTGGGTCCGAGGACCATACAGGGCCTTGGTTCTGTCCAAAACTTGTAATTTTTATAATTTTTTGTACTTGGTTTCCCCATAGGCTTGGGTCCGAGGACCATACAAGGTCTTGGTTCTGTCCAAAACTTGTAATTTTTATAATTTTTTGTACTTGGTTTCCCCATAGGCTTGGGTCCGAGGACCATACAAGGCCTTGGTTCTGTCCCTGGGCCCATATGCTGAACGGGCCTGGGCCGCGAATTTACTGGGCCCACAAATTAAGAGGTGTTTCCATAACCTTTGATCACGCGGTACCTTTTGGCGTCCCAGTGTTCGAGGTGCACCCTCTCGAGACTCCTTTATCCTCAGGGTTGCAGACGACGTTGGAAATCGAGCCAGAGACATTTTGTCTGTAGCGTTCCTTGGGACGCTGCGCGAATTAAATGCCATCGGTTTACTTCTGGGTATAAATGGGATAGGGGATCACTTCACTTGCACATGAACTCTCCCGTTCCCTTCAGAACTATATTTCTTCCATATCCGCGATCTCTCTTTCTAGTGCCACTGCCCCAAAGCAAGATGTTTGAGGCTTGGATAGGGATGAAAGGTCTCCGCGCGCTTCAGAGGCACCGAATCCTCCAGGTGATATGGTATGGACAAGGATGGCACAGATTCAAGCCAGTCCTCCGCCTTGACAGGAGGAAGATGGTATTCCTCCTTCTTTTAGTCAAAATCCGAAGCAGGTTCTGGTCATGCCAGATTTTTGGTATGTCAGAAAAAGGAATTTCCGCCATCAGCGCCGTCTGCCTTGTAGCAGGCAAATTTTTACGGGGGCTTCCCAACTTCCGGCTCCCTGCACCTTTTCTGTAGATGGTGTTAGCCTGAGGTCAGGTTTCCTGTACCTTTTCTGTACCGGTGCAGGCCCCAAGTTGGGTTCTTTTGCTGCCTGAGTTATGGGCGTGCAAAAGCATGGAGGGGGAATAAGGTCTCGAGGCAGTAGCCAACCTCTCATCTGAACTGCCTCCTCGGCTTTATCTTTACTCTCTTGTATTCTTCGTTACTTACGTAGTTAGCTTCGATGTAGGCTTTGTTTCAGCTTTCCATTGTACACTGTACTGTTCCTTTGTCTTAATAAAATATGTGTTTATTTCTCTATACATATCTTTCTTCTCCGTAACTACTACTTTATGCATGAATATTAAATATGAGTTTGCCCTTAATGATATTCTAGGCAGAGAAAGGCCTTAACACAGATTCCTACTAGTTTAGACTTACAAATATTATCAAACATAACAAGGTTAGTCATCAAATAAATTAAACTCTTGGAACTAACCGGGATAACGGCTGAGTGCTACGCGATGCATGCAAGAGCGATGTCCGAGTACGACAAACTCTAAGTAATTCGTCCGAGAGGGTAGCCGAGTAACGAGGGGCTTTGGTTGTGCTTCTGGATAATATGTTACGCCGTATCGCATCAACCCCTTTGATATTGGGGGATCAGAGGGTGGACCGAGGAATCCGCGCAATCAAGGTATTAACCCATCTGTTAACGCGGAGCTCTCTTTCGGATGAATTTTGAGGTTTACGTGCCATAGTTTTTTTTTTTTAAATAGTTGGTTCCCCATCCAGGTAGTTGGTTTCCCCAGAGGCTTGAGTCCGAGGACTATGCAATGCCTTGGTTCTGTCCAAAACCTAGTTTTCCTCATCCAGGTAGTCGGTTTCCCTAGAGGCTTGAGTCCGAGGACTATGCAATGCCTCGGTTCTGTCCAAAACCTAGTTTTCCACATCCAGGTAGTTGGTTTCCCCAGAGGCTTGAGTCCGTAGACCATGCAATGCCTTGGTTCTGTCCAAAACCTAGTTTTCCACATCCAGGTAGTTGGTTTCCCCAGAGGCTTGAGTCCGGTGGACCATGCAATGCCTCGGTTCTGTCCAAAACCTAGTTTTCCACATCCAGGTAGTTGGTTTCCCCAGAGGCTTGAGTCCGTAGACCATGCAATGCCTTGGTTCTGTCCAAAACCTAGTTTTCCACATCCAGGTAGTTGGTTTCCCCAGAGGCTTGAGTTCGTAGACCATGCAATGCCTCGGTTCTGTCCAAAACCTAGTTTTCCACATCCAGGTAGTTGGTTTCCCCAGAGGCTTGAGTCCGTAGACCATGCAATGCCTTGGTTCTGTCCAAAACCTAGTTTTCCACATCCAGGTAGTTGGTTTCCCCAGAGGCTTGAGTCCGAGGACTATGCAATGCCTTAGTTCTGCCCAAAACCTAGTTTTCTCTTTGTGCGGGGTCTTGGCTCTAGGGGAGTTAGCTCATCAGCCAAGCCCCTAGAGTTTATCCATACGGTTAACGTTACCACGTGCCTAGTTTGCTCTTTACGGGGGACCTTGACTTTAAGGGAGTTAGCTCCTCAACCAAGCCCCTAGTCAAGAAACGTAGTCCGTAACAGAACTTTGTACTAGAACTCTATAACCAACGGTTAGATATAACGAAGAAACTCTATCGACCCACTTCCTATACTAACACACAAGCCTTCCCACAGACGGCGCCAATTGTAAGGACGCGATTCGTGGCGGACCGTAACAGTGTCGGGTTCGCACGTGAAAAGGCCCCTAACAACATCATTTGTAGAGCGTGGGTTTGGAAGGCTAGGCCTTGATCGATAGGCGGTGGGTTTTTCGCGGTGTTCGTACCAGTTTAAGTTTTCCTACACCCCTGGAGTTTTTCTCCTGGAGGTGGGCTGGGAGGCTCTGGTTTTTGGCCATTTTTCCCAACCCCCTTCTTTAGGTTACTTATTTTTCCTTTTATACTCGCCTGTGTCCACTGTCCTTCGCCCACGTATAGGGTCAACCTTTCTAAAATTGATACTTGTCCCATCAGCCCATATTCAAAGTCGTTGGGGGTGGTTGTAAAAGCTAAAGACTGCGGCTCTGTCAGGTTCAGAGCATTGAATGGCAGTGAGAGC
Organism: Quercus lobata; assembly: GCF_001633185.2. Lineage (NCBI taxonomy): Eukaryota > Viridiplantae > Streptophyta > Magnoliopsida > Fagales > Fagaceae > Quercus > Quercus lobata. The sequence continues at coordinate 15,568,732 of NC_044913.1, read as the reverse complement.
AGCTTTCCCTGGATATTTTAGATCTTTCGTCCTGATTTCGGTCCTATACCGTTTTTACCCTTCCTTCAGGGGGGGGGGAACTTTGGGTCTGCCGAGGACTGAGCCGTCCTCGGCGATATCCATAGGCTATTTTGTCGAGCTTGGGCCATAGCCCTCCTCGGCTTGGGCCTTCGGATTTTCCCCAGGTAGATGGGCCTGGCCCGTAAATCATTTGGGCCCCACAGATATTATATACCATATGATCTATAAGATTGTATTTTATGCATAATTTTAAACCACAAAAACTTAAACAATTTATTGATGGAATAGCTATTGATCTTTAATTTTCTAAAAATTTTGCAAGAATGAAGGATATAAGAAGAAGATATAATCCTATGGTGAAATTCTCAAAATTCACCTCCAATAAAAAGATATTGAGTAATATTGTAGTTTTAGGTTACAACCAATTTTGTAGGCAAAATTCTTCATATTTGAAAAGATCAAAACATCGTTGTATTTAAACAACTTGTGACCCAAACTTAGCCCAAACATAATTCTATTTATAAAAATAAAATAAGATTAAATTATACCCTTATAACACTTTGTTTTTTGACACAAAAATTTAACAAACACTTGGAATGAAATGAGGAAAAAAAACATTAAATAAAGAATGAAGTAATCAAGAGAGTAATGTAATTTAGAGTATTGTCTACTCTCTTTGATGATGTGAATTAGGGATTCCCCCGCCCCTTCTCCCTTATTGTAACTATCAAATTATTTTTTTTTTAAAAATGATGATGTGATTTGACTAAATTGATTCACCAATTAGAGTGTTCAATGTGTGTAATTAGAGTATTCAATAGATAATAGTGATATCATTTGATTTTGAAAAATGAGAGTATCTAGAGTCCCCTATCTAATTACACATCTGTTATTGCAAGGAAGAATCCTATAAGGATGATTTTAAGAACTACCAAACCAACCCATTGAGACTATGTGTGGTATCATTTGATTGATTTAATAAAATGTATAACTATAAAATGTTTTAGTATAATCTTTCAAAAATCACGAACTTAAAATGTAATTAGGCTGAATCATAGGAGTTAAATTATAATTTTAACAATGGGTAACCACCATCTACAATTTCACAATAATTAATAACTCTCGGATAAAGCTATCAGAATTTTGATTGGTGGATATCATACAACTACAGATTACAGCCGCAGCATGACTCTGACTTTCCATCTCTCCGTCTACCATCCCACGTGGCAGTTAGCTTCACCAAGAGAATTCTCAATCACAGAGAGATCATCAGCTGATAGCGCTGAGAACCTTTACTGAAACTCTGTATCACTCTGATCCCAATGGCGGTCACTTCACCATTTTCAGCTTCGGTTTATCTTCGAGGACACCAATCCAACTCACACCACTTCCTCTCCTCTAAATCTCCCTTTGCTCCAGTAGTTCCAGCCAGAAAATCACTCACAGTCCTTGCTATGGCACCCAAAAAGAAGGTACTACTTTGATAATTGATTCATGTATGTTGCAATTTTATAGTTCTGTGCTCTTAGATTGACATATGCGACATTCCCTTTGCTTGGTTTGCTAAGAAAACGTCATAAAGTAGAAGAAAACATTAATTGGGTCCTTCCTGTTCAACTCAAAGACTTGTTTGTATCCATCATTTTCTACCTGTTTCTTGACAACCAAACATATATAACACTTGGGTTCTTTTCTATTCTTGGCATCCAAACACAGAGTTATCTCAACTTATGCATTGTAATGATAATAGTAGTCCAAAAATAATGACAGGTGAACAAGTACGATGATAATTGGAAGAAAGAGTGGTTTGGACAAGGGATATTCTACGAAGGGTCAGAGGAAGTGGAAGTGGACGTGTTCAAGAAGCTGGAGAAGCGAAAAGTGCTGAGCAACGTTGAGAAGGCTGGCTTGCTATCCAAGGCTGAGGAACTGGGATTTACTCTCTCATCCATAGAGAAGTTGGGTGTTTTCTCCAAGGCTGAGGAGCTTGGGTTGCTCAGCTTGCTAGAGAAGGTTGCGAGCTTCTCTCCCTCGGCTCTAGCCTCGGCGGCGCTGCCAACATTTGTGGCGGCGGTGGCGGCCATCGTGTTGATTCCGGATGACTCGGTGGGGCTGGTGGCGGTGCAGGCTGTGTTGGCCGGGGCTCTTGGGGTTGGGGCTACAGGCATGATTGTTGGGTCTGTTGTATTGGATAGCTTACAAGAAGCTGATTGATTTTTTTTTGTTGGGGGCTTCTTTTTGTTTACTTGTTTGTATTTTAATTTTTAAAAGAGGGAAAATAATTTGGCATTAATCAATAAGAGAAATGTATAAATTATGATTTCCTTGTATCTTCTGAGATTTGCTAACTTTGGGGACGCAGAGATGCACTATATTAGTGAATAAAAGATTAGATATATGTAAGTAATTATCTTCTAAGATCTGCTAACTTTGGGGACGCAGATATGCACTAAAAATAAGTAATTATACCATGTTTTCTATATCTATATATAAAAAGTGTCGCCTAAAGCAACCGTAAAATTTGGTTTATTTAATTTGCACTCTTTCCGCTTTCACTGCTCTTCCTCGTTTTTTCTTTTTTTCCTTTTTTTAAGTAAAATGGCCTATTGAACACGCTTTTTGATACGTGGGAATAAATAATTTTATTTTAGTTATAGTATAATATATAATTTTTTCTATAAATTTTGTGGAAAATAATCTATTCATCCAAAAACTTAAATAATTTCTAAAATTATTTTTCGTTAATCTATCACGAAAAATATATCATTATTTTATTATTTGGATTCAATTAATTGATATTATTCATTTTTTAGGTGGACCATATTTTGATAAATCATGTTATCATGCGTTATATTTTCCTAATTTTTTTTTCCTGTACAACTAAACTGTTTGAGTTTCAAATATATTATTCAAAATTTTCATTTTCTTAAAAGGAGATTATTATTGTAGGGACTGGGTTCGAGCACTTCTCCTATTGGATGAGTAGACTCAAGCCCAACTAGCCCAATACAATAAATATATAGAGAATGTGTTTAAGAACTAGGTGTTAGTCAGGATTACAACAACTAAACACGGTTATGTATGGATTGAATAACAAGGATATAGACCAAAGTATGAAGTTCTGTCCTCGGACACTTCGTCCGAGGAACTTAGTGTTCTTCTTCTTTCTTCAATGCTAGGTTTCAAAGGCTTCCAAGATCATGCAAATTTCTCCCGTATTCTCCTTTTTTTCTCCCTCTTGATTTTCGATCCCCTATTCTTGGAGGATCTCTCACATTATATATCTCCTTCTAATCGATCTTGGTCCTCCATCTGTTGATCATGTAGGTCCTTACTCGAGTGTTCGTCCCATCAGCCACATTCTCAAACTCTCTGTGAGTTGCGGCAACCAAGATCGCACTGTTCAGGGGTCATTTTCTCATTAATGCGGCCAGAACGTTAGTTGGGTACATTTAATACGGAGGTGATAGTTTTTCCTTGAATTGCTCCTATACCTTACCCCCATGGGTGTCTTACTGTACTTGTCCTTTTTTTGGGGGTGCCCTGAGAAGCTGCTTTTGACGGCGTGCCGTTCTTTCCTTTTGGAATTTGGAATGCCGAGAACAGGATCATCCTCGACAACGTTTCTAGGCTATTTGGGCTTTCTTTGTTCGTCCTCGGCCATTTCTTCCTCCTCAGCGTGGGCCTTGGGCTTAGTATAAAGTGGGCTGGGGTTGTCAAATTCTTTGGCCCCACAATAGCCCCTCAAAATCCTGTTGTCCGGCTCCTCGGACGGGGAGAGAAGGGTTTTGGTGTCCCCGGGCCTTTATCATGGCTTGTCAAGTCTTGTTCTCCATCAATGCTAGAGCCTCTTCACTTGTCTAAGGCACGTTCCTGGCGTCTTGGTATACGAAGCGTGTCTTCATTAAATTCTGGAGGCTCTGTGCTCCCCACGTTCAACGGTGCGATGGTAATCTAACGGTGGGGATTTCCTTAACTTTATGGGCGAGAAAACCCGTACAGTTACTTTTAATGGGAGGTATAAATACCCATTTGAACTGATTCGTCTCTTTACTTTTGCACTCAAGAGTTCTTGCGCACATATCCTGAGTTCAGTCAAACCTTCAGCCAAACTCAAGTCTCTTTCCAGCATAAAAAGCCTGTCCGAGGAGTTTTTCCTCATTTCTGTAAGTTTTCTTCTCTCCCTAACTCGTGTTTTCTCTCTTCTAAGTTTCTTTTCCTCTTACTCCTCTCCTTCTTTCATCCTTCCCTGAGTCTTTTTAGCCGTTTCTAGGGATGGGTAAATTAAGAGAGTTGGTTGAGACCGAAGAGGCGATGGAAAAATTCATCGTCGATTATAAGATACCCCCTAATGTAGGTTTGAGGTATTATGAGGAAGGGGAGTGGCATTTTAGGAGGCACGAGGGTGAAGTGGTGATTCCCCTAATTGCCTTTATAGAAGGTGGTGTGAGAATCCTTATGGGGCCAGTGATGAGGAATTACCTTAGGCATTTCCGGCTAGCTCCCACCTAGTGCACTGCCAACGTGTTTAGGATCCTGGGTTGTGTGGATGCTTTAAACGAGAAAATGGGGTTGAGGTTGACCCATCACGACGTAAACTAGTGCTACAACCTCCAAAACCTGAGGGGTAAATCCTATTATATGAAGATGAGGGACGATAAGGTTCGGCTTATTCAGTGCCTTCCCGAGACCAGCAAAGGGTTGAATAAGGACTTCCTCATTGTGTCTGGAGAGTGGTACGACGACCTTCATTGCCCAACAGAGAATGGGGAACCAGGTGGGGTAGCGAGAGTAAGAGAGGGCTAATCTTTTGTGCCATCATAATTTGCATCATTCGGTTACTAATGTGAATGTGTTTTCTTTTTGCAGATCCACACACCTTTGAATGACACTTTCACCTGGTCAACCGGGGAGATTTAGAGACTTTTCTCAAAGCGGTGGTTTTTGTAAACGAAGCTGACAACCAAGTCAGGGCCGCTCACAAGATCCTAGGGTACGATTCCATTCAGAAATTGTTCCCCGTTTCGAAGCACGTGATCAGAGCTAACGACCCTCAACTTCAACAAATCACTGTAGCAGAACACGGGTTTATGCTTTCCAAAGGATCTCCTGTCCCGGAAGGCGTCCCGTTGGCAGACCCTTCTTCATCCCACCCAGTAGCGGAGGCCGAGGGTGATTTGGGCTCGTCCGAGGAAAACTTTGGTGTATTTGACCAAGTCAGTCTATCCGAGGATCCCTCTGGTGATTTAGGCAACCCTAATTTGACCGTAGCAGATCTTCTATCAGTAAGGACATCCTCTCAAGTTGAAATGGGCTTTAAGAGAAAACCCCCGACCAGCCTGTTCGACCTGATTGAGGGCCAGCCGGGGAAGGATGCACCAGGGAAGTCACAATCCAAGCTTCCTCCTCCTCCACCCCAGCCTCAGCCTGCCCAGACCAGGTCGTCTTCCGCCCAACTACAGCCATCATCTCCACGATCCAGACTTCCTCATCCCCCCCCAATCGACCATGCCTCTTTGGCCCGAGCCCACCGATCCAAAAAGGAAAAGGGCTACCAAAGGCAAGGACCCCATGGATGGGTGGAAATCTTGCTCCTCTCGAGAGAAAGATGAAGCCCCGCGAGCTTCAAAGCAATTAAAGATTGGGCATTAAAGCTAGGGAAAAGAGGTCGATGCTCAACCCGGACCCCAGGCTTGGCTTCTTGCCCCAATGCTTCACGAGGAGCCATTGATGGACAACGCCTCCCTAAGGGACTTCCGAGGCGGTGAAGGCACTTATGTGGCCGACGCGTTGGAGAGGTCCCTGCTGCTCCCCACTGATATGGCTGAGTTGGGGAATCTGAGGAGGCAGGAGGTCTTCCTCAGCATCAAGAGGTATTTGGGCATGGTAAGGCTTCTAACACTTGTGACTCCATTGATTTTTGTTCCTTAATTTCCCACTTACCGTGTGTTTTTCCAATTGGCAGGCCATCTAGGCCACTTATAGGCTAGAGGAGGATGCTAAGGAGCAGAGCAGGTCCTTAGAGGTCGAGCGTGACAAGTGTTTGGTTGATGCGCGGACCCTCAAAAACTCTGAGGCTAATCTCTCGAAGGCCAGGGAGGAGCTAAAGGATATGACCGGGGCCAGGGACAGCGTTGAAGTAGGCCTAGCTGGCGCCCAAAAACTGGTCGAGGACCAGACGAGGCGCTTACTCGAAGCCGAGGAACAGTTAAAGATTGCCAAGGAGCAAATCAATGATTTAAAGAAGAAACTGTCCAAGGTAGAGGGGGCCAAAAGCGTCGTGGAATGAGCCAGGGATGAAGCCTTGAGGGCTAAGACAGAGGTGGAATTCGCCAGGACAGAGGCCGAGAGCTCTAAGGAGAAAGCCGAGGAGGAGGCTTATGACTTAGGGGTGGCTGAGACCCAGGCCACTCTTAAGGCTCAAATCCCTGGAGTATGCAGGCTCTACTGCTCCCAAGTCTGGAATGAAGTCCTCAAACAAGCTGAGGTTGAGGCTTCATCCGATCTGTGGAAGGTGGAGAAGGTATACTACCTTCCAACCATCCGTGAGACCACCCTTGCCAGCTCCGAGGTTGAGAGTGCTCCAGAGGAGGCTAAGACTGCTTAGCTTGAGGCTGCTCTGGTCGTAACCACTCCTGATAAGCCAGTCAAGGGGGGTGAGCTTCCTGGGGCGACAGATACACATGGAAGTTTGAATCCTGAAGCGCCCTAGGAGGCTGCCGAGTCTACAGTCGATGCTCAAGCCTCTCATGTCAAGAAGCCATCTCTCTTGGTTCAGCCCCTTCAGACTGTTCCCTCGACTGATGTCTCCAAGGGTCCTGAGGTCACTCCTGCTCAGCTCCCCAAGGGGTCAAGGTAAAGTTGAAGAAGTAGGCGACCCGGCTAACTTTTGTATTAGTTCTAATTTAGTTTTTAGTTAGTTCCTTTTTTGTTTTAAGGACCTTGGAATCATTGTAATTAAATTTTTTAGCTACATGTATGAAATTCCTTTCTTCCTTTTCTCTTCTTTGCCTTTTTTTTTTTTTACATTATGTGTTTATTGTCATTACTGCTATTGTTATTACTGTGAACCTTGTGTCTCGTGAATTGATTATCCTAATGGGTAAGAATGGCTTTGTTCATGAACAGCTTTACAATCCCAATTATCAAAAAAAAATTGAACTAAACAATTGGTAATAAAATGTCACCATCCATCCATGAATTTCTTGACAAAGGGTATGAGAGAAGGTGAACTTTAAATTGAAAGAAATGATTCTACCAATTTAAACTTTAAGCTCTATATATACACTATTGCTGCCGGGTGTACGTATCATGTTTGAAATTAAAACTTTAAACTCTAACTCACCGGCATTAAGGGGACGCTTAATTTGTGTCTACCCACATTTTTAGGGGGCAGGGGCCAAGTTTATGATCCGAGGTACTGAGCGCGTACTTAGGCCATATTCACAACTTTTACGAATTTTGAAGTAGCTGGTTTCCCCATAGGTCTAAGTCCGAGGACCATGCGAGGTCTTGGTTCCGTCTAGTACTTAGATTTTTCTTGAAGTAGCTAGTTTCCCCATAGGCTTGAGTCCGAGGACCATGCAAGACCTTGATTCTGTCTAGTACTAAGACGGTTGCCAAAACCGAGGGGCTTTCCTTCGTATTTTTTCAGCCTCTGATTTCTCCTCGGGCAGGACATCATCTTTGAGGAACCTCACTATAGGGTCCATCCAGCTAGGACCCACTCTAACCTCATGGATATGGACCATGCCTTTTACTACTTCATTTGCTCTACCCAGATGCTCGACAAGAATAATTCGAGGCAGACCCCCTGCCAAAGAGGTAGCAAGCGTGGCTAGTGAATTGCATGAGTGTTTCCACTTCTAGGGACGTGTGACAGGCTGAAAAGATCGAAGTTTGACTGCAAGCGTTTGACTTGGCTTAAGTACTCTTGCATTCTTACGTCTCTGGCTTCTAACTCTCCCTTTACCTGGCCCACTACTAGTCTCGAGTCTGAGAACATCTCCACTGCTTTTCTTCCCATTTTCTGTACCATGGCAATTCCTTGTAGCAAGGCCTCATACTCAGCTTCGTTGTTCGTGACCGAGAACCCAAGTCTCAGGGATTTCTCTATGATAGTCTTCTCAGGAGATATTAGGACTAGCCTTACTTCGAACCCCCTTTGATTTGCTGTACCATCAACGTACACTTTCCAACATGGGGGTCCTGGCATAGAGATTACTCCAACCGATTTTACATCCATGTTCCGCACCTTTTCTACTATTTCTACTGATGGTTCAACAAATTCGGCCACCAAGTCAGCTAAGACCTGGCCCTTTATGGAGGTCTGAGGCATGTACTTGATGTCAAAAACTCCCAGAATTATGCTCTATATGGCAATCCTTCTAGTGTAATCAGCGGTTCGAAATACAGACTTCAAGGATAGTTGAGTTAAAACAACCACTGTATGGGTTTGGAAATAATGGAGAAGTTTTCGTGTAATGTGGACCACAGCCAGTATGGCCTTCTCCAGGGGTAAGTATCTGACTTCAGGTTCATACAGCGATTTGCTCACGTAATAGACTGGCTTTTGAAGGCCATTGTCATCCCATATTAACACCATGCTCATAGCATGGGGGGCCACAGCAATATATGCGTATAGGACTTCATCGGCCTCGGGATTGAACATGATAGGTGGTCGGGATAGGTACTCCTTGAGTTGCTGGAAGGCCACAATACAATCCTCGGACCACTCAAAACCTTTCCACTTGTTGATCAGGAGATAGAATGGTCTACATCTATCCGCCGACCTAGAAATGAATCGATTAAGGGCTGCGATCATCCTAGTTAGCTTTTAGACCTCCTTTGCGTCTTGTGGTGGTTTTAGATCATTTATAGCCTTGATCTGATTGGGGTTAACCTCAATTCCCTTATGAGTAATCATGTAGCCCAAAAACTTGCTTGATCCCATGCCAAATGAGCATTTGAAAGCAATTAGGCGCAGCTTATGTTTCCTTAAGACACCAAAGGTGTTGTCGAGGTCTCCTAAATGCTCAGACACCACTTTACTCTTCACTACCATATCGTCGACATAGATTTCGATGCTCTTACCTAACTACGACTCGAACATTCTTATCATCATCCTTTGATAAGTGGACCCTGCGTTCTTCAGACCGAACGGCATCATCTTGTAGTGGTAGTTCCTAGTTGGTGTCACGAAGGCTGTCTTCTCCTGATCCTCTAGTGCTAGTGGTATTTGATGATAGCCTTGAAAGGCATCTAAGAAACTCATCCGAGGATGGTCTGCCGTTGCATCCACCAGTTGGTCTATCCGAGGCATAGGGAACGGGTCTTTTGGGTATGCTTTATTTAGCTCCTTGAAGTCCACACAAACCCGCCATTTTCCGCTTTTCTTCTTGACCACCACAGTGTTGGCCAACCATTTGGGGTAAAAAACCTCTTTGATAGCCCCTGCGTGCTTAAGCTTCGTTACTTCGTCCCTAATCGCATCGGCATGTTCTCTTGATATGCGACGGGGTGGTTGCTTCTTGGGAGTGATGGTCAGGTTGACATTGAGATGGTGACAAATGAAGGCTGGATCAATTCCGGGAGCATCGCAGGCATCCCATGCAAACACCTCGATGTTTCTTTTGAGAAACTCAATCAAGTCCTCCTTCTCCTGAAGAGCCAGTTGAGCTTCTACCAGAAAGAACTTCTTCTGGTCACCACCAATAACCACCTCCTCCAGATCTTCGCATTTCGCCTCCTCGGCAGCCGTATCAGGGGGCAAAATCGGGGCCCTTGATTGTTATAAATTCTTTTCAACAGAGGCCGAGGACTCCGCATCGAGCCGATGTGAGACGGCGGCCACCACACACTGCCTTGCCGTGGATTGGCAACCACGGATTTCAAGAACTTGGTCCCCTGACGGGAATTTCACCTTCTGATGCAATGAGGAAGCAACAACCCCTAAGGTATGGAGTCAGGGCCTACCGACGATGGCTGTATAGGGGGTGTAGGTGTCCACCACGATAAAGTTCACCTCTACTATTTCTGGGCCGGTCTGGATGGGTAACCTAATCATGCCCTTTGGAATGACCAGCTTCCCGTTGAAGCTCATCAGAGGAGAGCTATAGGGCATCAAGTCCTCCGGTTTTAACCTCAACCCTTTGTAAAGGTCGAGGTACATAACCTTAGCCGCACTGTCGCCATTCACTATCACTCTTTTCACATCATCGTGGGGCTGGATGGTTCCAATCTTGTCCTCTTCTGAAAAACTCAAGATGGGATGAAAGTTTATTCCGGCCCTCTTTGGCCCTGGTTGGGACTCCTCGGCAGGCAACTGAGCCACCGATAACACCCGTGAAGGGTGCGTGCCTGTTTTTTTTGGTACGGCCATGATTACGTTAATCGTCCCTGCGGGTGGCCTTAGGGTAGTATCCCTCCGGGCTTCCTGATGGGTCTGGCCTTGATGACCACTGGAATGATGTAGAAGGTGCTTCAGCTTTCCTTCCGGACTTGCTGGTCCAAGTAGTTCCAGAGGTTCCTGTAGTTCTCCGTGGTATGTCCATGGTCCTGGTGATAATGGCAATAAAAGTTCTGATCGCGCCTTGTGGACTCTCCTGCCATCTTATTCGGTCACCTGAAGTATGGCTCGTTATTGATTTTCTCCAACACCCGATGTACTGGTTCTCAGAATACAGTATTGACTGTCTTTGTGTTGGTTGCTCCAGGTTGCCCTACGAAATCTCTCCTCGGGCGGTTGCTGTTATATCGGTCCGACCTAAAATCCCTCCTCTCCTGAGGGATAACCTTCTCTTTTCCTCTACCTTGCAACTAGTCTTCCTCCACTCGTTTATACTTATCGATCTGATCCATCAATTGGCACATACTGGTGGCAGGCTTGCCAGTCAGAGACTTCCTCAAGTCGTGCTCGGCTGGGAGACTAATTTTGAAGGTGATAATGGTGACATCGTCAAAATTGTCGTCAATTTCATTGTACGTCTCCCAATATCTGTCCGAGTAAGCCTTTAAAGTTTCTCCATTATGCATGGATAATGACAACAAAGCACTCAAAGGTCGATGAGCTCTGCTATTTGTAACGAAGCGGAAGCCAAAAGCTTGGGTCAGCTGCCTATACGAATCTATGGAATTTGTCTTTAAGCCATTAAACCACCTCATCGCCACTGGTCCCAAGCTAGACAGGAAACCCTTGCACATCAGCGCCTCGTTTTTAGAATGGACAGCCATCCTTTGGTTGAACTGGCTCACATGCTCCACGAGGTCTATTTTACCGTTATAAATGATGAAGGTTGGCTGCTAGAACCATCGAGGAAGCGTAGCCCCTACTATGTGGTGCATGAAAGGCGACTTGGAGAGTTGATCCAATGCCCTACTCATGGCATCGTTTCCCAAGCCCCTAGGAGATGGGCTTTTACGCTTACGCCTCCAGTAGTGCTCCTCATCGTGAGAAAAGGTCTCACTTAGGAGAGTCCTCGATCTTTGTCTATAGTCGTCATCATTTTCATCATTGAAGGGTATGTCAGGCCTAGAACGAGATCGCCTTCGTTGTGCATGGTGCAACTTTCTCTTCAAATTGTCTATCTCTCGCTGCATGGCCAGCTTATCGTTCTGTTTCTGAGATACGTGACTCCTAACTTCTTTTGGTTGCACGGCTCGGTTGTTATTTTGTCTCTGGAGCACGTGACTACCCACACGAGAATAGCTTTTGCTGGTTTGAGTGGTGTTTACACTTCCCTCTCGAAACCTTCCATTTTCTTCATTTCAATCACGTTTAGGGTTAGGAAAGTTACCCTGTTGTTGGGATCTAGCTGGTTCGGGCTGATGTGAGCCTGCTTGATGAGGGCTTGATCCTACCATGCTTAATTGTTTCACTTACTAACACACAAGCTCTTTCCATAGACGGTTCCAATTGTAGGGACTGGGTTCGAGCATTTCTCCTATTGGATGAGTAGACTCAAGCCCAACTAACCCAATACAATAAATTTATAGATAATGAGTTTAAGAACTAGGTCTTAATCAGGATTACAACAACTAGACACAGTTATGTTTGGATTGAATAACAAGAATATAGACGAAAGTATGAAGTTCTGTCCTCGGGCACTTCGTCCGAGGAACTTAGTGTTCTTCTTCTTTCTTCAATGCTAGGTTCCAAAGGCTTCCAGGATCATGCAAATTTCTCCCGTATTCTCCTTTTTTTCTCCCTCTTGATTTTCGATCCCCCATTCTTGGAGGATCTCTCACATTATATATCTCCTTCCAATCGATCTTGGCCCTCCATCTATTGATCATGCAGGTCCTTACTCAAGTGCTCGTCCCATCAGCCACCTTCTCAAACTCTCTTTGAGTTGCGGCAACCAAGACCGCATTGTTTAGGGGTCATTTCCTCATTAATGCGGCCAGAATGTTAGTTGGGTATATTTAATGCAAAGGTGACAGTTTCTCGTTGAATTGCTCATGCATCTTACCCCCATGGGTGTCCTACTATACTTGTTCTTTTTCTGGGGGCGCCCTTTGAAGCTGCCTTTGACTGCGTACCGTTCTTTCCTTCTGGGATTTGGAATGCCAAGAACAGGATCGTCCTCAACAACATTTCTAGGCTATTTGGGCTTTCTTTGTTCGTCCTCGGCCATTTCTTCCTCCTCGGCGTGGGCCTTGGGCTTAGTATAAAGTGGGCCGGGGTTGTCAAATTCTTTGGCCCCACAATTATATTTATAATTTTTCTTATCGTAGGAATAGCTTTGAACTATTGATTGAGTTTTATTTATTGATATAGATACATGAGATTGGAATTGTATATTTCTTAGACATTCATAAGAAACTACACCATATTATAAATTTAATATTTAAAATAATATGTAGGAAAAAATGTAGACTTTATGTCTAAAATTGAACATTTTACCTATCAAAATGAAAGAAAATAATCTGTATAAAAACATAAATAGAACATGATTTAATTTTTTTTTTTTTACTACATTCACTTTTATATATTAAGATTTAATTGTCTTTAATTGGATTTTCGTATTGCATTTTTGTTACTATGCTCCTGTTGAGCCTTCTCATTTGTCACATTATTGACCACATCATTATTTGGATTTATTTCGATTGATATTATTCATTTTTTAGGCGGTTCATATTTTGATAAATTATGTTATCTTGCGTTATATTTTCCTTTTTTTTTTCCTATACAACTAAACTATTTGAGTTTCAAATATATTATTCAAAATTTTCATTCTCTTAAAATGAGATTATTATATTTATAATTTTTCTTATCATAGGAGTAGTTTCGAACTATTGATTGAGTTTTGTTTACTAATATAGATACATGAGATTGGAATTGTATATTTCTTAAACATTCCTAAGAGACTATACCATATTATAAATTTAATATATACAATAATATGTAGAAAAAAAGTAGACTTTATGTCTAAAATTGAACACTTCACCTATCGAAATGAAAGAAAATAATCTATATAAAAACATAAACAGAACATGATTTAATTTTTTTTTTTTACTACATACACTTTTATTTATTAAGATTTAATTGCCTTTAACTGGATCTTCATATCGCATTTTTTTTACCATGCACCTGTTGAGCCTTCTCATCCGTCACATTATTGGCTACATCATTATTCTTTTTATTATTTATTTTTTACTTTTAATTTTTTGAAAATATTAAATATATAAATATATTGTCTTTATAAATTCATCTTAGGCAATTTTAAATTTACATATTCATTTACATTAATTTTGATGTTATAACTAAATAATATATCAATAAAAAATAAAAATAAAAATATTGTCTATACATATTTGTGGGGACAAAGACTCAAACTCGTATAGTGGGCTTCGGGGCTTTACCTGGGACAATTGGCAAATCCGAGGAGAGGCAAATGGTTGTCTAAGGGATTCCCAATTAAACTCTCATAAGCAAGGAACATATGGAAGACAATTCAAGGAGGAATACCTCCTCGGATGTGATGAGTGTAGCTCGAACGTGCACTCTAGCAATTAGAGGGACCCTCCAATAGGCACTAGCAATAAGAGTGTGCCTCATAAACCCGCGGGGAAGAAGGAAACGCAAAATATCCAAGGAAAGGCTGCTGCTACCGCATTAAATTCATTGCAGCTACTTTTCTGGCCACATTTATGTGGAGAGGACCTGTGAATAGTGTTGCCTTGGCCACCACAACTCACAAATTGCTGAAGAGGGGTGTCCGATGGGACAAGTACTCAAGTAGGAATTCAGATGATCAACAAGCGTAGGACCAAAATGGCTTCAAGAAGGTTATATAATATGGGGAGTTCCCATGAGAGGGGAGGACGGAGAGTAGAAAGAGAACACTGTAGCGATCTAAACTGTTATATTGTCCGAACAGTGATTAATACATTATCATTTTGCCTCCTCGGACCGAAAGTCTATGAACATCAACGTGTTTTATTTGTATTTAATCGTAGTTCAGTCTAATACTAACCGTTGTCTAATTTACTAAGATCTAGTTCTTCGACCTATTCTCTATAAATTTATTGTTTTGGGCTCGTTGGACCAAGACCCCATACCTTTTGGGCTTGGGCCCCAAATCGTGACCCTATAATATTCATCTTGGACGGTCTGATTTTAATAGTTGATAGACACATTCAAATACATAGCCAACATTGTATTTTGATATAAATTTAAAATCTCACTTCCAAAATAACTAAGTATTATGTCCAAAAAAAAAAAAAAAATCAAACAAAAGTTAAAAGAGGGAGAGTGAAGACTTGTGACGGAAAACTTAAAAAATCAAACACAATACCAAATTGTATTAACCCAAAATAGTATTATCTAAAAAAAAAAATACAATGATTCATCAACCTAAAGTAAGGTTGCAAAAAAGAATAAATTATATATATATATATATATATATATATAGAGAGAGAGAGAGAGAGAGAGAGAGAGAGAGAGAGAGAGAGAGAGAGAGAGAAATCACCTTTTTTCGAAAGAGAAATAGAAAATAAAATGAGAAAAAGAAGCATCAAAGTAAGAAATATAGTCATAAGTCAAAAACCAAACTATCCAAGTCATGATATATAATATAATAACATTATATTTATGTAAACTATCTTTATATGCAATAGAATAATGTTTAACAATCATAAAAAAGAAAAAAAAAAGATAATAACTTAAAAACACAGACAAATTGTAACCCAAAGTAAAATTCTAAAGAACACATAAATACATCAACCTAAAATAAAGATACAAAAAATAAAAAATTCACACAAAAATAAAATATGAGAGAGAGAGAGTAATAACCTTTTTCATGTGAAAAAATATGTATAGAATGGGTGAGAGAATGTCATACATATAGTAATAAAATGGGGATAAGAAGAGTCAAAATAAAAGGAAGAAGAAGAGATAGATGAAGAATGACATTAAGATTGAGAGTAGTGGAGAAATGAAAATGTGAAATGGAAGTTATGATTGAAAGTAGTGGAGAGAAATGAGAAATAGGTAGATGATGTGACGGCTAATGTGGCTCAATAGGAATGTAGCAACAATAAATGCTACGCTTCAGCTTTTAGATATATATAGATTCTTCTATATTCATATGAGCTACTCTAAAAAAATAAAATATTAACACAACAAATTGTCACAATAATTTCACAATTGTTGAGGTATTAATTCCTTATAAGCCAAACTAAAATAATAAATTATCATACTGGAACCAACCATAACTAAAAATAAAGGTATTGTGAAAAACAAAAGTGTGACATCTATAACATTTTTCACATCACTTTCATAATAAATCATAAGTGGTAGATTGTTATTGGTTCTAATTTAAACTTACCAATGAAATTATTTTTTTGCCAACCAATAACAATCTGTAACAACATACTACTTGTAAGAGCACGTTTTGGATCCTTCGCCTAAGATATGATTGGATCCAAGCCCAATACAATGAATTTGTAGAAAGTGGGTTGGAGAACTAGGCTCTAATGAATGACTTAATAGTTAGAATGGATTTTAACAGATAATTAGACAGAAATGGACTAGATTTATCTAAGTAAATTTGTTCTCGGCACAATCCGAGGAGGTATATTCTAGTATATATTGATTGAAAATGGTTACAGATATAGTTCAAGTTGCTACAATGTTTTTTCTTACAAATTTCCAATCCCCTACTCTCAGGGTTTTCCCTCTAATTTATATCATCTTTCTTTCTCATCCTTCCCCTACACGTGGAGTAGATTACTCAAGTGGATCCATGTCCAATCCACCCTCTCCTGAAGTCTTTAGGAGTAGCGGTAAGGCTGAAATAACATTGTTCAGAGATCATTTCCTCATTAATGTGACCAGGGAGTTAGATGCAAAGCATTCAATACGGTGGTAGCAGCTTTCCCTTAGATATTTCTGAGTTCCCGTCCCTCTTGTACGTTCATGATGAACATTCTTATCACTGAAACTTCTTGAAAGGTTACCTTAAAATATTATGATATACATTTGACCTGTGTTTGGCTTATCTAAGGAGATATTCCTTCTTGGCCTACCTTCCCATTTGTAACCTACTCATGGAACTCTGAGCTTAACCCACTCACTACTATTTATTCGTCCTCGGATCACCTCACGTACTTGGCTAAGGCCCAAGGCCCAAGTCCCAATATATAATTTGGGCCCTTATCCCTATACTACTTATGATTTGTTGTAAAAATGTTGTGGATATAATATTTTTCTTGTGAAAATATTAAGACATTTTGTTGCTGTCATAATATTTTTCACAACTACTAAAGTGTCAATTTTTTACGAATCAAAATAAAATATAATAAAATTATAAAGGTATTATGATAATGTTATACCATTATATTGTGTTTCTAGAATTTTTTTTTTAATTAAAATTTTTTTTTTTAGTCAACTTTGTTTAGCCAAAATTCACTATTTCATGTATTGTTTTCATGGATTGACTTTTTTTTTATTATATTTTTATCTTTACGCACCGTTTTAAGTAAAAACACATAGTTTTACACACACACACACACACACACAAAACTTTGGATAAAAACACATTTTATCCTTTATGTTTGGGATAATTCATAATTTGTGCTTAAACTTTAAAATCAAGCAATTCTCCCCTTAATATTTTGGAAAATAGCAAATATGTCATATTGCTATTCTCTCAGTTAAACTCTAATGAAAACTTATAATTCTTAAAATATTACATTATGTAATGTTTAAAATACTCTCACTAAATTTTAACATTCCAAAAATTTTCTTCACGTATTTTGATTTTTAAATGGTAGTAATGCTTAGAAAGTTAAAATAATGATACAAGGTGTTTTATTTATTACCTAAAGAACATTGATTTTCTAGATTTAAATCTTCGAAACTTATAATTTATTTAATGGAAAATTCGACAACACAAGCCTTTTGTTATTTATTTTTTTCCTTTTCTTGCTTAAAATAGAGAAGAGGTGCATGGAATCGGTTGGTTTTAAAAATTGAATATAGCAAAGCAAATGCAAAAAGATAAAGCTATTTTAGAATTTTCTTTTTAGTAATCCAAAATAAAAGGTGCAAGGTGCAATCCGCTAAATGAGAGAATCCTGGAAGAATTAAAAAAATTAAGAAAAGTGGAGATGCGGGGCATCGATCCCCGTACCTCTCGCATGCTAAGCGAGCGCTCTACCATCTGAGCTACATCCCCATCTGTCGATAGTCAGACAAAGCAAAAATCTAGACTAAACAAAAACGCACACTGATGCGGAAACTTGAACGTCAACCTCTTCTTTATCTCACCATCACTATCATTCTCTTCGTCAGTGTACCAAAAATTCCAATTTTCTATGGCACTGACATGTCCTGATGTACATCCAACCATTGATATAAGCCTGGACTTGGTGGCTGTGGCCTATTCTTGGTTGCTGAGAATAATATAATTAAACGCATTTCAAACAAATGACACTGCCAATATATTGTCTTTTTTAATCATCCCATTTCTCTTGAAGTAACCAAAGTATTCTTTAACGTATTTCTTTTTATTATCCTTATGGGGTCGTGCTAGTACACTCTTATATTTTGCCGAATTGCTTATTTTCCTGATTTTTTGCTTAGAAAAAGTTAAGAGGATGATGAAATTAGATATTACATTGAGTTTGTCATAACTTAGGAACGAGAAGACAATACTCATCCGTAGACTTGTATTTAACTTATACTAGAAAAAGAAAATAAATACTAAATAAACTATTTGGCTTTGTTGGGGTGAGTTGTTGATCTTTACAAGACCTAGAATAACATCTAACTTGTTAGAGTCGACTCATATTTTTTTTTTTGGCTAATTAGCTTTTGTGGGTTTAATAATATGTTGGGGTTGTGGGGCCCTGTAGTACGGTACGATAAAATCAAGGATATTTTGAATATTTGTACATGACAAGGTTATGCTATGTATAAATATTATTATAACCCTAATTTCTCATATATTAGATTAATAGTAGCTCACTCCCTTGGATGTAGTACACACTCAAATCACATAAAATTTCTGTGTTGATTTTTCTCTTCTTTACTTTAATCTTTGCTTAAACCGATTATTCATAACATAACTCTAACATGAATTTTTCTATCCTGGAATTTGATAGTTCTCCAGGCCATTACTTCATTAGAAAATCCACAAATAACAAGCAGTATGGCAGTTGATTTGAAATAATAATAATAATAATAATAATAATTATTCAGTTGTCTGGATAGTAGTGCTCATTAGAATAGGTTTGTTTGCCTGTAACTGAGTGAGAGTAGAGTAGAAGCAAATCCTCAACTTATTGACAAGTTTAAGCATTATTAACTCGTAGCAATAGAACTGCTTATACTAGGCCCACACAGTATTGAGCTCATACCTATTGACTCTTCTTACCTGGTGGATTTGTATGTGGACCTTATTATCTGGTCTTATGCTTCAGATAATGAGGTATGCATCTATTGGTGTTTGTGTGTTGAACACTGGAACTAGATATTGAAAGACTGATTCCTTGCCTGATTGGTATTTATGGCAAAATTCTAACCCTCTTACCTTGTGAAGTTATGTCTAGTTAAAGAGGGAAAACCAAGTTAGTCTGATGGTTTTAGAAGTGCAAAAGTGGATGATTTGAACTTGGTTTTTGACTTTAAAATGCAGCTATGGTTTTCATTTATTTCACCATTTTCAGTAATACAACAATAACATTCCATATTTGAAATTCCTCTTAAATTGGCTTCATTAAAGGATTGTGCAACTGTTGTTGTTGAGATTAACATGTTGAAGATATTAAAATTGAAGACGGGTTTCAAGTTAAACCAAAGTGGAAAACATTAAGACAGCTACATGAATGTTCAAAATAGAATTACATGTGCAAATATAATAATATTAGTTTATATTAGTACAACATTCCATTGGGGATGAAGAATAAAACCCCAAGAATCATAATACTAGAAGTAATTAAGTTCTCTCTCTGCACCTGGGAAGGAAGACCAGATCACAAGAAATAAAGCTCACTGGATAATTAGACCTTTAATGACTCGTGCAATAAAATTTTGCTTCAGTTATCAGGTCCCATTGATCTATACTTGTAGCGATTGGCCCAGAAGAGGTAGTGCAGGAAATTTAATCCACTTAATATACACATCAGCCAGTAAAACCTCTCAAGGTGATAATGATTCAAGTTGCTGCCAAAGAGCCATGGTGTGTGTCCATAGGCACTGGTGACATGATTGATTATGGATACAAGCACTGAGCTGAGGTAATATCCCATAGCCAGTGAGGCCCAGGAGAGAGATGTGGCTAAGGATCTCATCCTTGATGGTGCCTCAGTGAAGAAAAACTCCATCATGCCAGCCAAAGTGAAAAGGTCAGCTGATCCAAGGAACAAGTACTGCAAAGCCACCCAAAAAAATGTTATAGGTAGAGGTTCTGCAGAATTTAGTAGCCCCAGTTTGGCTGCCACCTTTTTTCGCTTTGTTTCTACCAATGCTGCCACTGCCATGGCTATGATAGAAAGGAATAGCCCTGTCCCTATTCTTTGTAAATGTGTTATCCCCATTTCAGTTTTGGTTATTTTTCTGGCAAGTGGAATGATTACATGGTTATAGACCGGAGCAAGGATCATGATAAAGAGAACAGGGAAGACAGGGAGAGAAGCTGGTGGGATCTTTAAGGAGCCAAGCTTAGTATTCATTGTAGCAGCTTGTTGGACTGAAAAGGTAGAGAGCTGAGCAAGACAGCAGTTTAGCATTATGGTAGACATGAAGATTGGGATTATCCTTAATACTACCTTGACTTCTTCTACTTGCTTGACTGTGCATTCTAGCATTGGGGGGGCATTCTGTTTGATTGCTGCTTTGTTAAGGAAGTTGAGACTTTCTGTTGGTTCTTGACTTGGCACCTTTTCTTTTGCATGACTGTCTTCTTTGTCACCTGTTTCTGTTATATAGGTTGGGCTTGAGGTTGTGATCATGACAGCATTGCTAGAATTTCTAGATTTGCATGTGTTGTAAATTGACGCAGCAAGAACCTGTTGGACAAAAATGAAAAGAGTTATCTTTTGTCAGCTCCAGCTCTACAAATTTGTAGTGTATTATACTTCAGTTGGTCTAAACTCTACCTTCAACATTGTTGTGATGGGGCTTCCTGAAGGAATTTTAGTCCTGTAAGTGGGAGAACCTAGGAGGAACACTGGAATGGACATCAGTATTGTTGCAGTAGAAATTCCAAAACCCCACTGCCAGCCTTTATTGTCTTCAATCCACACTACAAAAGTAACTGCAATTAGAGCTCCACAAGAGAGGCAGAACACATAGTAGTTAAAGTATGATGACCTCTGTTTCCTTCCTTGTGTGGTGGTCTCATCAAACTGCTCAGCTCCATGTGGTGGAAGAGAACCTTTTATCCCTCCAACACCTAGAGCCACTAGATATAGGCCTGCAAATAACATCACTGCTTCTGCACCATGAACTTCCTGGCATGGACTATTAGCGTTCACTAAGATGCATGGTGGTGGTTTCAAGGATGCAACATGAGCTTGAATTGTCAGTATCAGCAGACCCTGTTTCATTGGTCAGAGTTTGTTAATAAGACATGTAAATGTGGAATATTATTGCAGGATCTTTGGAGTAAATAAATTTTTTTCTATCATCCAATTCTCAAAGTCTATAGGGTGGACTAACCAGGGTGTGACACCAACAGTCCTCGGATTTTGCTTAATATAAGTTAATATAAATGCGTTTTAAAGAACCAAATACCCTGAAGTTGGACAGAGCCGATTTCTATTTGGTACTTGAATTTCTCTATTGCCAAATTGTTTTTTTTTTTTTTTTGGGGTGATCACAGCCAAATTGGATGGTTAATTTCATTAATTATGCTTGACTTTTTTCAACTGATCACATGGTATGACAACAGTCTATTGTCCTCTTGTAGTGGGCTGTACTACCTAAATGGGAGATCGATTTCTTTCCACCAATTGAAACTTCTCAAAGAACCAATGGCTGCAATGGCAGATCACCTATGGGGTCAAGCCAGGTCACAACTGAAAGAGATTTGACACTATGGGAAAACGGTTTTTTTTTTTAATGTAACTCTCTAATGTCATTGTTGACTGTCTTTATGTTATATTTCCTTATTTCTGACATTCATATTTCAATTAAGTCATTGATGTTATTTGATGTAGATAGTAGGGACATTAACAGGTGGGTCTAGATTTTTCCCTTTTATTTTCCAACATCATCTTTGCCATACCATTGGCACATGCATGGATGAGTTATTGTGTGGTTCATCCTGCTGTAAAATACCATTTAGATATTCAAAAAGGTGAGTCCTACCACCTATGCTTCATGCCCTACTTAACAGTGTTGTCAAGACTAAAGAAGGACCTGACAGAGCCAACTTGGTGATCTCTTGCCTAACTCATGGAGCTAATTAGTGACAACCACCACAGAACTTGAAAACAGAACTCCTATATATCATTATTTTGCTATTTTGCATGACTGTTAGAAGCTATGAAGGTTTTGTTGGAAACTCACCATAAATTCTATTGCAGCACTAGTCAAATAGATGCGATAAGTACTGAAGAATGCATCTGCCAAAAAGCCACCAAGGAGAGCAAGGAGAAAGGCTGTTCCCATGAAATTGGTAACGTTGTTGGCAGAACTGGATGGAGAAAAATGCATGAATTTTGACATGTAGAGCACAAGATTGCTTGCATTGGCAAGGTATGCTAGGTTCTCCAATATCTCCACAACTAAGGGTTGCATTACAACAAAATCACACATAATAAGTGTTATTTGCCATGACCTCTACTTTATTAATCAATTTACATTTATATGCTACTGCAAAGAAAGAAGTTGTTTTTCTTAACATAATATTTAGGATGTTTTATTTCTCACAACTTAAGGATTTCCCCCCTTTCTAACAACCGATTTATAATATCATAGTAGCAAGCATTTGAAAGAAATATGAAAAAATAAGTTCAGTGACAAAAAAATAATAATAATAATTCTCAACTTTTTTTACAACCGTTGAATTAGCATGTTATGATTAGTGTTTAATAAAAGTGGTGTTAGTTGTAGCCTATGTGAAAATAATGTTTCACCAACCACAACTTGCCACCTTGTAGAAAAAGTTGTGAAATTTTTGTGTCCATAACATTTGCTCAAATGAAAAATGTACTTAGTTCAATCTAAGCTTTACTAACCCAAGACAAAGGAAGCAGCGAGCATGCCGCCATGACGACCTTTTAAAGCAGGCCTGTTCCTCCAATCCACATAGCCTTGCCAAGTGTTTAAGTGAGCTTCATCCTACAGTGATAGGCCAAATGAAAGTAGAAAACAAAACAATAAATTAAGCAAGGAAACTAAGATATAATATATGAATGAAAAAAAAAAAAAAAAAATTATGAATGGGAACTCCACCATCTCTTTTCTTAATACAAGGGATGGTAGTGATAGAAGACTTCAAATATTTATTTTTCTTTCCTTCAGACAGGAGAAAGGAAGGGAGGTGGGGGGTTGGTTGGGGCCTGAATGTTGGTAGAAAGCTTGTTTGAGAACTTTTTAGTCAGATTGGGAGTGAGAAATGGATTCTTATTTATAGACTGAAAAAGTGGTGGTCCAACCAAGAAGAAAGGTCTAGAATCTAGATGCCATGAAAGTGACAATTCATTTGTCAAACCCTTTTTAACTGTGGATTGTTTAGTGTTGACATTTTCTACCACACACACATAATGAGAGAGAGAGAGGTTATTATCCAGGATCTCTTTGTTATAACAAGCTATATCTGAGATGAACCAAAGTAAAATAGGGAATTATCAATTAAGTTGTCCCATGAGTATGAGTTTTGATGTTCTCATTTGTACTAATCGACTTCTAATATCTTATTGTTACTTTTGAATCAGACTGAAGATTTAATAACATATTGAAGAGTTTGAAGTTTAATACACTAGTACTTATCAAAAATAAAAGGGTGACTGTACAAATGTAAACATCTGATTTTTCTGAAGTGCAGATATTACTTGCTACTTGGAAACCAAATGTGGTGTAGGATGATTGCCTGAAGACCCGAATAGACCTTCACTTGTCGACACATTTAAAAGTATCAGGGAGTTCATTTCACTAGAATCAAATTCTAAAAGCAAGTGGACTGCATGATTAAATGGGGGGTCATAATGGAATAATGTGCTTGAAGGCATGGAGATTGGGGATTCTAGCTTTTCAAACATGCCCCACTGCCACACTCGCATTCATTTCATAGTCACTCACACTACTAGTGGTGAGAGCACTGTGTTAACATTAATCTAAAAAGATCAGTGCTTTGTGTGCTTGAACTATTTCTTGTATTATCCTAACCTGACCTTTTCCTAACATTGAAAACATCATGCTTACACATAATAGCCATTGCTTCTGTGAAAGCATGGGCATTAGATCTTTTATGACTTGTAACAATTTACGTGACATTTGTGTTATGTTCTGGTATAGCACTCAGCTTGGATTGAATTTGCTTGGTACTACTAGAGTCATCTGATTGTGCCTACTCAGTATATGGTGCTGCCCGAGAGTGCAGGTTTCCTTTCCTATCTGTAAGTCCATGTCCCCAGGCCATTTAAACATGTGGATGTAATCTACACACACAACTGTGGGTGCATGGTCTATGAGATTTCGACGTTGGACGGCTATATATGCCTATAAATGATGGGTCCAGCATGATTTACTCCCCCATGTGTTGCCAATTTGCCAGTACGTTATAGCTTTTCCTCATTGAAT